>NC_050520.1:3277256-3281685 GCF_002922805.2 Oryzias melastigma
CCAAATTGGTCGTTGTTTCTATGGCAACCCCTCTCACCAATCAGAAAGGAGCTTTTTGGAAGGCCACTTCCACTTGAAACCAGGCTTCACAACATCTGTCAAATGTTTTGGATGTGGGGGCCAGTAGGCTCCACCTACTTTAATCGAAACCTCTGATTGGTCAGTTCAAAAGCTGAACCTCAGAAAAAAATATGAAAAAATAAGATTTATCAAGAAGATGCCAAAAAAAAAGAGGGGCCTCTGGCCACACGCAAGATGGCACCCAAGTCAGTCTCTAGCCGGAAGCGGAAATTTCCTGAACTTTAGGGAAACCCTTTCAAAAAGGATTTTAAAAACCTTTTCAGAACTATCAGCGTTTAAGCTTCTAAATGTGAAAATCTGTAACTGTTTAGCAGTTTAGTGTGAAAGATGAGCTTCAAATGGGACAGAGAACGTTCATCCTTTTGTTTCTTTCAAGTCAGTATTAACAAGTGTTCACATTTGTAGAACTACACCCGTTTACCTCCGGAGAAAAAGGTGGAGAAAGGCCGTTTCTTTTCTTCATGACTGAGACTGTCACAGAGGAGAAAAAACATTTAAAAATGTCTTAAAAGACAGAGAAAAAAAGGAAAAAAGGTCAGAAGCTTTAAACGGGGGTTCTGGTTGAGGATTTCAGGCGCCATGATGGTTTTTTTTTTTTTTTGTGACCATCTCCGGCAGGGGGAGGGGCTTCCGGCTGTTAACTTTTGGGCGCCATATTTTTTCTCTGTGGTCAAATTCTCTTGAAAAAGGCAGCAGAGTAAGAGTGGCTATTCTGAAAATTCTCTATAGAAATCTGTGGGATTTTGGCTTCTTTGAGCCAACAGACAGCAGATGGGAGGGGCCACTCAGTCCAGTTCTCAGCTACAGTCAACAGTTTCTCCTCAACCAAAAAGATGAAAAGCTCAACTTCTTAGTTTTTTAAGTATTTTTTATCATTTTAAAAAGTAAAAATACCAGCAACAAAAACAGGCAACAACAAGAATAAGGATAAACTAGATACTGTGAGCCCAGATCACCATACCACCATGCTTCCACCTCTGTGTTTCATCATGAAAGCTTTTTCAAAAGCATTTATGGACATTTTTAACGCTGTTTATCTTCTTGGATTAGATTTGAACTTGAGCTCAGAGCAAAAGAATGCCACATTATTATGCAATACCATGTTATGATACTTCCACCTCCGTGTTTTATCATGAAACCCGTTTCAAAAGCATTTATGGTCGCTTTTATTACTGTTTAACTGCAGGGATTAGATTTAAACTTGAGCCCAGAGTAGCAGAACAGTTTCACATTATAATACTTCCACCACCGTGTTTCATCATTAAAGCTACTTCAAAAGCCTAAACTATGTGGGAGTTTTCAATACTGTTTGACTGCTCAGATAAACTTTCATCTAACTTTGAAGAACAATCTTTTATTTGTATTTTTGAGATCTGTTTTTGTTGGTTGTTAGTTGTGTCACTTATTCCAGCTCAGGGTCTCCAAACCAAACCTGCCCAGAATAAACAGGTTTCCACTATTGAACGACAACAGCACAACACAAACCAGATAGGCGAGACTTACTGGTGACAGCTGCAGGCGGCAGACCCGAAGGCCAAAGTAGATTAAAAAATAAAAGTCAAGTTTATGTGCAGACAAAGTGAACAGCAGAAGGGACGGATTGATGACTGATGCTGGAAGATGTTACCTTTTCTGGAGTGTTTGTGGAACTGGTTGGACTTTGAGACCCCACATCCCATGACTGTTCCTGTTGGAAGAAACCAACCGATGACTAAAAGCATTGTCTGTCCACTTGACATCGAGTGTGTCTGTGCTGAGGCGCTGCTACATGAAATGTGAAGCCAATGTGACTCTTGGTAGCCACACGTCCCACACTGCTCACATTGTGAATCCCCCAAACTCTTCATTCATGCTGCCGAAGGCTCAGAAGAGGAGCTGCTGTCCAGGCTGTGTAATCTTGTTATCTGTCGGGTTTGATACTAACGTCTGTGATTAGCCTCAATCCTCGCTGAACTGGGTTGTTTTTTTTACTGAATTCTACGAAAGTTTACATAAACAGTTTAGCCTGAAGCTGGATTTATGAAAACATGAGCACAAGTTTGGTTTTTATTTCTAAATGAGGATACTGATGGCTTTTTTAGCTTTTTAGGATCATGTCATAAAGGATTTCTGAACCAATTCTGTGATTAATGATACACAAGTACCAGCTGAAGGTCTGTGAGAGACTTAAATGAGCAGTGTACTCACGCGGACAGCCTCCTTATCCAGAAACCCCTTCCCAGGTGAACATGCAGCCTGTTTGCAGCTTCAGAGAGTATTTCAGCAGCTGCTTGCGGTGTTGCATCCTTCAGCAGGCCTCCAGGAGGATCAGGTGTGACTACGTCCTGCTCCTCTTTACTCGTCTGAAGACTCTTTAATCTTTGGTCCTTCTGTGCAGCCACATAACCAAAGCACACGGCCGCAAGTGGATTATTTGAGCTAATGACTTGATGAGACTAGAGGGGTCTATTGTGGCAAGAAGGAGGTCACTGTTTGTTTTCCTGGTTGGAGGACGTTGACTGTTCAGGTCAAAGCTGGTGTTTATGCAGATCGAACAGTTAATGCAAAGGAAGTTGTAAATTTGCGTTAAAATGTTTTCTTTCTAAATTCACAAACTTTGTCTTTATTATTAGCATCACATTTTTATTGTCAAAAAGCAATTGGAGAAGAAATATTTGCTCCTGGTAAAAGATTAGGATTATTTCTAATTGGAGAACTCCAAAAACAAATTTCTTCTGGGCTTGTAAAGTTAATTTGACTTTTTTTTTCGTTTTGAGTGGCAACAAATAATGGCAGCCAAAAAATTACATAATTTTAATGAAAATGTAACAATTAAATAAATTTAAAAAGAGTTTTGCTACTGACAGAGAACCACATCTGTTTGCTCTTTACTACTCATCTTAATGTATCTCCTCTTTGAATATCTTTTCTCCCATGATATTTCTGTCATGTCATAATATCTGTCATAAAGTCAGATGGGATTTTAACTTTAATCAGCCTAGAACCAGAGACTTTTAAAAGCAGGTGGATCCCTTTTTTTAGGCAGAAAATTCTCTTGAATGTAGCCTAAATCTGACATGTAAAACACCGATGAAGAAAACGTTTTGCAACATTAGTCAGCAAAATGTCCGCACTTTAGTTTTATTCTATAAACCACGAAGATTTTATTTTTTGTATCAGCTTGTCTCATTTTTAGGTGTAAGCTATAACTACCGTTCGTTCTTCCACAGGGACCCTAAACGCGCGCGTGATAACCGTTTGGTAACGCTGCTGCTCTTGAACGCCTCCCCGCTGAGTGTAAACAGTAATGGCGGCGTGAGATCCGCGCGCATAGGTAACTAGCTGCTATTTCTCTGGTTAATGTTCGTTTTCTTCCCAATAAAACCGCTAAATGTTTGTTCTTATGTTTAATAAAAGGCGGGAATGGTTCATTACATCTCTATAAAGTTTTAAAAAGCGTCTTCTTTTAAAAGTGTTGGTTGAGTAAATCAAAAATCATAGAGGTCACAGAGAGTTCAGTTATGTATCTATAGTTTAGAAAATGTATGCGATTTTAGTGAAAATATAAACTCGACACGAGTTTGAAAACACCGTAATACAGTAAAGCTGTTGGGAAAGTATTATCAGTAACTTTAAAATAGGTTCACTTTATTTTGTAGACATAGAATGTTTGATATATTAAATAAAATTGTTTAGAAATGCATTAATGAGTTTAAAAAGATCTTCTCAGTTGTTGATCAGGATGAGTTTGTTTGATTACATATTAATTTAGACTCAGACTATTATGTTAAATATATATATATATATATATATATATATATATATATATATATATATATATATATATATTTAGAAGCAATGTTCATAGCTTTATTTTATTTGATTCAAGTCCCCACTTGAACCGGAAGTACAAAATGCTGCAATACCCCAAATAACCACTAGGTGCTGGTTTCAGAGGGGAGCTTTTGTTCTGAAAAGCTCATCAATAGACCCTTTTCACATTACCTCACACAGGGCAGAGTCGCTTTGGTATTGTTTTGAATGGCAAAGTTGACTGCTGAACGCATTTAAAGCTATTTTGCATAAAAAATCAAAGGTAACCTGACCAATTGTAACCGAAATTTGTGCAGTATTTATTTTATAAATGTCCTACCTAGTTGTATTTGTTTCCTCCTTCTAATCTAGATGGTTCACAAATCTGAGTACAAATGTCAGTAATCCTGCCTCAGTGCTGCAGAACGCTGCAGCCGCTGCAGCTCAGCTGCTTCCCCAAATTCCTCTGGATGATATTAAACGAGTCGTGGATTATTTCTCTCTGACAACCTGGTTAAAGTTAGACAAATGTTACATTACTTCATTGAATGGCGCT
>NC_050520.1:3281785-3284615 GCF_002922805.2 Oryzias melastigma
GTATGATCCCCCTTATTTCAGCCATAAAATTCCCTTCTTTTAACTGTCTAAAGAAACACAAATGTATGATTTCTTATTTTAACTAACTACTAAGACGTTTTTCAAACTGTCAGTATTAAAGGAAGACAAAGCCTGGTCACTTCATGATGGATACACATATAACCTAGCATGTTAAAAACAAAACACTTGTGATGACACAGGAACAGTATGATAATGTGTAGCAATCAGGAGCATAAGAAAAAAGTGTGCAGCATACATGTTTCATAGACTGTCAAAACAACAGCACATTTCTTTTGGCCAATTTAGCTAACAACAGCTAGCGCTAGCATTAGCATAGGTGCAAACTTTTTCATCTTGTCAAGTTATTCTTAAAAAAACGTTTGCTTGTCCATTATAAAAATATCCCATCCAAAGTATCTAACTATTACCTACAATGGCAACCAAACACATGAAGAGAAAAACGTACCTTGTATCTGATAAGTTTTCCAAAACGATGTTCAAAAGACGAGAGAAAAAAGACCAACTCAGAAAAAAACGAACAGAAGTTTCTCCTTCTAGAGCTCAGCTCACTTTTAAAGTCTTCATTTAAAAAGAAAAGAACCCTCTTCCCATTGTTCAGAGTGCTTGCTTGTCGTGTATTCTCCCACTGCAGTTCAGCACCTGTGACGAAACTTTCTGTTAGCCGGTTAGCCCATGGAAATTTCAGAATAAAAGCAGTGCAACTTCAGTTGTGGATCAAACTTCCGTTGTGAAGTTAATGTGTTGTGAAGTTAATGTGTTGTGGGTGCTGCCAAGTTGATGTGTTGTGTGTGTTAATGTGTTGTGTGTGTTGCGAAGTTGATGTGTTGTGTGTGTTAATGTGTTGTGTGTGTTGCCAAGTTAATGTGTTGTGTGTTAATTCGTTGTGTGTGTTGCCAAGTTAATGTGTTGTGTGTGTTGCCGAATTGATGTGCTGTGTATGTTGCCAAGTTAACGTGTTGTGAACCCTCAGGGCCACCGTAATATGGTTATGAATGCTTCTTCCCTTAACAAATGCTGATTGACATTCATCCACCGTCTTTGAGTCCTTTATTTAACCTCTCTGCAAATATATGAGCAAAAATGTTATAACCATTGCATAATAAAGTGACTGGTCTCCAATCATCTAAAGATAAAATATCCTTATTCAGTTTAGGGATTAAAGTGATTAACCCATGCCTCTTTATTTTGGAGATACATTATATAAAAGTGTCATTTAATAATTGTCTGATATCATTAGAGAAGAATTAGTAAAATTCTGTTGTCAGCCCATCTGTGGTGGAATATTTGTTGATCCGATGAAATAAAGAAATGTTGTCAAACATTTTCAAGAATGTTTATTAAACAGAGCAGAGAAAAGTACACGCTGGGGAGCATGGAGGAGAGGTCTGCAGAGCTCTGATCTGTGATGAAGGACGCTCACATTTTATACAGTCATACAATCAGCTGTTAATCAAGAGCTTAAGATGGGAATTTAAGTGTCATAGCTAAAATGGAAAAGATGTTCTAATGAAATCAAAATGTTTACACATTGTGGTCAGGGTGTTCTGGCAATAAGAAAACAAGATTCCGAAGATGAAACATATAAGTCCATCCATCCATCCATCTTCTTCCGCTTCATCCGGGACCGGGTCGCGGGGGCAGCAGTCTAAGCAAAGATGCCCAGACTTCCCTCTCCCCGGCCACTTCCTCCAGCTCCTCTGGGGGGACTCCGAGGCGTTCCCAGGCCAGCCGAGAAACATAGTCTCTCCAGCGTGTCCTGGGTCTTCCCCGGGGCCTCCGCCCTGTGGGACATGCCCGGAACACCTCACCAGGGAGGCGTCCAGGAGGCATCCGGACCAGATGCCCGAACCACCTCAACTGGCTCTTCTGGATGCAGAGGAGAAGCGGCTCTACTCCGAGCTCTCTCCGGGTGACCGAGCTTCTCACCCTATCTCTAGGGGAGCGTCCAGCCACCCTACGGAGAAAACTCATTTCAGCCGCTTGTAGTCGGGAAACATATAAGTAAATGTATAATTTCCGTGACGCTTTCCAAGCCAGGAGATTTGCCACAGTCCATCTTAAGTATAGCAGCATCCATCTCTTCAATTTTATAATAATTTTCCATGAATTGTTTAAATTCAGGATCAATAGGTTTTTCTAAGCCACGAAGACTATAAAAAAAGTTAGAGCAATTAATTTAAGAATGATTAGATTAGTATAAATTAGAACAAAAGTCCTGAATCTCTTTATTTACTTGGTCTTAGTTTTCGTATTTGACATTATTAACTGATAATTTATTAATTTGCTTTTTAAGTTGTCTTTGCTTTTCAAGATTGAAAAAAATATGAGGAATTTTTTTACCCTCTTAAATCCAACGAGCTCTAGACTGTATAAAGACACCATTTGCTTTTTCTGTATATAAAATATCCACATCATTTTGAAGTTTGTTTAATTCCATCAATTAATTAGTTTAAAAGTCCATCTTAACATAGAGGTTATTAATTCTTGTAATGATAACTTGTAGTTTTGTCTTTTTTTGCTTAACGAGCATTTACTAATCATAATTGCAAGTTCTTTAACTTTAAATTTTAACCATTCCCATTTACTCACAGGTGACATTTTTGTTTGTCAATTTCCAGAATGAATTGTCAAACCTTTCTGCAAAAGACAGAATTGGTTAGTAACTGATTTACACCAGTTAGTATTTTTGTTTGTTTGTTTGTTTTTGTGTTTTTTAAATCAAATAAAGAAAATGTTCTGGTTACTAATTGACTCACACTAGTTACTATCTGGTGTGCATTCATAACCAGAGTTCTTTTTTTTTTTTTTT
>NC_050520.1:3284649-3304125 GCF_002922805.2 Oryzias melastigma
TTGGGGCTCCATACCTAGGGGAGTAATGCATACAATCAATATTTTCAAAAACATGTTTTCTAAATGTTTTCGGCAAATATGCCCATTTAAACTTTCGCCAAGCAACATTGGCCATCCTATATACATACATGAAAGAGCTTATAAATCTGAAGTTTTATTTATTTACCCTCCGCTTATCTAGCATAGGTTATTCGTTAACATCCGTCAAGTTAGCATTGCTACTTTGTGTTATTTAATAAGGTTTTGGGGAGTAGGAGTCAACCGACACCTGCATGCAGATTGATGCAGATTGCGATCTGATCTCTCATCTTTTTTTTCCTTTTTTGTCATTCACTGCTCTTTTTGTTGCCATTCTTGTTCAATTTTTCTGTTAATGTATGAAAACATTTTGTTAACAAAGTTTAAAAAAAAGCGCAGGTAGATTTTCACATCCAGGTCTGGTGGTAATGCACTATTCTGTTGTTTGCCCACCTCCATAAAAACACAATAGAAGAAGATTTTTACATCCTACAACCAACTGTCTCTTTAAGTATATTGTGTATTGGCATATTTTACCAAGGAGCATTGTAAGCGAACTGGAATTAGTTCTGTTGATACACCTCCCTAACTTTTTTGTTTCTTGTGCTCCTTTTCTATCTGTCTTTTTTTTCTTTTTTACTTCAATACAGAATGACTGACCCAAATGGTAGCATGGACCTGAAATATGACGCTCTGCTCCTGCTTGGAGATGCTTTTGTTGAAGGGCTGCGAGTACATTTTTTTTCCCCACCATTCTTCATCTTTTCCTTTCGGCTTTTCCCATCAGGGGTCGCCACAGCGAATCAGTTTCCTCCATCTAAGCCTGTCTTCAGCATCCTCCACTCTAACACCAGCCACCTTCATGTCTTCATTCACTGCATCCATAAACCTCCTCTTTGGTCTTCCTCTAGACCTCTTTCCTGGCAGCTCTAGACTCAGCATCCTTCTACCAATATATTCACTGTCTCTCCTCTGAACATGTCCAAACCATCTCAGTCTGGCCTCTCTGACTTTATCTCCAAAACCTCTAACATGTGCTGTCCCTCTGATGTATTCATTCCTGATCCTATCCATCCTGGTCACTCCCAAAGAGAACCTCAGCATCTTCATCTCTGCTACCTCCAGCTCTGCTTCCTGTCTTTTCTTCAGTCCCACTGTTTCTAGTCCAAACAACATGGCTGGTCTCACCACAGTCTTGTACACCTTTCCTTTCATTTGTGCTGAAACTCTTCTGTCACACATCACACCTGACACTTTTCTCCACCCATTCCAACCTGCTTGCACTCTCCTCTTCACTTCTTTTCCACACTCTCCATTACTCTGTACTGTTGACCCTAAATACTTAAACTCCTCCACCTTCTTTATCTCTTCTCCCTGTAACCTCACTCTTCCACTCTGGTTCCTCTCATTCACACACATGTACTCTGTCTTACTGCGGCTAACCTTCATTCCTCTCCTTTCCAGGGCAAACCTCCACCTCTCTAACTCCACCTCCACCTGTTCCCTGCTCTCACTACAAATCACAATATCATCTGCAAACATCATAGTCCATGGTGATTCCTGTCTAACCTCATCCGTCAGTCTGTCCATCACCATTGCAAACAGGAAGGGGCTCAGAGCTGATCCCTGATGTAATCCCACCTCCACCTTGAACTCCTCTGTCACCCCTACAGCACACCTCACCACTGTCTTACAGCCCTCATACATGTCCTGCACTGCTCGGACATACTTCTCTGTCACTCCAGACTTCCTCATACA
Source organism: Oryzias melastigma (assembly GCF_002922805.2). Classification (NCBI taxonomy): domain Eukaryota; kingdom Metazoa; phylum Chordata; class Actinopteri; order Beloniformes; family Adrianichthyidae; genus Oryzias; species Oryzias melastigma. Next base: position 3,286,426 of record NC_050520.1, read on the forward strand.
ATACCATAGTTCCTCTCTGGGCACTCTGTCATAAGCTTTCTCCAGATCTACAAAGACACAGTGGAGCTCTCTCTGACCTTCTCTGTACTTCTCTATCAACATCCTCAAAGCAAATGTTGCATCTGTAGTGCTCTTTCTTGGCATGAAACCATACTGCTGCTCACAAATGTTCACTTCTGCTCTTAGTCTGGCTTCCACTACTCTTTCCCACACCTTCATTGTATGGCTCATCAGCTTTATTCCTCTGTAGTTACCACAACTCTGCACATCTCCCTTATTCTTAAAAATGGGCACCATCACACTTCTCCTCCATTCCTCAGGCATCTTCTCACCACCTAAGATCCTGTTGAACAACCCGGTCAAAAACTCCACTGCCATCTCTCCTAGACACTTCCATACCTCCACAGGTATATCATCAGGACCAAGAGCCTTTCCACTCTTCATCCTCTTCAAAGCCCCTCTCACTTCACCTTTACTAATCTTTCTTACTTCCTGCTCCACAACCGTCACCTCTTCTACTCTTTGTTCTCTCTCATTCTCTTCATTCATCAACTCTTCAAAGTATTCTTTCCATCTTTCCATTACACCACTGACACCTGTCACCACATTACCATTCCTATCCTTGATCACCCTAACCTGCTGCATGTCCTTCCCATCTCGATCTCTCTGCCTTGCTAGTCTGTACAGGTCAGTCTCTCCCTCCTTACTACCCAACCTAGCGTACAAGTCATCATAAGCTCTTTGTTTGGCCTTTGACACCTCTACTTTCACCTTACGCTGCATCTCCCTGTACTCCTGTCTACTCTCCTCAGTCCTCTCAGTGTCCCACTTCTTCTTAGCTAGTCTCTTACTCCGTATACACTCCTGCACCTCCTCATTCCACCACCAAGTCTCCTTATCAACTCTCTTTCCTGATGACACACCAAGTACACTCCTACCTGTCTCCCTGATCACATTAGCTGTAGTTATCCAGTCATCTGGGAGTACCTCCTGACCACCCAGAGCCTGTTTCAACTGTTTCTTAAAAGTCATGCAACAATCTTCTTTTTTCAGCTTCCACCAGTTTGTCCTCTTCTCTGCCTTTGCCCTCTCTTTCTTCATCTTCTTCACCACCAGAGTCATTCTACACACCACCATCCTGTGCTGTCTGGAAACACTCTCACCAACCACTACTTTACAGTCACTGATCTCCTTCAGATTACACCGTCTACACAAGATGTAGTCTATCTGTGTGCTTCTACCTCCACTCTTATAGGTCACTCTATGTTCCTGTCTCTTCTCAAAGAATGTATTCACTATCGCCATTTCCATCTTTTTTGCTAAATCAACCACCATCTGTCCTTCTACATTCCTCTCCTGGATACCAAACCTGCCCATCACCTCCTCATCACCTCGGTTTCCTGCACCAACATGACCATTGAAATCTGCACCAATGACAACTCTCTCATTTCCAGGGATGCTCATCATCACTTCATCAAGATCCAACCAGAACTTCTCCTTCTCTTCCAGCTCACATCCTACCTGTGGGGCATACCCACTAACAACATTGAACATGACACCCTCCATTTCTATCTTCAGACTCATCACTCTATCTGACACTCTTTTTACCTCCACAACACTCCTAACAAACTCCTCCTTTAGGATAACTCCTACTCCATTTCTCTTCCCATCTCCACCATGATAGAACAACTTGAACCCTGCTCCTAAACTTCTAGCCTTGCTACCTTTCCACCTGGTCTCCTGGACACACAGTATGTCTACCTTTCTCCTCTGCATCATGTCCACTAACTCTCTACCCTTTCCTGTCATAGTTCCAACATTCAAAGTCCCAACTCTCAGTCCAACACTAGTGACTTTCCTCTTCTCTCTCTCTCTATGAACCCGCCTTCCTCATATGGATGCATTTTATAAATGTGTATTATTTTACTGCTACTACTGCCATTAAGCAGCTGCTAAAGTCCCATTCACAATGCTACAACTATATTTTTTCTATTGTAAAATCCTTCTCATTGGTCTTTTAATTATAATTTTGCAGTTTTGGCACAAAATCAACGCAGCAAAAGTTAAACACCAATTTGCTCTAGGTTGTGGACGGAACTGTTGATGTGGAAGTGATCCAGGATTCCTTTGTTTACACTCTTCCCCTAGCATACAGCCCCTCAAACCCTAAGCTAATGTTAACGTAGTATTAAACAAACAAACAAAAAAGGCAAGCGACAGTTTTGAGTCAGTCACCAGGTCGGACAAGGAAAATGAAGACATTCATGGATCTAAGGCCCGATCCAAATACTCCTCTTCTCCCTTTTCCTTAGCCTCCCATTGATTTGAAGTGGCAGTTGAAGTCATGTCCGAAATTATTATTTTTTAAGTTTCAGACTCCAAATAGAGGGGTCCAAAGTCCACTATCATGAGAGTAAACCGCGTCGCGAAGAAGAATGAGAAACCTGTTTAGCAGTATTTAAAAAAATAACAAGTATGGATCCGGACCCTTTTTTTTACTGTTTGAAAACATGACTAGATAGAAAGTCAAACTAACGAAGATGGCGGACACGCTACCCGACCAGGATTCTAGAGTTCCTACTTACAGAAAGTGTAACTCGGATCATTGCCAACTCCAAGATGCCATTCAAAGGTTAAGATCTGAGGTTAAGGAAAAATACCAATTAATCGATAACAGCGTCCCAGTCAAATTATATCACATACAGTGAGGGAAAAACTATTTGAACCCCAGATGATTTTGTAAGTTTGCCCACTAAAAAAGAAATGATCAGTCTATAACTTCAATGGTAGGTTCATTTGAACAGTGAGAGACAACAATGACAAAAAAAAATCCAGAAAAATGCATTTATGTCGGGTTCCTGGTTGCCCTCTCCACGCCCCTGGTTTCCTGCTCTCCTGCATCCTATCACCTCATCAGCCTGGAGCCTTCATCTACCCACCATGACCTTCAGTCGGCCTCAGTCCGTCTGCTTCATGTGGTAGAGTATACTGACTCCTACTACGACTTAGGCCACAGTCTATGTGTAGTTTTCGTTGCTCCTCAAGCTCATCATCTCTCCGTTGCATCTCCAGATGTCACCACCATCCACCGCTCCACACAATCCGGCCCAGACTCCAGATCACCGCTATCCACCGCTCCACACGAACCAGCTCGGACTCCAGAGTACCACCATCCACTGCTCCACGCAAACCCACCCGGACTGCAGAGTGCCGCCATCCAACATACCGCATTAAACTTTTACTAAACTCATCTCTGTCTCCCGCCTGCTTTTGGGTCCAGGACTCTCACTAACCTAACAGTTTAAAAAAAAAGTTATAAATTAATATGCATTTCCATGAAGGAAATAAGTATCTGATCCCTTTGAAAAACGTGCTTTAGTACTTGGTGGCAAAACCTTTGTTGGCAATCACAGAGGTCAGCTGTTTCTAGTAGTTGGCCACAAGGTTTGCACACATCTCAGGGGGGATTTTGGCCCACTCCTCTTTGCAGATCCTCTCCAAGTCATTAATGTTTCGTGGCTGATGTTTGGCAACTGGAACCTTCAGCTCCCTCCACAGATTTTCTATGGGATTAAGGTCTGGAGACTGACTAGGCCACTCCATGACCTTAATGTGCTTCTTCTTGAGCCAATCTTTGGTTGCCTTGGCCGTGAGTTTTGGATCATTGTCATGCTGGAATACCCAACCACGACCCATTTTCAATGCCCTGACTGAGGGAAGGAGGTTCTCACCCAACACTTGACAATACATGGCCCCATGCATCCTCCCTTTGATGCGGTGCAATTGTCCTGTCCCCTTGGAAGAAAAACACCCCCAAAGAATGATGTTTCCACCTCCATATTTGACGGCGGGGATGGTGTTTTTGGAGTCATAGGCAGCATTCTTCCTCCTCCAAACACGGCGAGTTGAGTTGATGCTAAAGAGCTCAATTTTGGTCTCATCTGACCACAACACTTTCACCCAGTCTTCCTCTGCATCAGTCAGGTGTTCAGTGGGAAACTTCAAACGGGCCTGTAGATGGACTTTCTTGAGCAGGGGGACCTTGCAGGCACAGCAGGATTTCAGTCCTTCACGGCGTAGTGTGTTACCAACCGTTTTTGTGGTGACTATGGTCCCAGCTGCCTTGAGATCATTGACAAGTTCCTCCCGAGTGGTTCTGGGCTGATTCCTCACCGTTCTCATTATCATTGAAACTCCACGAGGTGAGATCTTGCATGGAGCTCCAGACCGAGGGAGATTGGCAGTTAATTTATGTTTCTTCCATTTGCGAATAATTGCACCAACTGTTGTCACCTTCTCACCCAGCTGCTTGGCGATGGTCTTGTAGCCCATTCCAGCCTTGTGCAGGTCCACAATCTTGTCCCTGACATCTTGGAAAGCTCTTTGATCTTGGCCATGGTGCGGAGTTTGGCATCTGGATTGATTGATTTATTCTGTGGACAGGTCTCTTTTATACAGGTAACGAGCTGAGAGGTCAATGTCAGCTTGTTACCTGTATAAGACCCACCTGGGAGCTAGAGATCTTGCTGACCGATAGGGGATCAAATACCTTTTTCCTTCATGGCAATGCAAATCAATTTATAACTTTTTTTGAAACGCATTTTTCTGGATTTTTTTTTTGTCATTGTTGTCTCTCACTGTTCAAATGAACCTACCATTAAAGTTATAGACTGATCATTTCTTTATTAGTGGGCAAACTTACAAAATCAGCTGGGGTTCAAATAGTTTTCCCCTCACTGTTTCCCTCACCAGCTGAATTTTTTTTCTCACCCCTGTTTTCAGGGTGGAGGTAGATAGGTTTTTTTTCCTTCTCCTGAATCAACCACATTTCTTTTAGAATTTTTTCTTATGTGTTGCCATAGTTTAAATGGTATGTTGTATGTTCTGTCCAGAGAATGGAATATCAGTGTCACAACTTTACTTTTTTACCTTAAGATTACCAATAGTTTACATATGTTTCTCTTTTTAACACAATGACTGACAGACCAACTTAAAAATTCTTTAGTCTTAATGTAAGAGGACTAAACAACCCCGCCAAACGGGTAGCTGTTCTAGATTTTTTTACGCAAAAAAGGTGCACAATTAATTATGTTGCAGGAAACTCACTTAATTGAGGCTGACATACATCGCCTCGCCAACACATTTTTAAGGTGATTGCACATTCCTCGGCCTATAACAAGTCCAAAAGGGTGGGAATTATTTGTCGACGGAATTTAAATTTTAAATTAATAGATGTTTGGTCTGATGACATAGGCAGAATTGTCATTGCTAAAGTGCACATTAAAAATAGAAATATTGCTTTGGTTTCTGCCTATGCTCCCAATTGATTTGAAAAGAGTTTTTTGACCATTTAACTAAAGCACTCCTGGATATCCCAGGCTTTGGATTTGTCATAGGGGCAGACTTCAATGCTGTTTTGGATCTTACACCAGATAGATCTGGAAAAACAGCCACTTTAGAACATGAGAGGGCATCTAAAACTCTACAAGATTTCAAAGAAAATTTGGGATTGTTAGACTTATGGCGCTTACCAAACCGAAATGTTTTAGATTTTACCCATCTATCATCAAGACACAAATCTTTTTAAGATTAAGATTAAGATTAAGAAAACCTTTATTAGTCCCACAATGGGGAAATTGCAATATGCAACAGCGCGGGTACAGAAATAGGTGAGAAGATAAAAATAAAACAAAATATACATTATAATGAGATAAGACAATGGGAAACCCCTAAATTATAAAAAGAGCTAAGCAGTAAGATGCAATATACAGAGAATAATCAGTAATATTTAGCATATTGACAGTTGTAGCGGCTGGGTGGCTCAGTGGGCTAGGTGAAGGGCTGGTACGCAGGAGCCCTGGGCTTGATTCCCAGGGTTGTCCACTGATCCCCACCCAGATTGGGCCCTTGACGCTGCTGCCTAACTGGGTCCCTGTGTCCCTCAAGTACAGGGTTGTGTCAGGAAGGGCATCCGGCGTAAAAACTCTGCCAAATCACTGATGCCAAACAGTGGGTGCTGTTACGCTGTGGCGACCCCGAAAGGGATAAGCTGAAAGTGAACTACTACATTTAGCATATTGACAGTTATTGCACAGTTAAGTGTACGTAGGTATGTACAGGTATATACAGCTATTGCACAGTCAAGTGGTCAATAATTAAGGGTAATAAAGGTAATAATTTGTGTTGTAAACAGAGCTAAGGATATTGCACATGGTTATCAGAATTATTGGTTGTACAGTCTGACAGCCGAAGGATGGAAAGATCTCCTGAATCTCTCCTTCACACACCGAGGGTGGAGCAGCCTGCCACTGAAGCTGCCCTCCAGGGTAGACAGAGTGTCCTGCATGGGGTGGGACTCATTGTCCAGCATTGATGTCAGTCTCTGCAGGACCCTCCTGTCACCCACCTCCCACACTGGGTCCAGAGAGCAGCCTAGAGCTGGACTTCCTGATGACTCTGTCCAGCTTCTTCCTGTCCCTCACTGTGATGCTGCTGTTCCAGCAGACCACACCGTACAGGATGACTGATGACACCACAGAGTTGTAGAAGGTCTTCAGGAGTGGCCCTCTCACTCCAAAGGACCACAGTCTCCTCAGGAGCTAGAGCCTGCTCTGACCCTATTTTCATGAATAGATTATATTTTTTCATCAAAAAGCCTTTTTTAAAAGGTTTTTGAGGCAACTCACCAATTAGTATCTCTCTCAGATCACAAAGCAGTTACTGTCTTGGTGTCTATTTCTGGTTCTCCATCCAAAGCCCCAAAATAGCGGTTCAACACTGCACTACTCCGTGATGAAGCTTTTAAACAACAATTCCTGTGTGAAGTCAACAGATTTATTAATCTCAATAGTGGATCAGTCAAGGACCCAAGGATCCTGTGGGATGCATTGAAGTGTTTCATAAGGAACAATGTTACACTATATTCGTCCAACCAAAGAAAAGCTAAAACAGCTAAATTGCTGGCTCTTGAAAATAGGCTTTCAGCTTTAAATACCAGACTACAGCTGCATTTTGATCAAACTATTGCCACTCAATATGAATTAGTGAAGAAATAGATCAATGCCATTCTCAAATGTCGGGCTGAGTTCCTCATACATAGGACTAGACAATCATATTATTTTAATGGCTCTAAATCCAGTCACTTGTCCTTAGACTAAAGGCAAATGAACAGTTTACAGATATAACCTCAATCAGAGGAAAGGATGACACCATCTTAACAGAACCTCCTCAGATAAATGAAGTTTTTCGTGATTTTTATAAGGAACTGTACAGTTCGGAGGTGACATATGACAAGATTATGGTGGATAACTTTCTAAATGGCATTGAGCTGAGTCAACTTACATCTGAGGACCTTACAAACTTGAGTAAGCCCATCACTTTGAATGAGCTCAGAGATGCAGCTTTTGATATGTCTGCAGGCAAATCCCCTGGTCTGGATGGGATTCCCCCTGAGGTTTACACCACCTTCTGGGATAGTCTAGGGCCTCTACTTTATGATATGATTCAAGGAGCACTGGCCCATGGGTCCTTTTCTAGAGATGTTAATATAGCAGTAATAACACTTCTATTGAAAAAAGACAAGGATCCTACAGAGTGCTCCAATTAAAGGCCTGTATCCCTCTTAAACTCTGACGTAAAGATATATGCTAAACTCCTAGCAAGGCGGCTTCAACTTCCTGTAACTAAATTAGTTCACAATGATCAGACGGGTTTCATCAAATCGCGATTACCCTCAGACAACCTTATGAGATTACTCTATATAATACATGAGGCAACATCTATGTCCTTACCAACAGCTGTTATTTCTCTGGACACCATGAAAGCTTTTGATCGACTTGAATGGGATTACTTATGGGCAACACTTGAAGCTTTTGGACTGGACTTAACATTTATTAATATGGTTAAAATATTGTATCCTAACCCCACAGCTTTGGTTCTTACAAGTACATCCTGCTCTTCATTATTCAACATAGCTGGGGTACCAGACAAGGTTGCCCCTTAAGTCCCCTGCTCTTTGCACTTTCACTGGAACCATTGGCTCAAACGATTTGATTGTGTGACAGTATTACTCCTATTACACTTAATGGAACTGAAATGTAGCCACGAGGGGGCCCAAGCCAGGGTCTCATTGTGTTGGTCCCAAGCCCGGATAAATACAGAGGGTTGTGTCAGGAAGGGCATTCGACGTAAAATCTTGCCAAATCAACTATGCGAATCAGACCTACGAAATCCATACCGGATCGGTCGAGGCCCAGGTTAACAACGACCGCCATCGGTGCTGTTCACCGACAGGGTGCCGGTGGAAATTGGACTACTGTTGGTGGAAGAAGGAGAGGTGGAAGGCGGGTCCGTAGGAAGAGAGAGAAGAGGAAAGTCACTTATGTTGGACTGAGAGTTGGGACTTTGAATGTTGGAACTATGACAGGAAAGGGTAGAGAGTTAGTGAACAAGATGTGGAGGAGAAAGGTAGACATACTATGTGTCCAGGAGACCAGGTGGAAAGGTAGCAAGGCTAGAAGTTTAGGAGCAGGGTTCAAGTTGTTCTATCATGGTGGAGATGGGAAGAGAAATGGAGTAGGAGTTATCCTAAAGGAGGAGTTTGTTAGGAGTGTTGTGGAGGTAAAAAGAGTGTCAGATAGAGTGATGAGTCTGAAGATAGAAATGGAGGGTGTCATGTTCAATGTTGTTAGTGGGTATGCCCCACAGGTAGGATGTGAGCTGGAAGAGAAGGAGAAGTTCTGGTTGGATCTTAATGAAGTGATGATGAGCATCCCTGGAAATGAGAGAGTTGTCATTGGTGCAGATTTCAATGGTCATGTTGGTGCAGGAAAACTAGGTGATGAGGAGGTGATGGAAAGGTTTGGTATCCAGGAGAGGAATGTAGAAGGACAGATGGTGGTTGATTTTGCAAAAAAAATGGAAATGGCGATAGTGAATACATTCTTTGAGAAGAGACAGGAACATAGAGTGACCTATAAGAGCGGAGGTAGAAGCACACAGATAGACTACATCTTGTGTAGACGGTGTAATCTGAAGGAGATCAGTGACTGTAAAGTAGTGGTTGGTGAGAGTGTTTCCAGACAGCACAGGATGGTGGTGTGTAGAATGACTCTGGTGGTGAAGAAGATGAAGAAAGAGAGGGCAAAGGCAGAGAAGAGGACAAACTGGTGGAAGCTGAAAAAAGAAGATTGTTGCATGACTTTTAAGAAACAGTTGAAACAGGCTCTGGGTGGTCAGGAGGTACTCCCAGATGACTGGATAACTACAGCTAATGTGATCAGGGAGACAGGTAGGAGTGTACTTGGTGTGTCATCAGGAAAGAGAGTTGATAAGGAGACTTGGTGGTGGAATGAGGAGGTGCAGGAGTGTATACGGAGTAAGAGACTAGCTAAGAAGAAGTGGGACACTGAGAGGACTGAGGAGAGTAGACAGGAGTACAGGGAGATGCAGCGTAAGGTGAAAGTAGAGGTGTCAAAGGCCAAACAAAGAGCTTATGATGACTTGTACGCTAGGTTGGGTAGTAAGGAGGGAGAGACTGACCTGTACAGACTAGCAAGGCAGAGAGATCGAGATGGGAAGGACATGCAGCAGGTTAGGGTGATCAAGGATAGGAATGGTAATGTGGTGACAGGTGTCAGTGGTGTAATGGAAAGATGGAAAGAATACTTTGAAGAGTTGATGAATGAAGAGAATGAGAGAGAACAAAGAGTAGAAGAGGTGACGGTTGTGGAGCAGGAAGTAAGAAAGATTAGTAAAGGTGAAGTGAGAGGGGCTTTGAAGAGGATGAAGAGTGGAAAGGCTCTTGGTCCTGATGATATACCTGTGGAGGTATGGAAGTGTCTAGGAGAGATGGCAGTGGAGTTTTTGACCGGGTTGTTCAACAGGATCTTAGGTGGTGAGAAGATGCCTGAGGAATGGAGGAGAAGTGTGATGGTGCCCATTTTTAAGAATAAGGGAGATGTGCAGAGTTGTGGTAACTACAGAGGAATAAAGCTGATGAGCCATACAATGAAGGTGTGGGAAAGAGTAGTGGAAGCCAGACTAAGAGCAGAAGTGAACATTTGTGAGCAGCAGTATGGTTTCATGCCAAGAAAGAGCACTACAGATGCAACATTTGCTTTGAGGATGTTGATAGAGAAGTACAGAGAAGGTCAGAGAGAGCTCCACTGTGTCTTTGTAGATCTGGAGAAAGCTTATGACAGAGTGCCCAGAGAGGAACTATGGTATTGTATGAGGAAGTCTGGAGTGACAGAGAAGTATGTCCGAGCAGTGCAGGACATGTATGAGGGCTGTAAGACAGTGGTGAGGTGTGCTGTAGGGGTGACAGAGGAGTTCAAGGTGGAGGTGGGATTACATCAGGGATCAGCTCTGAGCCCCTTCCTGTTTGCAATGGTGATGGACAGACTGACGGATGAGGTTAGACAGGAATCACCATGGACTATGATGTTTGCAGATGATATTGTGATTTGTAGTGAGAGCAGGGAACAGGTGGAGGTGGAGTTAGAGAGGTGGAGGTTTGCCCTGGAAAGGAGAGGAATGAAGGTTAGCCGCAGTAAGACAGAGTACATGTGTGTGAATGAGAGGAACCAGAGTGGAAGAGTGAGGTTACAGGGAGAAGAGATAAAGAAGGTGGAGGAGTTTAAGTATTTAGGGTCAACAGTACAGAGTAATGGAGAGTGTGGAAAAGAAGTGAAGAGGAGAGTGCAAGCAGGTTGGAATGGGTGGAGAAAAGTGTCAGGTGTGATGTGTGACAGAAGAGTTTCAGCACAAATGAAAGGAAAGGTGTACAAGACTGTGGTGAGACCAGCCATGTTGTTTGGACTAGAAACAGTGGGACTGAAGAAAAGACAGGAAGCAGAGCTGGAGGTAGCAGAGATGAAGATGCTGAGGTTCTCTTTGGGAGTGACCAGGATGGATAGGATCAGGAATGAATACATCAGAGGGACAGCACATGTTAGAGGTTTTGGAGATAAAGTCAGAGAGGCCAGACTGAGATGGTTTGGACATGTTCAGAGGAGAGACAGTGAATATATTGGTAGAAGGATGCTGAGTCTAGAGCTGCCAGGAAAGAGGTCTAGAGGAAGACCAAAGAGGAGGTTTATGGATGCAGTGAATGAAGACATGAAGGTGGCTGGTGTTAGAGTGGAGGATGCTGAAGACAGGCTTAGATGGAGGAAACTGATTCGCTGTGGCGACCCCTGAAGGGAAAAGCCAAAAAAGAAAAAGAAGAAGAAGAGACACTTCATGGAACCAAATGTAGCCCAGTGGCAAACTGTAGGCTATTAGGTTTTAGAATAGCAAAGTAAAAATCTTAGTTTTATTTTGTTAAGATAATTTGTTAAGATGATTCTTTGTTTGATTACATAATCCGATTCTGAAGAATTAAAACATTATTGATTAAAAAATATTTTTGAATTTAAAATGTTAATGATGAACAAGGTTCATGATGCGGTTAAAGATTAAAGTTTATATTATTTTATCTAGATTAGTTTATAAAAATGAGAGTTGTTTTTTTTATTTAGTTTGGGTTTCTAACAGGACCTGACAAGTTGATGAAAAGGTGGGAGTGTTTTGTGATGGAGAAGGAGGCGGGGCGTTAGCAGGGGGAAGTTTTTTTTTCTGGCTGAGGAAAGAAGAGAGGAACGAGCCGTTGGCGGGCAGCTGGTGTTTTTTCTGTTTTCGGGGTTGAGCGAGCGGAGGACGAAAAAACCCCCCAACGGATGGGGAGTTAGCTTGCTGTCGCCTGGAGGCTTGGAGGAAAAGTAAAAAACCTCGGAAGTCGGGAGCTGAGCGGGACGTTTTCCTGACGGATCGGAGCTAATGCGGGCTCGGGAGACGGGTGAAGAGAAGCAACTCCTAGCGGCTGAGCCGTGAAGAAACGCGACGAGCGGCCAAGAGGAGCGGAGAGAGAGTGGACCGGGCGCCGCTGCGGAGGAGAGGTCAGGACGAGCCTTTTGTTTTCGAGCAGCGGACCCGCCCGAAATTGAAGTGGACTTCAATTCGAAACAGGCCCGCAACGTTTTTTTTTTTTTTTGTCTTTCATTATTTCCTGCTTGAGCCTCCAGTACCGTGAGTGAGTACGATTTCGAGGGGACTTTGGACTTTGGGGAAAACACCACTTTCTGTTATTTGGTGGACTATAATCAGTATGTTTGTGGATTGTTATTTCTTTGTTTAACTAATTTCATCACAGAACAATATAATATTCTCATCTGTAAATAATAAACAACGCCGTTTTAATTTTTTGGCTAAAATAGCTTTGTCTCTGGGTTGATTGCTTTAAATATTCGTTGTATACTAAATAATACTGAACCCGAGCACCCGCCATCTCAATCCAGAAGGCGCCATGGGTGCTACACAAACAATTTATCTCCCTGTATGCAGATGACATTCTCTTGTACACTGGAAATGCACAACAATCTATAACTAAGATTTGGTCAATTTTCAAAAATTTTGGTAACATTTCTGGATATAAAATTAATTGGTCAAAGTCAGCCCTGTTGCCCTTAAATGACTCAATGCGGGCGATGTCACCTCCACTTGATATTTCCTATTGTCAAAAAAATTAAGAATTTGGGCATTGATATTTCTGGGTCTTTAAAACCATTATAGGTGATAATTTGGGAAATGCTATTACAAAGATTTCTCACGACTTGGTTAACTGGTCTACGCTACCTATATCACTGAGGGCTCGTATAGCTATAGTTAAAATGAATGTGCAGCTGCGTATCAACTTCATAAGCTCTATGTTACCCTTACCCCCACCAGCTCAGTTTTGGGACAGATTGCAGCGGTCAATAACAAAGTTTATTTGAAACGATAAGCGCCCCCGGCTCAAGTTATCAACAATACAGAGAGAACGATCTCTCTCTTCCCAACTTTAGGTTATATCATCAAGCTTTTACACTGCGGCCTATGACTCATTGGTTTAAAACCAGACCAGAGGTAGCATGGCATAATTTAGAAGAAAATCTAGTCGCACCCTACAGACTACATGAAGTGATTTTTACAAACATGTCTCTAAAACAATACAACATAACGTTTGGACCAATCGTGTCTTACGCAATCGCAACTTGGAAAACAGCTGAAAAGGCATCTGCCATATTAAACCGATGGAACTCACTTTGGCCCATATTTAATAATCAGAATTTATTAATCAATCAAGTCCCTATCAGAGCTGCCAATTGCAAAGAGTGGTTTGACCAAGGAGTTCGATCTTTGGGAACGGTGTTTGGAAGCAAAGTACTCTGTACATTTAAGGAACTCTCTCTGCAGTTTAATCTACAATGCTCAACTTTCTTCTTCTATTTACAGCTCCGAACTACAATGAAAACATATGGTGTACCATGGAAATCACCCCTTGTAGAACATCCATTTTTAAAGCTTTTGGGTGTCAAACATGGAGGCAGAGGAATTGCTTCAAAACTATACAATCACTTTTTGAGAATCTCTTCCCTCCCACTGAAGCTAGACCTGCTGTGGCGTCGAGATATTAAAGACCTTGACTCTAATTTGGACTGGGATAACATCTGGGATACAGTTAAGCAGTCATCTAGAAACCCGGATCACCAACAAATTCACTTTAACTTCATTCATAGAACATATATGACACCACGCAGACTATATAGTATGAAAATAAGGACCGACCCCAAGTGTACACTTTGCCCCTCAGGGGCAATTGGAACTTTTTACCACACGACCTGGGAATGCGCAGGAGTTGCACAGTTTTGGAGGATGGTGACAAATAATCTTTCTATTTTATTGCAAATTTATGTTCCTCTTTCTTCTTCCTTGTTACTTCTGAATAACCTTAAACAGTTAAAAATGAATAAGCTGAAGAAGCATATCTTTCTCGCTGGTTTAACAGCTACAATAAAGATGATTGTAACCAGGTGAAAGCAGGGGTCCGTTCTCACTCAGAGAAAATGGCTGCTCTCATTTATTGATATTGGGTATCTTGAACTGTCCACCGCACGTATTCATGGCGGTCACGAGGAAACAATAAAGATGTGGACCAATGCAATTTTGAGACTTAAAACATTTCTGGAGGCATCTTTGTGACTTGTCAGTTTTGTTTACTTATTCATTCCAGTACCTCTCCTTTTTACTTATTTATTTTCATTTCTCTGGACCTTGTGCTGTCTGTTTTTGTTCTGATTGTAAAATGTATACAATGTAAGCAAAACCTGATTACTCTTCAATTATTTGTACCCATTCTCTAGACTTGCTTTTCTGAAAAACAATAAAAATTTGATCACAAAAAACCCCCAAATATTTATTTTTTAAAAACACAAAGCGCTGGTAGAGCAGGAATGCCAGAAAACTATTATGCCAGTATACCAGTAAATGTGTGCAAATTTAGGACACATATTATGACATTGCTGATGATACACAGGTCCAAAAGATCAAGGATAGTAGGGACACAGGAAGTAAAAGTAAAAAAAAAAAACACAAACACAGGTACCTTAAAACAAATCAGCAAACAAAAAAAGGAAAACCTGATCTAAAAACCAAAAACCATGAACATAAAAGCCCATAGCCATTCTTGTCTCTGTGCAGTAATTTTACTTCTAAGTTCCTTCTAAAAATCATCATGTTTGACATTTTCACAAACTAAATAAAGCTCTCACAAATCAGAAACTATGTTTAATGTGTTCTTTACCATCTAAAACAAAATTTAATCCAGGTTTGAGCTGTCTAGGTGAGGCATTATTTGAACAGGACCTGTTCTTAGGTGTGAAAAATACACCTAAAGTTCCTTTAGTGCTTTATCAAGGCAAGGCAAGGCAAGTTTATTTGTATAGCACATTTCATGTACAGAGACAATTCAAAGTGCTTTACATAAAACATTAAAAGAAACAATCAAAAGAAATAGTAAAAATGTCATTCATCATCATTCAAATCATTAAAATAAAATTAAAAGAAAGTAAAAAGATTTTAATTTAAAACAAGCATAGATAAAAAGTGCGGACGTAAACTTTTGAATACATATTAATCAAATGCAACTGAGAACAGGTGAGTCTTTAACCTGGATTTAAATACACTGAGTGTTTCAGCAGATCTAATGTTTTCTGGAAGTCTATTCCAGATCTGTGGTGCATAGAAGCTGAATGCAGCTTCTCCATGTTTAGTTCTGACTCTAGGAACTGATAAAAGACCGGATCCAGATGACCGGAGAGGTCTGGCTGGTACATACTGGGTCAGGAGGTCAGTCATGTATTTTGGTGCTAAACCATTCAAAGCTTTATAAACCAGTAACAGAACTTTAAAGTCTATCCTCTGACAGACAGGTAACCAGTGTAAAGACCTCAGAACTGGACTGATGTGGTCTACTTTCTTGGTCCTTGTGAGAACCCGAGCAGCAGAGTTCTGAATAAGCTGCAGTTTCCTGATGGATTTTTTTGGTAGTCCTGTAAAAACACTGTTACAGTAATCAAGTCGACTAAAGATGAAAGCATGCACTAGTTTCTCCAGGTCCTGCTTAGACATCAGATCTTTAATCCTTGAGATATTTTTGAGATGATAATAGGCTGATTTAGTGACTGCCTTAATGTGTTTATCAAAATTTAGGTCTGTGTCCATCACTACTCCCAAGTTTCTGGCCTGGTTGGTAGTTTTTAGTTGAATAGATTGAAGCTCTGTAGTGACATCCAACCTTTTTTCCTTTAGCCCAAAAGACAATAACCTCAGTTTTGTTTTTGTTTAATTGAAGAAAGTTGTGACACATCCATTCATTAATGTCCTCAATGCATTTACCGAGAGCCTGTACAGGGTCTCGGTCTCCTGGTGTCAGTCTAATATATATCTGTGTGTCATCTGCATAGCTATGGTAACTAATGTTGTTGTTCTTTATAACCTGGGCCAGTGGGAGCATGTAGATGTTAAATGGTAAATGGTAAATGGCGTATACTTGAATAGCGCTTTCTACCCTCCTTCGAGGGCCCAAAGCGCTTCACAGTCACAGACCCATTCACACGTACATTCACACACTGGTGGTGGCTCCGCTGCCGAACACTGGCGCCAACCTCCCACCAGAGGATATTCGGGGTTCAGTGTCTTGCCCAAGGACACTTCGACACATGGGCGGGCAAGGCGGAGTCGAACCCGCTCACTTCTGATCAGGAGTCGACCGCCCTACCACTGCACCACGGCCGCCCCTAAATAAAAGTGGTCCCAGGATGGAGCCTTGGGGCACTCCACATGTAATTTCTATTGGCTCAGAAGTGAAGTTACCAATTGACACAAAATATTTCCTGTTTTCTAAGTACGTTTTGAACCAGTTTAGTACTGGCCCAGTGAGACCCACCCAGTTTTCCAGTCGTCTGAGTAGTATTGCGTGGTCAACTGTATCAAACGCAGCACTGAGATCCAGTAAAACTAGCACTGACATATTTCCACTGTCTGTATTCAAACGTATGTCACTTTGGTCAGAGCCGTTTCAGTGCTGTGGTTCTGTCTGAAGCCTGACTGGAAGACATCATAGCAGTTGTTTTTTATTAGGAATTCATTTAGCTGCCGGAAAACAGCTTTTTCAATGACCTTACTTAAAAATGGCACGTTTGATATCGGTCTGTAGTGGTTCATTTGAGTTTTGTCTAGACCAGGGGTCTCAAACTCAAATCAGCCGGGGGCCGCTGGAGGATTTTCACAAGAAAATCGCTGAGAAAACATTCCAATGTTCTCAGATATCTTTATTTTTAACACAAAATAATGAATAAATAATGAACGACATGTATAGATCTTTGTCCGTGTTGATTTATATATATATAAAAAAATAAGTTTTTAAATAGTTTATATTGAAGATTAAACTTAAGATATATTGCTAGGGGGTAGGATTAAAAAAAGTTTTAAAACTTTTTCCTACTCCATTTCGAAGTACATAACAGGTGTAATGTATTTATTTATAATTTATATAGAATTTTCTGTTGTTGTTTTCTTGTTTTTTACCATGTACATTAAAAGATGAATTAAAAAAAACAAATAAATTAGTAATAAATAAATAAAATAACAATAATGACCAAACAACAGATACAGACAACTGAAGAAACCACATATTGACTGACTAGAGAAAACTCATTATTTTTGTTCAGTTTCAAATGTCTGTATTAACAGATCCTCCTTCAGAGTTAGACAAAAGCCCCGGTAACGAGAAAATCTTTGAAGGATTTCATTTTATGTAGATTTTTGTAGAACTCTTCTCACAATAAATAAATCTGACCTACAGTGGTGGACAAAAGTGGACAAAAGAAGGACAAACCCACAATTCTCACTGAAATCACTTGAAACTTACAAAAGTAACAATAAATAAATAAAAATTGAAAATTAAACAATCAAAATCAGCCATCACTTTTGAATTGTTGATTAACATAATTATTTAACAAACAAACTAATGAAACATGCCTGGACAAAAATGATGGTACCTCAACGAAAGATTAAAAACTATTTGACCACAGTGACATGATTAACTCAGGTGTGTCCTTTAATTGACATCACAGGTGTTTTATTTATTGTTACTTTTGTAAGTTTTGAGTGATTTCAGTGAGAATTGTGGCTTTGTCCTTCTTTAACTGAATTGTGGGGTGGTGGGGGGGCTGCTTTCCCTGGGGGTTCTATTCAAACGCGCGTAGCAGAATATCGGACTTCAACTCGCGTTTACATGGACTGGAATGCGCGCCGACACAGCCGGTGTGTGAACCTTAA
>NC_050520.1:3305062-3322977 GCF_002922805.2 Oryzias melastigma
ACCCAAAATTGTCCAGAGTGTTTATCAGGTCCTTAGTCCCTTTGTTCTCAAGATTTCCATAATGGATGTTAAAATCTCCAGCCATGGTTATACAGTCAAAACAAATTATAGACAGCAGTTCACTAAACTCAAGGTTAAATTCTGCACCCTTTCTGCTTGTTCTTTCCTCACCGATAACACCATAATTGGGAGAAGCTGACTCTGTGAGAACTGCTCCCCTGCTATTCTCATCTCATTCTCTCATTCTCATTTTAGTTTTCAACTAAAAACATAAAATCAACTTTGTTCTCAGTGATAAAATCATTAATTAAAAAGGTTTTTCCTGCTAAAGACCTGACATTTAAAAGTGCTAACTTGAGAGGTCTAGGAGTAATAATATTTTCATTTACCTTCTGTTTCTGGAAAGGCGCAAAGGAAATGTTTACCTCTTTTAAAGTCCTTTGTTTGCGTTTTGGCCAGATTACATTCCTCCTGTTAGTGACAAGTGCAGAAACGGTGTGTTTCTAGAGAACTGGGTCCCAGGTTTTTCTGGAGAACATCATGAATTTTGGTATTTTCACATTCTGGACCCTCAACACATCAAACATCTGACTGCAGGGACAGGATATGATGTTGTACAGGAGAGGGTGGGGCTTTACGTCGTCTCTTTGAACGTTCTGGTGACAGAGTTATGGGTGACAAAAATGGATTGGCCAGAGGGGTAGATCAAAGCCCAATCCCGACTCGCTCCATCATCTGCTCGGTGAATTTCAGGTGGGGTGAACAGGGTGAAGAGGGGGAGGGGGAATCGTCAGGAGTTTGTTGGTTTTGGTGGTGTTTGGGAGGGTCCATCGTCCTCGTTGTTTTTCCTCTTCCGGTGCTCGGAGGCAGGTTTCCCGTTTTTGATGTTTCCCTCCAGTGGGGGCAGCTCCATTCCTCGTGTGGATCCAGTCTGTGTCTGGCCTTGACACTCAGATAAATTTATCTCAGTCTTGGCATGAGGAAGTAAAAAAGATTGAAGGAGAACAATTTAACTCTTGATTTTTTTTAACTGAATCAATTTTCTGTAACCCTTCCGCTCTCCTTAGTTTGTTTACATTAAGAGTGGGGTCATCTGGACCCCCCAAGACAGTGCGCTGAACTTTTTTTTATCTTTGATTTTTGAGTTTCACTAATGTCCATGACAGACATAAAATCCTGTCCACCTTTGTCATGGAAACAATCACATATCAATATGTGGTTGGAGTCATCTGGACCCCAAAGAGAGCGGAAGGGTTAAAAAGATGTTTGCGTTCCCAGAAAATGTGAAAGTTGTTGATGAAATTAATTCCTGTTTCACCACATGCCACAGAAAGCCACCTGTTCAGTGCCAACAGCCTGCTGAATCTCTCTTCTCCTCCTCGAATTGTTGGAATGGGACAGCTGTTAAAGACAGCTGCATTCATGGAGCTCACAGTTCTTATCAGTCCAGAGAAGTCTTGCTTTAAAACTTCAGATTTTTGCTTGGACACATCATTTGACCCTGTGTGTAGTAGAATGTTTTGTAGTTTCGGATACTTTGCCACAGTTTGCAGTATTCTCTCCTGCATGTCACTGACCATGTCGTTTGGAAAACACAGGACTTTAGTGTTCCTGCTGCAGAACCACTGAACATCTTTTACAGTGGAATCACCAACAATCAGAGTCTCAGGCCGAGCCTTCAGCTTTCTTTCTGGCCGTTTACCTTCTGATGGGTTACAGGTCCTCCTCGTGCTGCTTTCCAGTGGATGGTCGTTGGGTAATCCGGGGTCATCTGACAGTGGAGCAAATCTGTTTTGCAGGGTCACCGCTCCGTTCATGCTTGGCTTCTTTCCTGTCCTCCGGTGTACGGGAGTAGATGAGGTCCTCTGTCTCGTAGGAAGAGAAGGCCAGTCAGCCTCAGAGGCTTCAGCTCTCCGCAGGGGGTCGGTCCTCCCATGTCCTCCAATTCTCCAGCTGTTGGACTTATTCTTTGGCTTTGCTCCAAGATGGTTCCAGGGAGGATTATCTTTTGATTGTTTGTTATTGTTCACAGATGTTGTCTTTCTCTCCGTAGAATCTGTGCCATTTAGCTACGTGTTAGCTTTCTCTTCTCTGCTGAGATGAGGTCGTGGCAAAGTTGTGTTGTTTTCATACAGTCCATTTACCTCCACGGTCACTTCTATGTGGCGAACCTTTGTTTCCAGCGCTGTGATCTTCTCCAGAAGGTCTTGGTAATCCTTTGTGGAAAGGGAAGGCATCTAGTTAGCCTTGTGTTAGCTGCTGCTCCGTATATCAGGCTTCAGCTGTGTGAAGGCCAAGTACACGAAGTGCTCAAGATAAAGTGTTTTAAGAGGAATGCAGGGAAAAAAAAAAACATTTTCTTTAGAGTAAAAAAGAAAAATAAATCCGACCCGATGGTTTAAAAGTATTCAAAAGTTATTGCTGGTGTGATTAAAAAAAAAAAAAAAAGGAAAATCATCAGCGAAAATTAAAAGCAGAAGGGGGAGCAAAGCAATGTGCGTCCGCACTCTAGCAAAGCAGGAAGTTTATGAGACGGAAATTAAAGTAAAGTTATTTCGGTTGAGAATCTGCGTTTCGGTATCACTTATTTACGTTTTAGATTAATCTATAAATATTACCCCGTTAATTCTTTTACTTCCGAAATATTTCAAAAGGATATCTGCACCAGCTGTTCTTTCTGTACCAATAATGATGAGACCATTGCACATTTATTTTGGACCTGTTCTCACACTTCTGCCTTTTGGACCGGCATACTTCATTTGGTCAAAAAACATATTCTTCCTGATGTTTCTTTTTGTTTTAAACACATATCTTTTGGATTTTTTTGAATACTGGGAAGATGATAAAACCTATGTATTTAATTTGATTTTTATCTTAGCTAAATTTCATTTTCATAAATTTAAATACACATCTCCTAAACCCTTTTTACCAGTTTTCATTGCTGAGGTTAAATTTATAAAAAATTCTGTAAATTTAAAAGCTATTAGAACCAGTATGCTATTTGAAAAATATGCTCTGTATATTTGGTAAACCATCGGGTTCTACTTTATGTTTAATTTTGTGATTTATTCAGCATGCTCTGAACCCTGATCTTGTCTGTTTTCTCTTTTACAATTTAATGCTCTTTTTTATTGGCCCTCTTGAGCATTTTTTTCTTTCTGTTTATGTATGCATCTTAAGTTTTTGTTAATAAAGTTTATTTAAAAAAAAATTACTTATTTCCGTGTTCTGGACCGGAACTAGTCGGACTGTGTGATCACGTTCTAGCTTTACAGAAGTCTCTGACAGTGAGAGAAAAACAGTGAGAGCTGCCAACGCATCACAAGATCACTCATCGGGGGGTTTCAAATCACTGCCCAATAAATCAAGGGTCCGGGTGTCCGGTACCGGGACTGTTGCGTGTATGGTGCCACCTCCGGTACCTGGTACACCGGCATGCTCCGCGTCCAGTTAGGAGACCTGGAGGCTGGGAGCCGTGATTGATCAGCCAGCTCATCAAAAGACGACGCATCGACCTGTCGGTCGGGTTCCGATACCGCTGCAGGTCGGGTTCCGATACCGCTGCAGGTCGGGTTCCGGGACCGTTGCGCGTTGGGTTGTGCCCCGGTACCAGGTAGGGCCCGGTAGCTGGTGGTTGGGGGGCTCGATTCAATTGGATCCGCCAGCTCTTCACATTTTTGACCCAGCACTGCTGCGGGTCCGACGGGTCGGGTCGCTTTTCCGCTGCGAATCCCTTGCACGTCTGGTGCCGTGATCTAATTGGACCAGCCAGCTTGTCACGTTTTGACGAGAAGGGGTACCCCCAAAGCTTTAAGTTTAGACGTGGAGGGACCTTAAACCATGCGTCAATATGTGATGAGTCGGGAGCAGTTGCGGCAGCAGGAGGTGGCCAGGGGTGCTCCTGGCCACCACTGACCGACACCTGGCCCCCCCAGTGGCCACCCCACAGCCAACCCAATGGTCACTATAAATGGTGCTTGCATCTGTTATGTACGGTGGCCCTGAAGGCTTGCAACACAACACATTAAGAGAGCAAAACATTAACACATTAACTTCGCAACACAACATATTAACTTGGCATTACAACACATAAACTTGGCAACACAACACCTTAAGGCCGCAACACATTAACTTCACAACACAACACATTAACTTCACAACACAACACCTTAAGGCCGCAACACATTAACTTCACAACACAACACATTAACTTCACAACACATTAACTTCACAACACAACATATTAACTTCACAACAAAACACATTAAGCTTGCAACACATCACATTAACTCAAAATGGAAGTTTGATCTACAATGGAAGTTGCCCTGCTTTTATTCTTAAATTTCCACCGGGCTAACCGGCTAACAGAAAGTAACGTCACAGGTAATGAACTGCTGTGGGAGAATACACGAGAAGCAAGCACTCTGAAAAATGGGAAGAAGGTTGTTCAATTTTTTTAAATGAAGAATTTAAAAGTGAGTAAGGTAAGTTGTTCTCTTCATGTGTTTGGTTGCCATTGTAGGTAATAGTGAGACTCTTTGGCTGGGATATTTTTTTTAATGGACAAGCAAACATTTTTTTTTTAAGAATAACTTATGCTAATGCTAGCGCTAGCTGTTGTTAGCTAAATCGGCCAAAAGAAATTTGCTGTTTTGTCAGTCCATGAAATATGTATGCTGCACACTTTTTTCTTATGCTTTTGATTGATACGTTATCATACTGTTCCTGTGTCATCCACAAGTGTTTTGTTTTTAACATTCATTCATTCATTCATTCATTCATCTTCTTGTCCCCTTTGTCCCATTCGGGGTCGCGGGCAGTGCTTTAAGTGGGCCGGTGCGCTCCGGTGCTGAGCACCGGGACTTCTCTCAAACACACGTTAGAGCACCGCCTCTTCTCGCCGAATTGGGACCGTCCGGTGCTCTATTTTGACTTCCTTGGTCAAATGAGTCCTGAAGCACTTGCTAGAAATCTCCCTTATGAGATCTGATAGAGTACATGAATCTTCTCTTTTCACCTTCAAGTACGCTGTTCTAACAGGACAACACAAGCTCCTCATTATCCTTACCCTCTCTCTGCAAAAAGAAGTAAACACATCCGGATAAAATAATAAAGAGAAAAACAGTAACACAACCAGACAACAACTCACGTAGACAAAAACCCATATTTAAAATCAAATTTACCAAGAAAAACCAAAGTAAAGGTATCCCACAATTCATTGTGCTTGGCAGATAACAAGCCAAATTTTTACATCAACGTCAGTGGGCATCTCTACAGCATGTTATCACTGGACAGAGGGAGTAACATCCCCGTATAAATGTCTTAGCTCCGGCGCCAAATGAGGCCAAATCTACTGACAACGACAGACCGAGTTTGTCTGAGTCGCGTTTTTAGGGCAGCTACAGTCGACAATCATGAGTAAGCTTATTGGCAGTTCACATCCCTCCTTCCACTGAAAGCAGCTCGGGAGAAGATGTCAATCAAATGCTCAAGGTGGGGGCCAGCGGGCACCACACGCTGTCATTTGACGCGTCTGATTGGTCAGTTTTTAACTTGACTAACTTACGATAAGGACAAAAAATATCCTGAAAAAAAATATAATTTGCAGGAACTATGTGTAAGGAAAATACACACTTGTTCAAAAAGGGTTATTCTGACAAATAAAATCAATAATAACATTTTACTTCTCTTTAGAAGTTTACAGGATTTGGGCTTCTTGGAGCCCTGCGGGAACTTCCTGTTTAGCACACAAGGGGGAGGGTCGAGCGGTCTCCAGATTTCTACACTACGCCGTCAACACAAACTTGTCTGAGCAATGTAATAAGCAAGAAATGACTTTAGCGTGAATGAAAACCCAATGATGATCTGTGGCTACGAGGTGTTAAAAGAACGCGGGTGGAAACGGAGGCGGACTCTCAGACTGACGCCTCACACAGCCAGGGTAATGACCATAGACTGTATATAAGAAAAAACTGGACTAAGCAAGCCCCCCTTCCGTGTTCCATATAGGAAGTACCACTGGGTTGCAAATAGGCCAAAGTCCCATTGACTTCCATTGAGAAACAGACAGTTATTTCTCAGTCATTTTATATCTCAGAATAATCATTCTTCCTCTGCTGCTTTCTGCTTACCTTCTTTTTTCTAATCCTAATTTTTTTTAAAGATTTTTTTTTCCATTATCGCAAGTTATTAGAGTTATAAATTGGCCAATCAGATGGCTCAATAAGCGTTTGTGGGTCTGACGTCGAACGTCTGGGGGGTTTGATTGACAGATGACGGGTAGCCAATGGGAGCAGACTTCATCAATGGGTCCGTGAAGACCTTTTAACACCTACTTTACAATTCAACAATGTACCAATCATTGTCCTACTGTTGTTTTCCTCAATGGAATGTACCGATGCAGCAGTTTAAAACAACAAGAGGAGCATGCTGTCGACATTTTTAGATGAGGATTTACTCTGGAGAAATAGATTTCACTCTGAGGTTATGTGCTTTGGACTTTTTTGTTTGTTTAACGTTCGTTTTTCTTTTTTCACTGTTTTGGTTGTATGGTACAGCTCCTCCATTAAATCACCAACCAAAGTTTCATCTTCAGCTTTAAAATAATTTTAAAAAATTTATGAAAAAAAAATAATTAAAATCACATGTTAGTGTTTGATTACATTTATTTTAGACTAGACTTGAGCTCCCTCTTTCTTATTTCATATTAAGACACGTTGAAAAAAGGACTTATTTTTATCGATTAATGTTTACATTCAAGATTCTATTTTATGTTTCGACTTCTGATAAAGAGAGCACCGCCACTTCTTGTTGTCCACTTAAAGCACTGGTTGCGGGGGTGCTGAAGCCTAACCCGGCTACTAATCGGCGAAGGCAGAGTTTGGACAGGTCTACAGTCTGTCCCAGGGCCTCAATCTCACACAAACACACGCACTCACAGCTAGCTTGCATGGAAAAATGTCATTAGCTCTGCACTTTTTTCCAATTTTTCGGCACTGGCCGAGACAAACCGATTTTTTGTATTTTCTGCACCGATGAACATGTCGACGAGTTTAAATTGTTTATATACCGATTCCCGAAGGATTGTTATTTCCTTCATAAAATGGTACTGAAATTTCGGTGAGCCGGCTCCTTGGTTACAGCTCACAGCTGTGGGTCGCGACCTGTGAGGCAACCAAAACAACAGTTTTGACAAATAATTTTATTATTTATGTCTCATAATAAGTAGAAACAAAGAACATACATTTGTACAGTTTAAAGGCAACAGCTTAAAAGCAAAATACACTGTGTTTGTGCATAAGTTAGCAAATGTAAAAAGATGATCCAAATGGCTGAGGAACAGGAGTACTCCACAGTGTCCTGCACTGAGGGGACCAATGTGTGATGTAGTCGAAACCTCCAAACTTAAGGACCTAGAACATTGAGGGAACTCTTCCAGTGTGTGATGACAAGCAAAAAAGATTTAGTTTTACAAGGGAAGCCCTTTTTTAATCATTTATTTATTTTTAGTCAACTTACAATTTTTTTTAAAGAATCACAGTTTAAATGTGAAGCAATGTACAGTTTAAAGACCCATTTCAATTGTTTTTATATAGGACAAATTTAAAGAAAATTAGAATTGAAAACTGCATTCCTGAGTATTTTCTTCATTTAAATAGTTGTGAATCAGGAGCTGACTAATAAAATGCTGTTTGAAAAAGCTTGTTGTTGTGAAACTAGTCACAAGCTCTGTGCCCTGCTCCATTCCATCCACCAACTAGATGTAAAACACTCATCTTAACCCTCATTAGCTTTAAACTTGAAGTGTTTAAGCTATATGCTAACTGAAAATAAAGACAATAGTTTATTAAGCCTTTGCCCCTAGAGCACTGTCGCCGGGTGATTTTCATCTGAGCAAAAGTATTTGCATTATTTTAAATTTGTTGCATTTTTTGAGTGTCATGGGTCCCTGGGTAAAGTCTCAAAATAATGGCATCTCAGAACTGAAGATATTGCTATACATACAAACCCCAGAATGCCTACATAGACAAAGTGTGTTGAGACATTGCATCTTAAAAAAAGAGGGTAAATGTAAATGTTTAAAAAGAGAGTAAAAGCTCCAATCACTGGTTATAGAGCTGTGGCGTTCTCCTGTCAATGTTCTATAAATCTACCTATACCTACTGGCCATGCGCAGACCAGATGTTTTTCAGTTCCACATAAATCTGTACTTAGTGGTTATTATGCTGCTTTTTGTGACCTTAGGTTACCTTTAATTGCATGCTTAATGCAACTGATGTAATGCTACACTTGTCAACTTAGCTCTGGACTTCTAGGCGAGCTCACTAGTTAACTTCTGGGACTCGTAAATAGGTTTTAGATCGTACCATAACTCTGCGGAAGATCTGACATAGTGCCTCTCTGTCTGCACGTTGAATGTTTCAAAACCTGAGCTCTTCGAATCAAACAACATGATCGCCGTGCGGAATATGAATGAAGCCTTGGCTGAGCAGTTTATTGCCAGCCTAAATTCATAATCCTCGTGGTGTCTGTTTTAAAGAACGCTAATTCTGAAATGTTGACTGCGCAGACAGAGGTTCTGTAGACACAGACTTGCTGCAGATCTTCAGGTTTAGCTCCATATAGCCCATTAATGACAGCCGCACATGATCCATTTAAACCTGTGAAACTGTTGTGGCAGAGGTAGCTCTCTATGAGCAAATTTTAGCTTAGCTTAGCTTCCTTAGACGAGGATCATCTCTACAGGGTTATCATACTCAGTCACAAAGTGCCTTCTCTTCAGGTGTTCATGCATCACCGTAGTGTTGCCATGGTATCGCATCAAACACTTTTTTCTTTTACTTTTATTTTTTGTTTCCCATATTTTCAAGCTCTGTTGGCATGTTTTTTTGGTACACCAGCCTTCCCAGAACTTCCTGTGACATCACTACTGACCGGATTAGCATGTGTAGCAACCAAGC
Organism: Oryzias melastigma; assembly: GCF_002922805.2. NCBI lineage: Eukaryota > Metazoa > Chordata > Actinopteri > Beloniformes > Adrianichthyidae > Oryzias > Oryzias melastigma. The sequence continues at coordinate 3,314,023 of NC_050520.1, forward strand.
ACAGCACACACATACTGTGATTGTGTGTCAAAGAGAGTGGCAGACCTGGCATTAGAAAGCAGTAATAAAAAAAAAAACGAAAAAACAAAAAAAAACGAAACAACGCGTCGACTAGAAAATTAGCTGTCGACCATTTTATTAGTCGATGTAATTACGACTAATTGTGGCTGCCCTACACTGGTGGGTAATCTGTGTTTTGACAGATTTATATAGTGCATCTACATTACAAATTCATATGAACATATCCCTCGTGCTATCTTATGGGATCCGGATGACTCCACCCTTACACTGATGTGTGATCCATTTCCTGATGTCATCCTGCAGCCAGCCTCAGCACGATGTCTGTGTTTCACCCACGAAAACAAACAACATCCAAACTCTTGCTAAGATGCTTGCCTTTAGTTGGCCGAACCATCACTACACTGGTTCACAACACAAATACACCCCACGTTTACCCGATTGTACCTGACCAGGGTCTGTGTGTGCATCTTAAAGAAGCCTGGCATTCAGAGTAATGAACACCTGTTAGACTTGAAATTTATTGAAGACAAGACAAAATTGATATTATGCATTTAAAATGAAAGTGTTTTGCTGAGCGCCGTTAGCTCTGCGGAGAAACCACGCATTTTTGGCTAGGCTGGGGACGGTGCTGGCAGCGCACTGTTCCAGGAGAGGAAAAAAAAAGTTCAGTGGGCTATCTCTTGGGGTCCAGATGACCCCACTCCCAACGTCAACATACCTAGGATAGCAGAAGGGTTACAATAAACAAATAAAACTGGCATGATTATTTATAGCCATTTTGATTTTACTATACTAAAGCATTAAATAATTAAAAACATGGTAAAGAAATGGCAAATTTTAAGTAAAAATGTACAATTACTTTAATTAAATAATCCAGTAAAAAAACAGTAAAAACTTATTTAATCTTTTGCTAACATTTTTTCTTTGAAGACAAAATGTATCATATTTGCTGCATCTAGTGTCCCTAAACATCAATTTCAAAGACTTTATCAGGGCCTTCTGTAAGAAGCCTCAGTAAGGATGCACCTCCTGCAGGGAAGCAGCATAAACTCTATAGTGGATTCCAAATTATTATGCAAATTATACATTTTTCAAAATCCTCAATGCAAATGATTGAATAATTTTCCAGCCAGTAATCATTAGAGTATACATTACTTGTTATTGAACAAGCCTCAGAAAAATAAAAGTACTTTTTTTCAAAAATAAAAACTTTTAAACCTTTCACATTATTACACACAGCAGAGTTACACAACATTTGATATATTCTAAAAAACTGAAAATGGTCTGCTTACATTCGCGTGGCCGAGGCGGAGAGTTTCAAGGTTAATCAATGGCACAGGTGCGCTCTTGAGTTGAATCGTGTTTAGTGTGAAAGCACTTTTAGAGTTTCTGCTTGAATTTCTTTGCAGAATATCCTCCCAGAACAACTGTTGTATGTGAACTGACTCCACCCTCAGATATTTGGCTTGAGAATGCCCCAAAGGTTCTCAATAGGGTGGAGGTCAGGGAAGGATGGGAGCCAAATATTGCTTAAAAATGTTGGTCTGTTTAATTGAGCTAACCTGGAAACTAATGATTGCAGGTATCTGAGATAGATTTCAGTGATCCAAAGAGCTCTCATACACCATTTCATCTGTTAATTTTTCTCAAAAAACAAAGAACTGTATCTTTTTGCCACGTAACCCTTGTTCTATCCTAGGCATGTTTACATTAAAAGTGGGGTCACCTGGATCCCCCACAAGAGAGCATGATGAACTTTTTTTTCAAGGATTTTTTTTATCTTCACTGGTGTCCGTGGCAGACATAAAATCCTCACATCCAATGTGAGGGTGGGGTCATCTGGACCCCAGAGGAGAGCATTCAGATGAAATACAATTTGCATAATAATTTGGAACGCGTACAAAATGACACCCTGCAGCTTCTACTGAACACTATAGGTGAGGACTCCACAGATGTGCTTAACAACGATGTGTCACATCATGTTTGCTTTTAACTACAAATGTAAGCAAAACATTTGGATTATAGATTTAGAGTTATGCAATTGTCGAAACTGTCTTAACAAGAACAAAACAAAATTCTGTTTTGAAGAAAATGATGACTGATGATCAGAAAAAGGACAATCAAAGTTTTGCTATTCTAAGGCAAAAATAAGCTTAATTTCATGTTTTCACTATATTTATAAAAGTGCCAGTTAATGGAAGCAGGATTCTGTTCTTCTGAAAACACTGTTTTTTCCAACTACACATTCATGAAACTCAACAGTGAAATTATGAAGTTAAAGTGAGGGTACTTTCATCTTAGTATAAAACAATTATTTTTAATAAAAGAAGACAATTTTGTAAGATAATTTCTTATTCCTCAGCTTTTTTTTTACTTGCTGCCTCTCATTCCTTCTGTGGCAACCAGAGAGGGATAGTACAAAACAAAATTTGCCCTTCCCAGTGCTCTAAAAGTGGATGATTGGGCAGGAGTTCCACCTATGAACTCTGCCAATACAAGCAAAGAAAAAAATCTCCTAATGTTATTTTATTGTTTTGATTGTAAATATCTTGAGGTGTGAAATCTGACTTTTTGAAATGGAAAATTGCACTCCAGCAACCTTTTGAGGATAAGGGGACACGCTCAGTGAGAGTTTTCTAAAGTTTAAGATTCAGTTGTTGTTTGTGGATCACAAAGAAAATCTGTAGACTTGGAGATCTAAAAAAAACAGCATGTTTTCTAATTGGTGCTGCAGAGAAAAGTCCTCCTGCTGCTTCTCTTATTCTGTAAAATGACTTGTTGGTATTTGTTGTTAATGAGAAACAACAAAGTTTGATTTTGTGTCATTTATGCTGCTTAAACCTCCCTGTGTTAGCTTATGTACACGCAATGGCTAACTAAAGGAGTTCAATTAGCTGAGGGCTTGTTTGTAAACCAGTTGTCTTGTTTTTAACCTTAAAGAACAAAGTAGCACACAACTGGCATGCTCAGCCTCATGTTTAAAAAAAAAAAAAACAGGCAAAATAAATACGAGCATATTGCACAGTATACGACCATGTCTAAAAGAACATTACTTGGTTTCCTGAGAGGAAAAAATGTAATCCAAAAATGTATAGAGTAAAGCATATACTGATTTGAAAGACGTCCTCTTCGGTCCAAAACCTCGATTCCAAAAGGTCTTTTTGATTTTAAAACATCAAAATGATTTTTTTTTCCCCTGGCTCATATGCTTCTGCAGCTAAAAAAATCAATGCCGATATACCGTGGGTAACCTTCCAACAGGTTCATGCCGGAGGAGCTGAATTTCCAGTACTGCTGCCCTCGAACAAAATGAGCATGTCCTGCAAAGAACAGGGAAAATAATCAGTACCAAAGTGAAGCAGACATTTTTTTATTTAAAAAAAGGCCACAAAAAGCGCTGGTAGGGGTGAAGCTGTGACCATTTATAAGGCACAGTCAGTTCAGCATTTTGCAGAAACTTCATAATAACCTTCATAATGCTAAGGTGAAAAAAGGTAATGATATAAAGTTTTTCTATAAAACATAAAATGTGTTTCTCATACTTCACAGTAACAACAGTGACTAAGATACCCAGTGAGCTTCTTACTGGAAAGTTCTAGTCAAACTCTAGACACAGTAGATCTGACTGAGGTTCTCTTTCTTGATCATTGTGCAGAGAAGAGTGGACCTTTTTCTCCAACAATGCTTTATGCAGTACAGATGAAAATAAAGATTTATTTTACTTTGGATTTACTCTGGGCTGCACGGTGGCGCAGTGGTTAGCGCTCTCGCCTCACAGCGAGAAGGCCCCGGTTCGACTCCTGGCTGGGACCTTTCTGTGTGGAGTTTGCATGTTCTCCCCGTGCATGCGTGGGTTTTCACCGGGGACTCCGGCTTCCTCCCACCGTCCAAGAACATGCTTCATAGGTTGATTGGTGACTCTAAATTCTCCCTAGGTGTGAATGTGAGAGTGAATGTGTGTGTGATTGAGGCCCTGCGACAGACTGGCGACCTGTCCAGGGTGTACCCCGCCTTCGCCCATCAGTAGCCGGGTTAGGCTCCGGCACCCCGCGACCCCGAAAGGGAAGAAGCGGTTAAGAAGATGGATGGATGGATGGATGGATGGATTTACTCTTAATTTTAAAAATACAAACAATTCATGTGTGCCAAAATGTGGCTAGTGATCTATTCAGATCACGGTTCAGGCATGATTTGCTGCACTCCCTACCAAAAGTAGGCTCAACCAGTCTGGACTTGAGTCAGACTCCAGTCACAAATTTGACGACTTTAGACTTGACTTAGACTTTCAAGGCCATAACTTGTGGCTTGACTTGGACTTTAGCCCTCTGACTCGGAAAGACTTGCTATTTCCCCAAAATCCAAGATTTAACAGTACTTTGACAAAGCCCACGCAGAAATCTATTTCTGTATGTGTGTGCATCTTCAGCACAACATCCAAGCAAATTAGGTTCATGTTGGTTTTAGCCAACTGTCAGACCAGTCAAACAGGAGTATGACATCTGTCAGTCAGAGGTCACCAGTGATCAGGTAGTCAACAAAAACTGGTTTGCAGTTTGCTGAACATTCAGATAAAAGGATTACAGACAGAATCATGGATCAACTTTATCTGACTCTTGAAGTCACAGAGCGATCAGTAAGTTCTGCTAGCTCATTGCCTAATCGCTAACTGCAGTTACATGACACTACAGAAAACTCCGTTAATGTTACATTGTGTGGGTGTTCAGGCAGCTCTGTGTAATCACAGACTGAGCACAGGAGATTTTGACACTTCCCCCGCTCAGACCCCAGATGCCTGCAGCAGATAACGGACTGGGTCTTCTCATATCCCGTTAATGGTCAAAACATGAGCAATCATAGCGAGACAGAAATGAAGGAAACTGTCAGGACCGCTGGATGCTATACTGTTTTCAAACTTTATGCCCATTTCTAACCTTCCTTTTAGTGCGGAAGTCCTTGAAAACATTGTGTACAAACAGCTGGTTACATTCTTAAATGGTCATGACATCTTTGAACCTTTCCAGTCAGGTTTTAGACCTAAACACAGAACAGAAACAGCTCTTTTAAAACATTTTAAAGACATTTTATTTGCAACCAATGCAGGTAATCCTGTGGTTCTTTTATTATTGGAAATATAAACAGCTTTTGATACAGTGGATCACGAGATCCACTGCAGTGGATGAGATCCTATCTCACAGACAGGTCCTTCTGTGTCAGCATGGGTCCTCTAATGACTAAATAAAGGCAGTGTGACATATGTGAAGTTGTGGTGATTAAAATGATACCATACAATTATGTTAAATTGAAAATACAGAGGTAAATTCAAAAGTAAACAAAAAGAGTTTTAGGCCCTAGGTTCCAAAAGGTTAAACTTTTTGCCGTTAACCTCTCTTTCTCTCCCAAAACTCAGCATGGTTTGGCCTTTATCGTGTTTATTTCTTGATCTCTTGAGGTTCCTTTGTAAGAGAATATTTTTGATTAAATGTAACCTTTCAATGAAGCTCTGTAACATTTGAATGAACCTAGTGTTAGTGTTAGTGTTAACACATGCCTCGGAATGTATTCTCAAATATTTAAAACAGCCTAGAATTCCAACTCAAAAGGTGGTTGATGTAAAACAGATTTGAATTGTCCTCTGTGAAAGAAATTAATGAAAGGGTTTACGATACACTGTCCCCAGCAGGAAGGCAGAATACTGATCAGCAGAAGGGCAGGATACTGATTGAGATGTAAACATTCCCAAATGGTTCCTAACATGACATCGTCCTTACCCGAGGGGTGTTAAGACACAGATAACACGTTGACCCCGACTCCTCGGGCCGGATGTTTGACACCACTGCCGTAGATGATCAACATGAACCTGAAGTGATTGACAGGAGACAGAATACAACTAAAAGTCCACTGAAATTCCAAACTAAAATCCTCAAAGCAAGTGTGATAATTTGTTTCAATTCCTTCATCCTCCAGGTACTGCCTGCATACTCTTGACACGTGAGGCCGGGCATTGTCGTGCATTAGGAGGAAACCAGGACCTACTGCACCAGCGTAGGGTCTGAGAATGGGTTCAAGGATTTCATCTGGATACCTTATGGCAGTCAGAGCACCATTTCCTAGGCAGTAGAGGTCTGTGCGTCCCTCCATGGATATGCCTCCCCAGACCATCACTGACCCACCACCAAACCTGTCATGTTGAACCACGTTGCAGGCAGCATAACGTTCTCCTTGTCTTCTCCAGACTCTTTCACGTCTATCACAGGTGCTCAGGGTGAACCTGCTCTCGTCTGTGAAAAGTACAGGGCGCCAGTGGCGGATTTGCCAATTCTGGTGTTCTTAAGGCAAATACCAGTGGAGCTCCTCGGTGCTAGGCAGTGAGCACAGGGATCACTACAGGACGTCGGGCCCTCAGGCCACCTTCATGAAGTCTGTTCCTGATTGTTTGGGTAGAGACATTCACACCAGTGGCCCTCTGGAGGTCATACTGTAGGGCACGAGCAGTGCTCAGCCTGTTCCGTCTTGCACAAAGGAGCAGGTATCGGTCCTGCTGAGGGGTTGAGGACCTTGTACGGCCCTGTCCAGCTCTCCCAGAATAACCTCCAGTCTCCTGAAATCTCCTCCATGTTCTGGAGATTGTGCTGGGAGACACATTAAACCTTCTTGCTGCAGCACGTGTGGATGTGCCATCCTGGAGAAGTTGGACAACCTGTTCAACTTCTGTAGGGTTAAGGAATCTCCTCATACTGCCAGTAGAGATAATTATCAAGCCAAAATCAGCACGAGTGGAAAACCAGCCAAAAAAGATCAAGAGGGAGAAACTTGAAATGACCTCCACATGTAACACCAGTCCTGTTTTGAGGGTTTTCTAATTGTTGCCACTGAAGTGCACCTGTGGTTAATTCCATGAACACCAATACAGCTGAAATTGATTAACGAGGCCCTCAGCTGCTTTACCAACAAGAAAACTATCAGACAGGTTTAATTCAATTCATGCCAGGTGTCATGGTGCACCTCTGCTCCTGCTCCGCCTCCTAATTGGACCCAGCTGTCGGCACTCATCACCTCTTCACCAGCCTACTTAAGAAGAGCCTTCCCCAGCATTCTTCGCTAGTTCGTTGCCTTACCTGGTGCAGTACCCTGGTCACCTCACGCTTAGAAACTTATGCTGCTCTTAAGTCTTGCTACGTCTCACCATAGAACACCTCTGTCTCCAGGTCTTCTTCATCCACGTGCCGACCTGGGTCCAGCCAAATCTCGACTACTCCGCCACGCCAAAATCACTTCACGCCACGCACCATCAGCTGAACTCACCTGGTTGTTCCACCCTGCCGCTCCAGTCCACCTCCGGTCTCCACTCTCCATCTCTAGTCAGCAGCTCCATTCCAAGTTCCGGCCACCTCTCCAAATCCTCCACGGGCAATAAACCTTTTTCTAACTACTCCTGCCTCTCGTCATCCTTCCGGGTTCCAGCGTCTGGGTCTGTCTCGTCACGTGATCATGACAGAACAAACTGGCCATACTCCAGACCCAGCTGACCCGGAAGGTCTACATCACGCTGTCACTCAACAAGGCACCTTCCTGGATCATCAGGCCAACGCTCTACAGCAACTTGTCTCAGCACAGCAGGACATGTTTTGCCAGATCGACGACGTCTCGCAAGCTGTTATGGATCTAACGGGTCAGTTAGCTAAATTAGCGCTGTCTCCGACCCCACCACTTCCGCAAACAGGAACCGCGGCTGCCACCGCTTCCGCTACGTCACACGAAAACATCCGCCTACAGCCGGAAGCCTTCCACGGGGAGGTTGAAGGATGTTGTGGATGCAAACATATTAGGAGTGGAAGTGACTGTGAACTCTGAAGGAAAGATGCGCAGCACTGACTTTTAAGGGACATTTAAGAAAATTAGCCTGTTCTGATGACTGAGAATTTATGTGCCTTTTGCTTTTTTGTGTTTGAGGTATTTTCTTTAGTTATTTATAAAAGAACTCGGCTAACGAAACATAAAATCTGTGTTGTATGTAAATCATTTCAAATAATCCAGGTACCCTTAAAAACTAATGAATTCTACAGGAAATTTCTGATGGTTACAGTTTAATTGAAACAGTGTCATTGCAAACTTGTTTTTTTTTTCCCGACATTTTTAGAATTTTTATAAAGTTTTGCACATATGTGTAATGAAAACGAAGCTAGAGTTAGTCTTTTTGTTTGAAAACCCTGATTTTTACACCCGTCTTGGGACAACTTCAGATTATGACAGTACAGACTAAACAGCCATTTTCTGACTGTAATTATTGCAGTTCTCACCAAGGGCGGAGTGTATAATCGGTACTCGAGTCGGGAGGATTCCCGGTGGGCCGCTTCATTCATGGGCCGGTCAGTCGCCGTCATAGAAAAAAATATTCACTATAGATTATGAATGAATCGTTGTAGCAGTGTTTGTCTGTCCCTTTCAGAGACGACACCGTCAGTTTTGGAGCTACAATTTAACATAAACACCCTTTTAAATTCTGACAGTTGGTTGAGTCCACCAGAGTGCGCTTTACCAAATGTCTGGGCCGGACCATTGACGCGAATAACGTTCTATTTAGACGGTCTATGGACCGGACAGAGAAGCGGCTGCGGGCGAGACGGATGATTAGCGAGTATAAATGTGTAGGAAGCGATAGTGGTTATAGGAACGGGCGACTGTGCAGGAGACAATTCAAAGGAGCCGCCAGATCAGCGCTTCATGGTGAAAAAAAGTCTGTGCCACTGATGATTTTCTATTATCTGTTATATCACGATGTTTGGACCTGCCAGGCCAAAATGGGCGGCTGCACCTTTTGTCTTAATGCCTAAAACACAGTGGCGCGGATTCAGTCACTTTCTGCGCTGCTTCTCCGCAGTGGGGAGGGGCGGGGCTCCTCGTGCGCTCTCTCCACCTGCTCCACAGGTGACAACA
>NC_050520.1:3324842-3335955 GCF_002922805.2 Oryzias melastigma
ACACCAGATTCTAGCAGAGTCGTGCGCAGCGTCTGACCGTCCAAGTGAGATGTCTAGCGGCGTTATTGATCCAACAGGTGTGTATGCCTGGGGTACACACGTGGAGCACCTGACTAAAGTGTTGACTATCAAAGAAAAGTGCAGGAAATTTTTATAAAAGGAGGGGGAATGAATATGGATGGCAGGACTTTAAAAAAAAACAATGATCATATAATATTAACAGGCTGAAAGTTCATAGCTTGCCTCAACAATAAAAAAAGTTCTGACATAAAATGTAAAATTGATTAAAGTGAATTTGAATTTGAACAATGTTTCCACATTTATTGCTCTTTGAAGTGAGGCCATTTGATTTTCTCTTCATTTTGGTTCTTAACTAGAGCTTTGTTTATTACCTTAAAATGTATGTAATTATGGTAACGACACGTTAGTATTTATTGATAATTTTATTTTAATGTTAGAAAGGGTGTAAAATTGACATATTCTGTTTTAAATTATTTAAAAAAAAAGATTTTTAAGAAAATAAGATACATTTGTGTTAAAATAGTTATATATCATAAACTACCGAGGTAATATATTGATTATTGTAATGTTTACCATATTGCATACTGTTGGTATCATGAATCACATCATATCGGGAGTGACTCTGAGACTTCCAGCCCTAATACTGACACAATATAACATTTTCACAGATGGATACCCAGATATCGGGCTGACATACAAATTCTCAATCAGCTCCTCTTTTCCCAAGTTTCATGACAGAGAACCGTCTCCATTCTGAAGTTCATTAAAAACAGGCTGGAGCATGCTCAGTCAGGACCACTTGGAGGCATTCATGCTCATGTCAACAGAAAAATACATTCTTACATCCATTGACTGTGACAAAGTAACAAATAAGGTTGAAGAAACTAATTCATTTCTTAGGTGGAGACTTATGCTGTAGATTCTGGAGTCATTATGCTTTTTCAAATGTTCAAAAAAGTTTAATTTAGCCTTTCATTCACATTCTCATACAGAAAATTATTTCTGTTATACCAAAAGTTTTTATTATAATTATTAGTTTGTTATTTATGACCCCCCTCCTGGAACTGTTATTAAGCATTTATTTTTTATTCTAAATGCTTGCCTAATTTTTCATGTGGCGAAAAATGGGCTGGTCTTGACCAATAAACTCCCGGGCTGAAAATTTGTCCCACTCCGCCCTGGTTCTCACTTTTCAGAGTCAGTGAATGCACCGGGACTGAAGTTCCCCCTTCATCGATTTTGATTGGTCCTCGTGTTAGCCCCGCCTCAACGCACCACAAGACAACCAAAAGTTTTGAAACTGAAACTTTAAGATTCGAAAATGAAAAAAAAGATTTGAAACTGAAAAAAAGTTTTGAAATTGAAATTTTAGTTTTTAAACCTATTTTTTTGGCCAAACATTAATATTTTTTTAAAAACGTTTTATTGTCATGGTGCCTCTGTCAGTCTCCTCCCCCTCCCCTCTCCGCTTGGCTGCGGATCCTTCACAGCTGCGTCCACTCACCTCATCACCATGCCGGCCTTCATAAGGAGCTCCCGGATCATCATTCCTCGCCAGTCCGTTGCCCCTGATGGTGCATAGTTGGTCGCCACGTATCTATTATTTGTCTCGCCTCGTCAGGACCTTGTCTCACGCTCTCTCTACTCTCTCTCAGGAATTCCTCACCACGAGTGGTCGTCAGTCTCAGCCTCTGCCTGGATCCCCAGTTTGGTCTTCGCCTGCGGTCACACCACGAGCCACTGCCTCGGACCTCCGCCCACGCTCTACCCCCCATCTCTCCATTAAATCTTTTTACCTGCCACGCTCGCCTCTAGCTGTGTTTTCTTCCGGGTTCCAGCGTCTGGGTCGCTAAACGTTCTGTAGCCATGACATTTATTTCGGTTTCAAATAATATTGGCCCTGATTTAGCTCCACAGATGGGTTAATAAAATTGATTAATCGATTTGATTTGATTTTTTTAATTGATTTAACCTTAACCACATCAGAATTCAGGTAAACGCTCCTTATGGTGGTTGAAGGAGGAGGGAGCAGGCAGCAGGCTGGCAGGCTTAACCATGACAATATTAATATTTTTATAATATATTAATATATTAATATTAATATATTATATTAATATTAATTATTCATTAATTTTATTAAGATGACACGTCTGAATTTGTTGGAAGTTTTTATTTTCAATGGTTGTTGGCTTCCTAGCATCACAGAAAAAAAGATAAAATAAAGAAAAAATTTAAATGAAATTATCAAATAGAGGTGGGACAAAATATCTGTATGGCGAACTATCACGATATTCCAACTCACGAACGATTACCAGTCCTGTCTTTCCCTGAATCAATTTTGACTGGACCAATACAGCCCAAATGGCTAAAAACATAGTTGCACGGGTGCAGCGCGAACATGGAGTGTACTTTGCTCTTTTTCCTCATGCAGTGGGAATAGGAGGGGCTCACAACCTGTTTGCATACAGATGAAAACGCATGCGGGAGGCAGAGCGGCCACGAGTAAAAGGAGAGGATGCACGCTCTTTTTAATGTAACATAACATGGTTTGTAAGGGTGGTAACAGCATAACCTCTGCAAACACTGCGCTAAAATACATCAGATTCTAGTGGAGAGGTGTGCAGCCTCCAAGTGAGACGTCTAGCGGTGTTATTGATCCTACAGGTGTGTATGGTAGCGGTACACACGTAGAGCGTGTGACTAAAGTGTTAATGATCAAAGAAAAGTGCAGGAAATTTTAATAAAAGTAGGGGAAATTAATATGGATGCCAGCACTGTAAAAAACAATGATATTATAATGTCATCTCTTAAAGGGACAGACGAACACTGCTACAACGATTTATTCATAATCTAAAGTGAATATATTTCCATGACGGCGACTGACCGGTGTTATGTTTTGGATATGTTTCTCTTTTTTTGTGTGGTTCACCTTTTTTCTCTTCCTCTGTGCAGCCTGACTGTGGCTCCTCCCAGCTGATCTCCACCCTCCCCTGATCTCTGTGGAGGAGTGCACAGCTGTCTGCACTTAGTTGATCTAGCCTGCTCCCTTTTAAGTTGAGGCCCTCCTGTGTTCAGTGTTGGTTCGTTTTGTATTCTCTCCCTGTGGTTGTCCCTAACCTGTTTGCTACCTAGCTTTTGCACCTCTTCCTCTGAGGTTGTTTTTTGTTATTAAATTCAGTAAATTTCTAAGTTGTTTCTGAGTCTCCTTCCCTGCATCTGGGTCCTCGTCGACTAGCCCGTGACAACCGGTCCATGAATGAAGCGGCCCACCAGGAATCCTCCCGACTCTCCCGATTACCCATTCCGCCCTTGGCTATAACCCAGTTAATATTTTTGCTGTCTCACTGCTGAGCAGATTTATTATTCCGTGTAATTTTGCACGTTTTTTTTAATTTTTAACAGTGCATTGTGTCTGACCTTTTTTTTTGTTGACGTGACCTTTAAAGGTTCAAATATGAGAGAAAAGTGTATACAGCATTAAACAATCTGTAATCATACACTGTAGATTTTACCTATCCTAGTAGTACCCATCTTCAAAATGAAACACCCACAATAAACGAGGGACTACTGTATAACAAGATGCATTTTCAATGTTAGTGATACAAATGCTCAAAACTGAGTGTGAGAAAACAAAAACAAAGAATCCCATTATACCATAGAGGTCCCTGAAGGCAGCATCCATGTCTTCTGGGATATCGTTCCATTCCTGCATGCTGCGTGGGTATACCGATTCCACACGGTTCTCACTCGGGCTAAACCTCCAGTAGCTGCCAGACTTAAAAAAATAAGTGTTGTAGTTGGAGTCAGCACCCCAGCGCAGCGCTGCCTGAATCCCAGATACGGACAGACCCAAGCTTCTGGTGGACTCGGGGCCCCTGATGTGCCTCTCAGCATCAAACATCCAGAACTTTTCACCTGCAAACAAAATACTGCTTCAGTTTCAAGCATTTATTGATGTCTTTAAGAATTATTGATTTTGTTTCACACATTCACTTTAAAGCACTGAGTCAAATCAAAATATAAACACGAGATACATATCCAACTTGCACCTAAAATAAGAATATGATCAGTGTAGAATACAAAGATAATTTTTGCATGAAAATCAAGCCTTGCAGGTTATTCTTAAAACTTGAACAATGATCTTTCCTGCTTTCAAATAATAGCAATGACCATAGAAATACAGCTCAGATATTTCACCTCGAAAGAACCAGATGTTTCCCGACTTGTCCTCAAAGGCAGCATCAATGTTTGCAGGTATCCCCCTCCAGTGCCGTGATGCCAATGCTGGGTAGCCACTTTCCAGATGCCCATCCCTAATTCTCCACACGTAACCGGATTTAAAGAAGAACAGCTCTCCTCGAATCATAGATACAGCATCAAAGTCTGTCTGGCAGACATCAGGCTGGAAATGACAGAGAGATTGCTTAATTCCACATGTAGGGAAACAGAGAAATGTTCTAACCAAAGATTTCCTAATACATAACAACAGCTTCTTTCTTTTTTTATGTCATAAGCCCTCTTTATATCTACAAAGACCTTTTTTACTTTCTTTGTCCTTCTTCAGAAGCATCCTCAAAGCAAATGTTAAATCTCTGGTTCTCCTTTTTCATGAAACTAAACTGTTGCTCACAAATTTTCACTTCAGTCCACCTTCCACTACTCTGTGTCATAACTTCATTGTTTGACTCATCAGCTTAATCCCATGGTAACAGACACTCGGTCCAAGTTCCACCAGCAGATCACTATACCAACACGAAGAAACAGCACCTTGGAGTGTATCTATACTAGGGATGCAACAACATATAATATAAAAGTGACCTATTCGATATGCGTTCCACGGTTCGGTAGGACATTTTTCACGATACGCATTTTATTGATTCAGTACCACTGTAAGCTGCCTTTAGCGTGTGTCTGTGTATTCATGTCTAGCTGAGCCTGTCTGCTCCAGGTCTGATCCTAGACTCCCCCGCGCCAGCTCTCAGCCAGACTGGCTGCCTGCCAAACCCCGACTCTCAGACAGCCAGGCCTGCCAAGCTCCAGCTCTCAGCCAGACTGGCTGCCTGCCAAACCCCGACTCTCAGCCAGACTGCCTGCCTGCTAAGCCCCAGCTCTTAGCCAGAGTGTCTGCTTGCCAAGCACCGGCACTCAGCCAGAGTTCCTGCCTACCAACCTCTAACTCTCAGCCAGACTTCGGCCCTGCAAAGCCCAAGGTCTCAGCCAGACTACCTGCCTGCCAACCTCCAGCCCTGAACAAGTCTGCCTGCCTCCAAAGCCCCAGCTCTCAGCCAGCCAGGCATGCCTGCCAAGCTCCAGCTCTTAGCCAGACTACCTGCCTGCCAACCTCCATCTCTGAACAAGACTGCCTGCCTGCAAAGCCCCAGCTCTCAGCCAGACTGACTGCAAAGCTCCAGCTCTCAGCAAGACTGCCTGCCTGCAAAGCCCCAGCTCTCAGCCAGCCGGGCCTGCCGAGCTCCAGCTCTCAGCCAGACTGGCTGCCTGCCAAACCCAAACTCTCAGACACCCAGGCCTGTCAAGCTCCAGCTCTTAGCCAGCCAGGTCTGCCTGCCAAGCTCCAGCTCTCAGCCAGACTGCCTGCCCAGGCTCCAATTCTCAGCAAGAACAACCTGCCTGCCAAGCTCCTGCTCTTAGCCAGACTGCCTGCCTTCCAAGGCCCCAATTCTCAGCAGGAACCACCTGTCTGCTAAGCCCCAGCTCTCAGCCAGACATCCTTCCTGCCAAGCTCCAGCTCTCAGCCAGACTGACTGCCAGCCAAGCCCCAGCTCTCAGCCAGGCCTTCCAGCCAAGCTCCAGCTCTCAGCCAGATTGACTGCCTGACAAGGTCCAGCTCTCAGCAAGACTGCCTGCCTGCCAACCTCCAGCTCTGAACAAGACTGCCTGCCTGCCAAGCTCCAGCTCTGAACAAGACTGCCTGCCTGCCAAGCTCCAGCTCTTGTGAGGCTGGAGTTGGCTTTGCAGTGAAAACAACCCTCGTTGGCAAGGTGGCTGTTCCACCGAAGGGAGTCAACGATCGTCTGATGGCGATGAGACTCCCCATTCACAACGGGAAGAAGTTTACCACCATTGTCAGTGCCTATGCTCCCACCATGACCAACCCGGATGAGGTCAAAGACAAGTTCTACGAGGACTTGCATGCCGTCATCACCATTGTTCCCAACGATAATAAGCTCATCATTCTTGGTGACTTCAATGCGAGAGTTGGTTGCGACGCCACCTCCCGGGATGGAGTGATTGGGAAGTATGGGATTGGTCACTGTAATAGCAATGGTCTACTACTTCTCCAGACTTGAGCCGAGCTTGGCCTCCTGATCACAAACACCGTTTTTCGCCTCCCTACCCGAAACAGGACATCTTGGATGCACCCCCGCTCCAAGCATTGGGATCTGATTGACTATGTCATTGTCAGGAAGAGGGACAGGCAGGACGTCCGAGTCACGAAGGCCATGTGCGGCGCCGAGTGCTAGACAGACCACCGGCTAATTGTCTCCAAACTCAACCTGCGCATCCAACACAAGAGACGACCCCAGGGAATGAAAGCACCCAAACGTGTCATGGTTCTGCTCTGCTCCTTCACCCCTCCCTTCCTTCCTCCACTCTAATTTCATTCACCTGTGTTAATTAAGTTCTCATTGTGCTCCAGTTGGTGTTCACACTATTTAAGATCCTCACTTTCACCTTTTCACTGCCAGTTCGTTGAATCAGTCACGTTCCAGCTAGTAACAAACCTTGCACTTTCAGTCTTTTCATGTTTTTGACCCTTTTCTGGCCTGGTAACTAGTTTAAGCCTGTCCCCTGTCTGGAGTTTTTCTGCCCTGGTTTTTCCTCCTCCGTTTCCATTTGAAGAGGCGTGACGTTTCCAGATCCCTCATCTCAACACGGAGTAAAGCTGCCCCAACACTGGTCTTCACCCTCCGGTGGATTCTCATCCTGTACACAGCAGCAGTGGGGGAATCTTCCATCATTCCTGACACCATCCGCCCTGTACTCGGACGCTTTAAAGGCTCTTCTCTCACGTCTGCTTCTGGAGTTCTAAGTAAGAGATCACCCCAAGCGTGGAACCAGGATCTCTAAATAACTCTGTTTATCTGACTATCAGGCTCACCTGTGCATCTGGCGGCCCACTGATTAATTCTACCTCCCTAATAAACACTTTAATTGTGACCTGTGTTTGCTCTGTTTTGGGTTCTCCTCCCTATTTCCTAACAAAACATCACTAAGCTAAAAGTGGGCAACACCAAGCAGCATTTTGTTGAAACGCTGGAGGAACGCCTTGAGACCGCCATGCTGGATAGCCAGAATGTGGAAGCAGCATGGAGCGCACTACGTGACACAGTGTACTGCACTGCTATGGAGTGCCTCGGGCCTTCTGCCAGGAAACACAGAGACTGGTTCAATGAGAACTGCACTGAGATCAAACAGCTGCTGAAAGAGAAAAACAAAGCCTACAGAGCCCACATAGAGGATCCCAAATCACAGTCAAAGAAAGAAAAACTGAAAAATCCTTGCAGCACTACCCAACTGAAGTTACGTCAGATCAGGACTCCTGGCTGAGCAGCAAGGCTGATGAGATCCAAAGTTTTGCAGACAGGAATGACATGAAAAACTTTTACAACGGTCAGAAATAAGTCTACGGTCCTTCCACCTCTGGATTTGCCCCTCTCCTTAGTGCTGACGGGACAACCCTAATCACTGACAAAGATAAAATCCTTGAGAGATGGGCAGAGCACTTTGACACCGTACTGAACCACCCCTCCACCATCAATGATGAAGCCATCGATCGTCTGCCCCAGGTCCCAATTAATGAGACGCTGGATGCCATCCCAACTTTGGAAGAGACTAAGAAAGCCCTCTGTCTGCTGTCCAGTGGTAAAGCACCTGGATCTGACTCCATTCCAGCTGAAGTCTACAAAGAAGGCGGCACGGCACTGACAGAAAAGCTTCATCTGCTGTTCCAGCTTATCTGGCAACACGAGACTATCCCACAAGACTTCAAAGATGCCTCCATAGTACACCTGTACAAACGAAAAAGAAACAGACAGGCCTGTGACAATCACCGGGGTATTTCCTTGCTGTCCATTGCAGGAAAAACTCTGGACAGACTGCTTCTCAACCGTCTCATCGTACACCTCGAGCAAGGTCTCCTACCAGAGATTCAGTGCGGCTTCCGGAAAGAACGTGGGACTATCAACATGATTTTTGCTGCTAGGCAGCTCCAGGAGAAGTGTCAGGAACAGAACGCCGACCTCTACTCCACATATGTTGACGTGACCAAGGCCTTTGATACTGTCAGTAGAGATGGTCTTTGGAGAATCATGGCGAAGTACGGATGCCCCAAGAAGTTCATTGCCATCATACAACAACTACACGATGGCATGCTGGCTCGAGTTCAAGAAAACGGAGGGACCTCATCACCTTTTGCTGTCTCAAATGGAGTAAAGCAAGGGTGTGTCCTTGCTCCTACCCTATTCAGCCTCATGTTTTCTGCAATGGTGACTGATGCTTTTGGAGACGCTGACACAGGCATTGGCATCAGATATCGTACAGATGGCTCGCTCTTCAACCTCAAGAGACTTCATGCGAGAACCAAGGTTAAAACAGACACCATCAATGACTTCCTGTTTGCCAATGACTGTGCCCTCAATGCTGCCGCCAAAGCTGACATGCAACACAGCGTTGACAAGTTCTCTGCTGCTTGTGACAACTTTGGTCTCACAATTAGCACAAAGAAGACAGAGGTGATGCATCAGCCAGCTCCAGGAACACCCTACGTTGAACCCAACATCTTCATCGACGGGCAACGGCTGAACCCTGTGGACAAGTTTACATACTTGGGCAGCACTCTCTCACGGACAGTTGTCAATGACAATGAAGTGAGTGCCAGACTTGCTAAGGCCAGCGCAGCCTTCGGCAGGCTCAACAAGAACGTCTGGCACAGAAGAGGCATCACTCTGGAAACAAAGCTTAAAATGTACAAAGCCGTAGTTCTCACCACACTGCTCTACGGATGTGAGTCATGGACTGTTTACAAACGCCATGCCAAGAAGCTCAACCACTTCCATACCACCAGCCTCAGAAAACTTCTCTGCATTAAGTGGCAAGACAAGATTCCTGACACAGAGGTGCTCTCCCGTGCGAACATGCCCAGCATCTATACCACCTTGATGCAGGCCCAGCTTCGCTGGGCAGGCCATGTTGTTCGCATGCCAGACCACCGACTTCCCAAGAAACTGCTGTATGGCGAACTGAGACATGGCAAATGCTCCCATGGCGGGCAAAAGAAGTGATTCAAAGACAATATCAAAGCTTCTCTTAAAGCCTTCAACATTGACCACCACGCATGGGAGACGACAGCACTCAACAGATCAAAATGGCAAGCTGCTGTCCACAGAGGTGCCAAAGCCTGCAAGGCCCACAGGACCGCCGCTGCAGAGCAGCGCAGAACGGTAAGGAAAACCGGCGCCAATCAGCTGCCACCATTCCCTGTCCGCACTGCACCAGACTCTTCAGAGCGCCAATCGGCCTGACCAGCCATCTACGCACCCACAGAGGCCAACCCACCCACCCTCAGGATGACTAGATGGTCCTCATTGATCCCATATGGACGAACAACAACAAATGCTGTTGAACAAACCTCCTAAAGAAAGCTTTTTTTCTCAATAAAATAAAAACCTTCAAATGTTCCACATTATTACACACAGAGTTTTACAACTTTGATAGACTTTAAAGAATTGAAAATGGTCTTTTGTTGGATTTGCTTCATTAGGAGGTCATATTTACCAAAATCTAGAGCTTTTTTAATTCAAAACATCTTCACAGGTCAAGTAACATTTGAACATAAGACCCTTATTTTGTAGCAGCTTCACATTTCTTGCATCCATTGAACTTGTAGGTTTTTGGAACCCCACCCAGACCCACAGCAGGAGCAGGACCAAGAACTTGTAAAAAAAAAAAAAAACATTTTGTCTTCTCATTGTGATGGTTGCAAATTACTTATATTGAATAAAAATGAGTGGTATAGTTTGATTCGTTTTATAGGCTACACAGCTCTTTGAGATCTAAGATTTCAGACAGTTGAAATATAGATGTGACTACAGAGTAAACCCCAGTGTTGCTCACTGTGGTCAGAAGTTTATATGTTTGCTCAGACAAAAAAAAAATTGAGGGAACATTGCTGATCAAGTGTGTTCACTTAATATCTGTGTGATAAAACCTGGGCCATCTAATTAGCATTAAGGAGAGAAAGGTGAGCCGGAACCTGTCAGAGTGATAGATCTTAAGGACAAGGTTTAGGCATCCCTGCTGTAAAAAAGAGACTGAGAAAATGCCACTCACCATAAGGACAATGTCATTGGTCTCCAGGTTGTCGCGGAATGGGGGCGCAGCCTGTGAAGGAACACCATACAGGTACTGGATGCCTCGCTTATCATCCTCACTCAGCTGAAGTGGATACAAGAAGGAATAGTAGGCTGACATGATGGTTCCTGGCACTGGTGAGTGCTGCAGGCCCAGGACATGTCCAAACTCATGGGCGGCAACTTGGAGAAGGTCCGTGCCTGCAGGGGAAATTATTGGAGGGGGGGTGAAATGATTTGCTTAGTTTGACGAGCTTTCAGGAACAGCAGGTGGTGAGGATTTGGACTGAGCCAGTCCATAGATAACCCCCTCCCCAAGAACCCCCCCCTTTTTTTTTTTTTTTTTTTTTTTTTTTAACTTGTCCTGTCCAACAGCTGAGCCAACAGATGCGGGCTGAGAGCTTCTTGTGTTGGGCAGATTTTACTGTCACAACAGGGATTTATTGAGTATAAACCCCTGTTGTATTTAATGCTAAACTTTATTTATATTGATTATGTTTTATTTTATTTATTTATTTTTCTTTGTCGTTGGACCGGACGGAAAAAAGGAAGAGGGTGGGGGAGGGGTGGGGGGGAGAAGAAGAAGAAGATGGCAACAGAGGGAAGCAACAACATAAAACAACCAGGACCAAGTAATAAACTAGAATGGGCGGGGCCTGTCTACACACACACTCTATAGTTACTCACACACTTGTTGGCCAAAATAGTCTCCACATTTAAAC
>NC_050520.1:3337277-3343003 GCF_002922805.2 Oryzias melastigma
GAGGGAGGAGCCAAGAAGGAGCCAGTCCCAGGGACAAATCCGAGTCCCCGCCCCCAAGAGCCTCCCCTGTGGGTGTACTGTTCCCCAAGAACCCTTAAGAGCCGGTCCCACTGGCTTTCACGGCCATATCGCGGCTTGGTCCACGGAAAAAATTTCATCCCCATAGTACAGACGCTGTTAGTAGTGCGTCTGTACTGCGTATGGTACCAGTGATACTGCCGTGCAATGGCCGTGGAATAGCAGTGCAACAGCAGTTTTAGCGTGAGATCGGGCTATGGAGTGAACTCCAGCACATGCACTTGGATGCCGAAATTTTGCGTCTGTGCACAGCTGTAGTACGGCCATTCCACTACCAGTCTGCGTTTTTACCACTGCTTACAGTGTCTGTTTAAGCCCCGGTCCCACTGACTTTCACACCCATATCACAGCTGGAGCACGTAAAAATTTCAGCCGTTTCCCCAGCTAGTCTGCGCTTGTATCGCCGCTTACATCGTCTGTTTAGCGGCTCATTGAGAGAGGACACGCTTATACGTGAGTAGAGAGTGCTCTGGCAGAGGAGTGGCAGAGGAGTGGACTCCGGTGTCTGTCATAAAGTTGGCGCGTCTGAGCACGTGTGGCAGATTTTCCCACTTTTTTACCCGTGATACGCCCATAAGATCCTGTGGGACCAGGCCTTTAGGGGCTGAGTGCAGACCATAGACTGTATATAAGAATAACTGGACAGAGCAAACCCCCCTAACTTCCGTGTTCCAAATAGGAAGTACCACTGGGTTGCAAAAAGGCCAGAGTCCAATTGACTTCCATTGAGAAACAGTTATTTCTCAGTCATTTTATATGTCAGAATAATCATTCTTCCTCTGCTGCTTTCTGCTTAACTTCTTTTTTCTAATCCTAATTTTTTTTAAAGATTTTTTTGCCACTATCACAAGTTATTAGAGTTATAAATTGACCAATCAGATGGCTCAATAAGCGTTTGTGGGTCTGATGTCGAACGTCTGGGGGGTTTGATTGACGGATGGCGGGTAGCCAATGGGAGCAGACTTCATCAATGGGTCCGTGAAGACCTTTAACACCTACTTTACAATTCAACAATGTACCAATCATTGTCCTACTCATGTTTTCCTCAATGGAATGTACCGATGCAGCAGTTTAAAACAACAAGAGGCGCATGCTGTCCACATTTTTAGATGAGGATTTAATCTGTAGAAATAGATTTCACGTCTGAGGTTTTGTGCTTTGGACTTTTTTGTTTGTTTAACGTTCGTTTTTCTTTTTTTCTGGACGTATTTTTAAACAGATAAAAAGATCCAGCTGTTCACTTGTTAGGATGGTTATTTAACTCTCCCGAGCCGCCGTTATAAAAGTAGAAGCTGTTTACATCCGCTGTCTCGTGGTCGAGGCGTGGAAAGAGGCAGACGGTTGCAATAAACTCACTCCTGATTGGCGACAGTACTTCCTGTAGATTCCATGACTCAGCTATGACTCAGACCAATCACTGGAGATGGGTTGCAAATGGTGATAACCGTTTCAGGAATTGACGGTGAAAGCGATGGCCTACTTTCGCGAGGAGAGGAAGTAATGTATTTCCAATGGGGGACCTCATTGGTCGCTCAGTCCATTATTTTTACAGTCTATGGTGCAGACAAATTGATTTTGTTGCCTTCATTCCACGTTCGAAACACGTATGCTTCCATTCGGCGCCCATGTTAACGTATGGCGTCATTCAGACTAGGAATGTGGAACGTGAAGCCAACCAGGAAGTAGCAAAGCGTTGCAATACCGGCACTGACCAGAGAGGCTGGTGCTTAGAGTGAACAAATTCCCATAGACTCTCATGTTAAAATCCTCATTTTCAGCCCTCTAATAAACCCCTTTAATACCTGGTGCTTAGAGTTTTTATTTCATCAATAGCTGCATATTTGATCCATGACAACTCTGAGGGGAGTGAATTTTTTTTTCTAAACAGGATTTATTTTTGCTTAATGAGGGGGCGCGGCCTTTGATTGACAGGCGACGATCGCGGTGGATTCTGGGAGCAGATCTCCGGCGTTTAGCTGGTCTGCTACAGATTTAGCATTAGCATGAGCGTTATATTTCGGTTTTTGTCCTGCTGCCGTGCTGTAAACTGTTCTAAGATGCTCTCTGGGAGCCATCTGGTGTCTTTTCTCCGGTAAGTACTAAAAGATTAACTTTATATTTGCCGGAAATAAATCGTTAACGTATATTATGATTATTTTAGCTCCATCCATCCATCCATCTTCCTGACCGCTTTGTCCCTTTCGGGGTTGTGGGGGTGCCGGAGCCTAACCCGGCTACTGAAGGGCGAAGGCGGGGTACACCCTGGACAGGTCGCCAGTCTGTCGCAGGGCTATTTTAGTTCCAGTTATTGGATTTTTTATAATTCTCACAGTGGCGGGCCGTTAGGGCCTGCAAGGCCTTCTCTGCTGGCCTAAAAATATCTGAATCACAGACTGATATTAATTATTATTTATTTCCGTGAATACGTATTCTATAATTCCAAATGCTCTGTCTTCGTCCTTTTATTGCTGTCTCCCTGGTTGCGCTGCTTCCAGACGTGTATTTTCCTATTTAAGCATTAACCAATCACATTGCAGCACCATTTGTTGCTAGGGTCAAAGAAATCTGCCCGGAGGCCTTCACAATCAGTTCTGCGGGCCCTGTAGCATAAAATACTTGTCGACCAAGCTGTTGCTTCAACCAATCAGATCTGGAGGAGACCACGTGATAGGCCCGCTAGCTGGCCCACGGAAACGTCAGGATTTTCACGCGCTGTGATTGGATAATCGGAGAGTGTACTAGGAAGAGCCGGTAAACTGAATCCGTAGCGACCCTCACAGGCAAATAAATCGAATATAATAGCTGGTTTTTCAATCCACAATGGCTGAAGGAGGAGAAGAAATGGATTTGGTTGCAGACTTACTGTCAAAGCCGTTTTCAAGACGGACTTTTCAAGAAAAGCTGGACATTGTTAAGCGGGGTCGGGCAACTCCGAAGCTAGCAAGCCCCGTGTCCACTGCTTCTGTTGAACGGACATTCTCAGCCCTGAAGCGAATTAAAACTTATGCCAGAAATACGTCAGGGCAGGCTCGACTTTCAGCATTAGCTTCCATGGCGATAGAAAAGGACTTCTTGATGGAACTAAAACGCACGGATAATCTGCACGACAGAGTGATTGAAATCTTCTTGAGGATAGAAAGGATGGATTTTGTGTACAAATAATCCGGATTTTTGGTGAGTAAAATTTTGCTATATACCTAAATATTATTGCAATTTTATCAGGTTATTTTTTATGCTTTTGGTGTGTGTGTGGCAGCTGTACCTGCAGTAGAAGTTTTATTGCCATAAAATAGTTATTGAGGGTTGGGTTGATTCAGATGGAGCACTACTGAAGGCCTAGGTGTGAAATGCACGGCCCACCACTGAATTCTCAGTAACATTAATATCTATTAGGACTTATGAGGTTTTCTCTGTATTTTTGTCGATAGTTCTTTTCTTTAATCACAAAGTTATAACATATCAGGACATGATTCAGATCTGCTACAGTAACACCAGAATCTCTTCATGTGAAGTTAAAATGTGAAGACAGAAAACTTTCAGTTAATAAGAACATATAATTTAAATATTTAATTTTTAACAAATGTGTACATGTTATATTTAGCTTTGTCCTGTTTAATGTATATTAAATGTTATTTTTTCAATGATACCCAATGTTTATCTTGTTTGTTCCTCTTCAGGTCTGCTTCTGGTGGTGATGAGTGGACTTATAATCCAATCCAGCATTTACATTTAAAGGCAGTAAAATACTAATTTTAACATATGAATTTGACTCTTACTGACGTGATTCAATAAAAATCATGTTTAACATATTTGAGTATCTCTTCTGTTTATTCACTGTTTTAGCATATAGGTAAGACAAAAGGAAATGCGGGTCAAAGTCAGATCTGTACAAAATTTATTTTTGAAGCAGATGAAATCATTCAAAACATACCAAACATTAATCATTGAAAATTCAGAATTGGTTTGCCTTTATTCAAAGTAGGGACCTCTAAACATGTCAAGGTTAGAAAGCATCATCTCTGATACTACTGTCTATTTTCATATTTAAAGAACCTAATAAATGATTCTAAAGAGTACATTTCTATCTACTGAAATAAATATTAGTAAGAAATGAAAGAGAATAAAAGTTTAGTGATGGGTTGAAGAGTGTGCAGCTGCTGGACGTTCTCTCCGATCCCAATGACAGCTCCAGACTCCAGACGTCGCCCGTTCACGTCCTCCACAGTGATAAGAGAACCAGGACCTGCTCTTCCTTGTAGAATTAAAAATAAAAGATGTCCACCACCGTCCGCCTCAGCTGAACCAGGTGATGTGGGTCCTCGCCGACCTCATGTTGCTGTGGTGGTTTTTTTTGAATGGTCCTTCTGGTGCCAAATGGAAATGATGTCACCATTAATCCAAACTGTAATTTTAAGGAAAAGAAAATAGATTTCACTCAAAAATATTTGTACATGTGCTGTTTTGGAAAGATGTGCTAAACACACAAAGTAAAATATTTCATCTTGTTTATCCTCAAAACACATGAGAATATCTTTGAACCAAATATTTTAAGAAAATTAGTTTCCCTATGAAAGAACATGACAGTATTTAGTTTGGATTGTCAGCAGAAGAGGAGGCAGCATCAGTCTGTTTAACCTCTTCAGACCTGATGTTCATCACATTCTGACTGATATTAGTTCATTCTGCTTCACTGTGACTGTGTCTAGAGGATTCACTTAAATATTAGCTCCAGCTTTGAGACGTTGACATGATTAACTTAACTAAGAAGTAAAAAGAAATGCTCCTCATATTCTAATCACAGCATCATATGATCATATATCAACAATTTGATTTAACACTAGAGAAAAACTACGTTTTACACAATCATATTACTGTTGTGGTGTATTTTTGATGTGTATATAAAGATTACAGTAACTTAAGACTAAAAAACTCTTATTGAATAAGTTAGCTTAGGACCACAGAAATAACATGTTCAAACAGTGGAAGTTCAGTTCATACTAAACTCGTACCACGGGAAAATACGTTTTCATTGTTGTCTAAAAGTCACTTCCACTGCGTTACAGATTGTGTGTAAAACAGCAAGTACTCACCTGTGAAGATTCATGATGTAAATAATCCACCGCGGTGCAGCTTTCCTGGAGAATTGAAGTGGTTAGCTGTTAGCATAGAGGAGCCGCAGATGGCAGAGCTGTGGGCGTGAACTAAAACAAACCGGAGGAAAAGCGAGTGAACTCGGTCCCGTCCCCTTTCCCCATATTTGGAACGTTCGTGTGAGGCGGAGTTAACTCCAGCCAATAAGGCTGCGGCCATGAGGTGAATATTCAGGCTTCATTTGGGGGACTGTGGAAATCAATGGGTGACGTCAGAGATGATGCGTCTAATTATATATTAAGTCTATGGTTTGAACAAGAGAGAGGCAGAGGAGCGGTTCTTCTTGGAAGAAACATCAGGTAATATTTTTAGTTTATTAATTTACCGACGGACACACGTGGGAGCGCGTGCGTGCACACAGACACACAACAAAAAAGACAGACATGCACACGCGCGCACAAACAGATCAATAAATAGAATAGAATAGAATAGAATAGAAATACTTTATTCATCCCAGGTTGGGAAATTAGGCTGTTGCAGCATCAGGCATATACAGA
>NC_050520.1:3343173-3401320 GCF_002922805.2 Oryzias melastigma
AAAAAAAAAAAAAAAAAAAAAAAAAGCAATAGCTCTAGCAGAAGCACCTGTCGACCGTCGCGGAAAAATTTGCTTCTGGTGTGACCTGGAGAGTGGAGCGGACTTCGCGCGCACTCTGCTCCGCGCCGCTTAGTGGCACTTCCGCATCTAGTGTGACCCCGCCATAAGCCGTGATTGGGCAGTGGAATGGCCGTGATTAGACGCGATCCAGCAGTGGTAACTTGGCATCAAAATAACACGTATGCACGGGTGTGAACCCCTTGTTTGTGTTACCCATGGGAATGGGGCCCACTTACACATAAAGCAGTGCTCTACCAGTGGAGTGGCAATGCAATGGGTTCCAGCGTCTGTATCACTGCTATTTCTTGAACATGCGTTTATCGATCAATTTTGTCCAAAAGTTAGCGCGTCTAAATTTTTTACCTGTGATATGGCCGTCAAATCCTGTAGGACCGGGCCTTTAGATAGACCTCTCTATTTATCCACTTTTACTTTTTATCAGATCTCATTTTTTAATGGAAAATGAAATGGAACTGTAGCATATGACCTTCATATAAATATAGAAGAACCCTCTAGAAACAACATACAGAAATGAAATGGTTGAGAGAATGTGGGTAAAAGCTAAGGCAAGTTGGCAAGCCAAGTTTATTTGTATAGCACATTTCATGGACAGAGACAATTCAAAGTGCTTTACATAAAACATTAAAAGAAACAATCAAAAGAAATACTAAAAAATTGATAATTAAAATAAAATTAAAAGAAAGTAAAAATATTTTAATTTAAATCAAGCAGGCGGTTGCTGAAGACGCTCCTTTGGGCGGCGAACACTCCGTGTAGAGGGTGACCAATGTTCCTCATTATGCTCTCCAGCTTGGTCAGCATCCTCCGCTCAGCCACCACCTTTGCCGTCTCCATGTTTCGACCCACCACACAGCCCGCCCTTTTGATCAGGCGATTTAGTTTTTTCAAGTCCTTTTTGTTTGCACCCCCCCCAACACACCACTGCATAAAACAAAGCACTGAAAACAATGGACTGACAGAACGTAAAAAGGAGTTCCGAGCAGATGTTAAAAGAGACGAGTCTTTTTAAAAAGTATAGCCTGCTCTGCCCCTTCCTGTAGATGCAGTCCATGTTTGCTGACCAGTTCAGGCTCTTGTCCAGCAGGATTCCCAGGTATTTGTAGCAGTCCACTACCTCCACCTCTGCTCCATCAATGATGATGGGCTGAACCGCAGCACCATCTCCTTGGTCTTGGTGGTATTCAGGTGGAAGCAGTTCCGCTGGCTCCATTGAACAAAGTCCTCCACCAGCTGCCTGTACTCCCCCTCCTCACCCTCCTTGATACATGCCACAATAGCAGTGTCGTCAGAGAACTTCTGCATGTGACATGTATCAGAGTTGTAGTGGAAGTCGGTGGTGTAAAGGGTGAAGAGGAGAGGCGAGAGCACGGTTCCTTGTGGGGCTCCTGTGTTGCCAGTCAGCATGGAGGAGCTGCAACTCCCCATCCTCACAAACTGTGGCCTGTTTGTCAGGTAGTCTGTAATCCATGAGACCAGCTGGGAGTTTACCCCAAAGGAGAGGAGTTTCTGCTGTAGAAGGAGGGGCTGGATGGTATTAAAAGCACTGGAAAAGTAAAAAAAGAGCATTCTGACAGCGCAGCCTCCCCCGTCCAGGTAGGAGAGAGCCCGGTGTAAAAGATATAGTACAGCGTCCTCCACTCCCATCTTTGGCTGGTAAGCGAACTGGAGAGGGTCCCTATCACTCTGCACCTGTGGTCCCAGGAGCTGCAGGACCAGCCGCTCCAGCGTCTTCATGACGTGAAAGGTGAGGGCAACCGGCCGGTAGTCATTCAGCTCGTTGGGGTGACTCTTCTTAGGCACAGGAACAATGCAGGATGTCTTCCACAGTGATGGGACCCTCCCCAACTGCAGGCTCAGGTTGTAAACCTGCTGTAGGGGGTCACCCAATTCAGCAGCGCAGGCCTTTAGGAGCCGAGTTGACACTTAGTCGGGGCCTGCTGCCTTCCTGGGGTGGAGCCGTTTCAGCTCTTTGCTCACTTGATCCGCAGTGATGGGAGAGGAGAGCCAGCTGGGACCTGGAGACTGAAGCAGAGGCACGGAGGAGGCAGGAAAATGGTGAACAGAGGCAGGATGGATGGGAAGGCTGGAGGGGTGCTGCAGCAGAGGAGGGCTGGTGACAAGGAGGGCAGCTTGGGGGGACCTGAATCCGTTGAAGAAGGTGTTAAGTTCCTCAGCTCTGTCCTGACTCCCACATGCTGTACTGTCCTCCTTTTGCTGCAGCCAGTCACAATCTTCATGCTGTTCCACACCTCCCGCAAGTTGTTTTCCTTTAGCTTCTTCTCTAGCTTCCTTCCATATGCCTCTTTGGCCTCCTTCATGCAGGCTTTAAGTTCATGTTGTGCCTTCCTCATCTTTTCCCGATCCTTCTGTCTGAAAGCCTTCTTCTTCCTGTTCAAAACTGCCTTAACTTCACAGGTGACCCAGGGTTTGTTGTTAGAGAAGCATCTGACAGTTCTGACAGGAACCACCATGTAAATGCAGAAGTTAAGGTAGTCTGTCATGCAGCCCGTCATTTTTTTGAGATCCGATCAGTACACTCCAGTCAGTGCTCTGGAAGCAGCCTCTGAGAGCCTCCTCAGCTCCAGCAGACCATCTCCTGACCTGTCTGGTGGTGGCTAATTGTCTCTTTACCAGAGGGGTGTAGCTGGGCTGCAGGTGAATGAGGTTGTGGTCAGATTTCCCAAGGGGTGGGAGTGGGGTGGCTGAATATGCATCCAGAGTGTTGGCATACAGAAGGTCAAATGTTTTGTTCATTCTTGTGGGGCAGTGAATGTATTGATGGAACGTAGGTAGAGTAGCATCCAGGGGAACGTGGCTAAAATCACCAGATATAATGACGAACACCCCCGGGTGCTTGTGTTGTAGTTCTGTGGTTGCATTGTAAATGATTTCCAGAGCCACCTGTGCCTCCGCCCTCGTAGGGATGTAAACACACAGCGGGATGACGTGTGAAAACTCACGTGGGACATAGTAGGGTCTGATGCTTACCACTAGCAGCTCCACATTGCAATCGCAAATCACCTGGTCAAGTGGTCCCAGAATGGAGCCTTGGGGTACTCCATATGTAATTTCTATTGGCTCAGAAGTGAAGTTATCAATTGACACAAAATATTTCCTGTTTACTATACTAATATCCAGACAGCAGGAGGAGGAGTTCAATTGACATAGAATGTCCTGCAGTTCTTTACTGTTTATGGGTTGAAACTGAGCCATTGGGTTTATACTGGTTTCTAGTGGATAGGGTTCATATCCTGAACTTGTAGTTGATGAAACAATTGTTTGTCTAATGTTTTTGATTTTGTCCTTGAAGAACTTGGCAAAGTCATTACAGGCTTTGGTGGAGTAAAGTTCTGGTGCCACTGACACAGGGGGTTTTGTCAACCTGTCGACTATATTAAATAAGGCCCGAGGATTATGGGAGTTTTTGGTAATAATGCCAGAAAAATAGGACTTCCTTGCATTGCTCAGTTGTAAATTATATAAGTGAAGTTTCTCTTTATAGATGTCATAATCTACCTGTAGTTTAGATTTTCTCCATCTGCATTCAGATTTCCAACATTTTCTTTTTCCGTTCTTTACCAGAATGGAATTTCTCCATGGAGATTTTTTCCTACCAGAGATCACCTTCACCTTACTAGGAGCAATACTATCCATTATATGTGACATGTTGGAATTAAAGCTATTAACAAGTTCATTGACTGAATCCCCTGAGAGGGGAGGAGTCAGAGAGAAAATCTGATTGAACATCTCACTAGTATTTTCAGTTGTATACCGTTTTGTGATCTCCTCCCTCAAAACATTTGTGTGTACTGGAATTGTGCTCTCATAGAAAACACAGCAGTGATCAGACAGACGTAAATCACATACCTTAGAGATGTTCAGACCTTTGGAAATCAATAAATCAAGAATATTCTAAAAGGCACATTCAAAAACTGTAAAGTATTAGTAATCAAGACCTGTTCAGTAGTTCTGTGAAATTAACTACACCTTAAAATTTGCAAAGAAGACCGTCAAAGAAGATTAGGCTATCCGTTGAATTAAACCCAATCTAATATAAAATCTAATTCTGGAACTGGTACTTTAAAGAAAAAAAAGAGGCAACTGGTACCACAGTTCAAATAAGAGAAAGTTTTGAAGTGTGGACTTAAGAACTTTGTGAACTTTGCTCAGTGTCTGACCAAGCAAACAATGCTGGTGTTACAGTGCACGGTTGGGGTTTTATTTGAATTTAAAAAGTAAAATCTGCAATCTAGAAACAGCAATATTTCTGACTCTTACCCAAGTGATTCCCAATGGTCCATGTCTCATCCAAATCAAAGTGAACATCGCCCTGTCTGTGTGTTTTGGGGAAGAAGGCATGAGCAAGAATGCCCCCTGGGCCATCAAAGGGCAAGTTTTCTCCATGCCAGTACCTGCAGATGAATAAAGCAAATGCTCAGAACAGCACTTTGAAAATATCAGGCATCGATTTGAGCTTAAAGGATGACAGTGTGGTGGAAAATTACTAAGTGGCTTCAGGTGGTTATGTATTTAACTTTGGCAGTTTTGCTTTGTCGTGTTTAATAATAGCTGCATGAAATATGTGTTCCCTAGTTGTCAAGTTGTTTTTGTGTGCAGTTTCCCCATGTGAAAGGGACTGGCATCTTCACAGTGTAATGCCATAGTAGTATAACAGCATTACTAACAGCATTTTGAGTTAAGTTTTGGGGTAATCAATCTAATTACTTTTATCCTTGCTACAATGCCACTATACTTACTTGGTATAAATTGTGGTGCGCTACTTCACAGTTTATCCCTCGTGCTATCTTATGGGATCCGGATGACTCCACCCTTACACTGATGTGTGATCCATTTCCTGATGTCATCCTGCAGCCAGCCTCAGCACGATGTCTGTGTTTCACCCACGAAAACAAACAACATCCAAACTCTTGCTAAGATGCTTGCCTTTAGTTGGCCGAACCATCACTACGCTGGTTCACAACACAAATACACCCCACGTTTACCCGATTGTACCTGACCAGGGTGTGTGTGTGCATCTTAAAGGAGCCTGGCATTCAGAGTAATGAACACCTGTTAGACTTGAAATTTATTGAAGACAAGACACAATTGAAATTATGCATTTAAAATGAAAGTGTTTTGCTGAGCGCTGTTAGCTCTGCGGAGAAAGCACGCGTTTTTGGCTAGGCTGGGGACGGTGCTGGCAGCGCACTGTTCCAGGAGAGGAAAAAAAAAGTTCAGTGGGCTATCTCTTGGGGTCCAGATCACCCCACTCCCAACGTCAACATACCTAGGATAGCAGAAGGGTTACAATAAACAAATAAAACTGGCATGATTATTTATAGCCATGTTGTTTATTATTCTTATTGATGGTTTTGCGCCCACACACACGCACACCGTTACTGCGACAGCCTTTTCACAGTGACGTTACACAAAATGGCCATACCACCGCCAGTGTATGAAGTGACTTCAGTTTAGGCGGGCAAAGCTGACAGCTGAATGTGGTTTAAGTAAGGGATAATACCCTCCAAAGTGTGCATTATGAGAAATTAACGCATGAAATTAATGCACGGAGGCCTAAACCGTCCGATGTGATGCACACTTCGAAGCAATGCACACTTCAGAGGGTATTATCCCGCTTATACCATGGTAATTTACAAAAGAAATAAATATTCAATCATATTTAGTATTTTACTATTGTTATTTCTTTGGTTTAGCTCATTTTTTCACAATAAGCGGACTATTTGATCCGTGATGCGGCTTGTTGTCACGGTGACATGGAACACGGCATGAAGCCGGAAGCCGTTACAGACCTCAGCTGCAGCGGTAAAGTGTTGCGGACAAATGTTGATATTTTCTTCTTTTTCTGAAGTTAAGCCTTCAGTGAGCAGCTAGAACATAAACAGAACACAAACAGCTTCTGTCTGTGTTTCATTTCACGGCAGATTTGCTCTTCTAAGCTGCTCCCAAAGTGGAAACTCCCTCTTGTGGTGAAACAGAAGACTACACCTTTCATGCCGACTGCTGTGTCTTATTAGTGGGAGAATAACTAATTTAATAAACAAATTACCGAAGTTAAGCCGAACATTATGGGGTGGAGGGTTGACTAATATGTCAATATTAATTTATCTTACAAAAGGAAGACAATATAAATGCTGGTCGCTACAATAAGTTAAATAAAGCATCAGTTCAGACAGAAAGTTTATCCATTACCGCTTGTTTTGTCCAGATGATGAAGGAAAAATGTGTTTTAAAGAACCCTGCGGAGTGATATTGAACGTTTGGTCTGTGTGACCGGAACTTCTTCTTTAGGTGTGCGTTATTACTGTGCATTATCACTTTTATATCCACACCCAGCAGCCAATCAGAATCGAGTATTCACCCGGACCATGGTATGCCCTCCAATGATGAAGGTTCTATTGAAAATATCCACCTGTCAGTTGAGCAGATAATATTCTAACACTTTGTATTTTGGCTTTTGTTATTTGCATTTTTGTGTATGTGTAACATATAAATATTATTATTATCAACCACCTCATTGGCCTTGTGTTGGAAGTCAGCCCTGAGATTGGAAGGTGGTGAGTTCAAATTTTGACTGAATCTTACCAAAGACTTCAAAAATGGGACCCAGTGCCTCCCTCCTTGACACTCAGCATTAAGGGGTTGGATTTGGAGTTAAAAAAAAATCAAATGGATCCCAAGCACAGCAGTATCTGCAGCTCACCACTCCCCCAGGGAAGGGGTCAAATGTGAAAACAAATTTCACGCACCTAGGTGTGTGACAACTAGGAAATAAAACAAAATAAACTTTAACTTTATTGTTTAATTCTGTAAAATGGAAATTTGGCACCACATCGTAGGGAAATATTGTACCTGCACTACGGTATAAGAGGAAAGGATTGTGGGAAATCTTAGATGAAAGAGGAGATTCCCAGCAAGGTAACATCAGCACTATCTCATTAGTGGAAATTAGCATAATTTGTTAAAGTATTATTGCTAAGTGTTGTCGTGTTATCCAAAAGAAATAACAAGGGTCCAACTGCTTGCTTGTTAGATCTTATTTCACCGAACAGGCCTCTCATGTGCGTCTCTCATGAGCGTCTCACCGAATCCTACGTGGCACGCATGCTGGCGCTGCAGTGACATCATTTTCATGCACCCTTCAGATCATATCAAAGTAAACATATAATATTGCCTAACACCACAATTGTAATATTGGCTTAGCTGCTGGAGAAATGTGTAATGTTTTTTAAATATTTTTGGTACTTTTAGCAGCATTTATTCGCTACTAGCATATTGTTAGATTGGCTGTTGTAACCGTTTAAATTCTAACTTCTTTCTCCAGTAAAAGCTGCTGCGCTCGAAGTGGATCAGCTAATGTTCTTTGTGCTGATGTTATCTCACTGGACTGAAAAGACTGGATGTGAAGGGTCTGTCGAGATTTGACCAACCCGCTTCCTGACCCTGGACCAGTACAGGTGCTGAATGGAGGGAAGGGGGAGACAGGTCGAGTCAAGTGGGTTTTTTCAACATCTATAACCTGGTGGGTGAGTTGCTGTAATGCCTCTGTTACGTGGGCCTGTGGTGGAATGTACACACCAACCGGCACAAAGACCCTTCTTCCCCCGCGGTGGGTAGAAGTGTCGTTATGGAAGCAATTTATGGAGAAAGTCTCATACTCTTTAATATTATTTAGCCGGGATATCTGCTTCAAGAAAGTGGGAAAATATCAAGTTTCCACCAGATATTAAAAGTTAAAGTCCCACTATTTGTCACACGCCTAAGTGTGTAAAATTTGTGCTGGGGGAGCCGCGAGCTGCAGACATAGCCGCGTTTGATGGTTTAACCCCCAGTCCAATCCCTAAAGGCTGACTATTGAGCAAGTGAGGTAGTGGGTCCCAGTCTTTGGTATGACTCGGCCAGGATTTGAACTACCTACTACTGATAACTTTTCAATCTCAGGGCGGACACTCTACCACAAGGCCATTGAGCTGGATATTTTTTGCAATCTTAGTTCAAAGTAGCTAGTCAGAAAACTGATGACGCAGAACTTTACAGGAATTAAATGCATAACTTACACATAACTGTTGGAGGTTTTATTTTTAAATATTTTTATTAATTTATTATCTTTATTGAACATTTGATGAATACAAAACAAAAGTATACCATTGTAAAAATATAGTACAATAACGTAGCACAATTCTAAATAAAAGTCATGATTATTGGTAGGGCAATACTATTAAAAATTCTACTTTTTGAGGTTTTAAATGCATTCTACTGTTCATTCCTCACTAAAAAGAACCCCAAAGCGGTATTTGTTCATGCAATTAAGAGTAATCCTCTAAAATCCTGCACTGTCTGACGCAGTCCCTCCCATATCCATGAAAACGAGCGGTTGGAAACGTGCTAGCAACTTCCTGCTTTGCTACAGTGCGGACGCACATTGCTTTGCTCCCCCTTCTGCTTTTAATTTTCGCTGATTATTTTCCTTTTCTATTTTTTAATCACACCAGAAATAACTTTTGAGTACTTTTAAACTTTCGGGTCAGATTTATTTTTCTTTTTTACTTTAGACAAAAGGATTTTTTCCTGCATTCGTCTTAAAACATTTTATCTTGAGCACTACGTGTACTTTGCCTTCACGCAGCTGAAGCCTGATATACGGAGCAGCAGCTAACACAAAGCTAACTAGCAGCAAGATGCCTTCCCTTTCCACAAAGGATTACCAAGACCTTCTGGAGAAGATCACAGCGCTGGAAACAAAGGTTCGCCACATAGAAGTGAACGTGGAGGTAAATGGACTGTATGGAAACAACACAACTTTGCAACTACCTCATCTCAGCAGAGAAGAGAAAGCTAACACGTAGCTAAATGGCACAGATTCTACGGAGGAAAAGACAACATCTGTGGACAATAACAAACAATCGAAAGATAATCCTCCCTGGAACCATCTTGGAGTAAAGCCAAAGAATAAGTCCAACAGCTGGAGAATTGGAGGACATGGGAGGACCGACCCCCCGCAGAGAGCTGAAGCCTCTGAGGCTGACTGGCCTTCTCTTCCTACGAGACAGAGGACCTCATCTACTTCCGTACGCCGGAGGAAAGAAGGAAAGAAGCCAAGCATGAACGGAGCGGTGACGCTGCAAAACAGATTTGCTCCACTGTCAGATGACCCCGGATTACCCAACGACTATCCACTGGAAAGCAGCACGAGGGGGACCTGTAACCCATCAGAAGGTAAACGGCCAGAAAGAAAGCTGAAGGCTCGGCCTGAGACTCTGATTGTGGGTGATTCCACTGTAAAAGATGTTCAGTGGTTCT
Organism: Oryzias melastigma; assembly: GCF_002922805.2. NCBI lineage: Eukaryota > Metazoa > Chordata > Actinopteri > Beloniformes > Adrianichthyidae > Oryzias > Oryzias melastigma. The sequence goes on from NC_050520.1 coordinate 3,352,573, forward strand.
GCAGCAGAAACACTAAAGTCATGTGCTTTCCAAACGACATGGTCAGTGACATGCAGGAGAGAATACTGCAAACTGTGGCAAAGTATCCGACAGTACAAAACATTGTACTACACACAGGGTCAAATGATGTGTCCAAGCAAAAATCTGAAGTTTTAAAGCAAGACTTCACTGGACTGATAAGAACTGTGAGCTCCATGAATGCAGCTGTCTTTATCAGCGGTCCCATTCCAACAATTTGAGGAGGAGAAGAGAGATTGAGCAGGCTGTTGGCACTGAACAGGTGGCTTTCTGCCACATGTGGTGACACCGGAATTAATTTCATCAACAACTTTCACATTTTCTGGGAACGCAAACATCTTTTTAAAGAAAATGGATTCAGTTTAAACAAATCAAGAGTTAAATTGTTCTCCTCCAATCTTTTTTACTTCCTGCGTCATGCCAAGACTGAGATAAATTTATCTGAGTGTCAAGGCCAGACACAGACTGGATCCACACGAGGAATGGAGCTGCCCCCACTGGAGGGAAACATCAAAAACGGGAAACCTGCCTCCGAGCACCGGAAGAGGAAAAACAACGAGGACGACGGACCCTCCCAAAACGACCAAACCAACAAACTCCTGACGGTTCCCCCTCCCCCTCTTCACCCCACCTGAAATTCACCAAGCAGATGATGGAACGAGTCGGGATTGGGCTTCGATCTACCCCTCTGGCCAATCCATTTTTGTCCCCCATAACTCTGTCACCAGAACGTTTGAAGGGACAACGTAAAGCCCCACCCTCTCCTGTACAACATCATATCCTGTCCCTGCAGTCAGATGTTTGATGTGTTGAGGGTCCAGGCTGGGAAAATACCAACAGTCATGATGTTCTCCAGAAAAACCTGGGACCCTGTTCTCTAGAAACACACACCGTTTCTGTACTTGTCACTAACAGGAGGAATGTAATCTGGCCAAAACGCAAACAAAGGAGTTTAAAAGAGGTAAACATTTCCTCTGCGCATTTCCAGAAACAGAAGGTAAATGAAAATATTATTACTCCTAGACCTCCCAAGTTAGCACTTTTAAATGTCAGGTCTTTATGGGGGGCAGTTTTGTTCAATGAAATGATTCAGTGTAAAAGTTATCTTTCGGAAACTATCTATGTTTTGATTATGTAGCCCTACAGATGAAGGCCTCACTCAAAACCATATTTATAAATATCTACCGCCCCCCTGGATACTGTCCAGAATTTAACCTTGAGTTTAGTGAACTGCTGTCTATAATTTGTCTTGATTTTGACTGTATGATCATGGCTGGAGATTTTAACATCCATTATGGAAATCTTGAGAACAAAGGGACTAAGGACCTGATAAACACTCTGGACAATTTTGGGTTGACTCAACATGTAACAGAGCCCATACACAACAGAGGGAATATTCTTGATTTATTGATTTCCAAAGGTCTGAACATCTCTAAGGTGACTGTATGTGATTTAGGTCTGTCTAATCACTGCTGTGTTTTCTGTGAGAGCACAATTCCAGTACACACAAATGTTTTGAGGGAGGAGATCACAAAACGGTATATAACTGAAAATACTAGTGAGATGTTCAATCAGACTCAGGGTATTCAGGCAATGAACTTATTAATACTTTTAATTCCAACATGTCACATATCATGGATAATATTGCTCCTAGTAAGCTGAAGGCGATCTCTGGTAGGAAAAAATCTCCATGGAGAAATTCCATTCTTGTAAAGAATGGAAAAAGACGCGTCGGAAATCTGAATGCGGATGGTGAAAATCTAAACTACAGGTAGATTATGACATCTATAAAGAGAAACTTCACTTATATAATTTACAACTGAGCAATGCAAGGAAGTCCTATTTTTCTGAAATTATTACCAAAAACTCCCATAATGCTCGGGCCTTATTTAATATAGTCGACAGGTTGACAAAACCCCCTGTGTCAGTGGCACCAGAACTTTACTCCACCAAAGCCTGTAATGACTTTGCCAAATTCTTCAGGGACAAAATCAAAAACATTAGACAAACAATTGTTTCATCAACTACAAGTTCAGGATATGAACCCTATCCACTAGAAACCAGTATAAACCCAATGGCTCAGTTTCAACCCATAAACAGTAAAGAACTGCAGGACATTCTATGTCAACTGAACTCCTCCTCCTGCTGTCTGGATATTCTACCCACAAGCTTTTTCAAAAAAGTTTCAAAGATCCTGGAACCAGCCCTGCTCCAGATTGTCAACTTGTCATTAACATCTGGCGTTTTCCCAGAACCACTGAAAACAGCTGTAATCAAACCTCTCCTAAAAAAAGGACAGTCTAGACAAAACTCAAATTAACAACTACAGACCGATATCAAACCTGCCATTTTTAAGTAAGATCATTGAAAAAGCTGTTTTCCATCAGCGAAATGAATTCCTAATTAAAAACAACTGCTATGATGTCTTCCAGTCCAGCTTCAGACAGAACCACAGCACTGAAACGGCTCTGACCAAAGTGACTAATGAGATACATTTGAATACAGACAGTGGAAATATGTCAGTGCTAGTTTTACTGGATCTCAGTTCTGCGTTTGATACAGTCGACCACGCAATACTACTGAGACGACAGGAAAACTGGGTGGGTCTCACTGGGCCAGTACTAAACTGGTTCAAAACGTACTTAGAAAATAGGACATATTTTGTGTCAATTGGTAACTTCACTTCTGAGCCAATAGAAATTACATGTGGAGTGCCCCAAGGCTCCATCGTGGGACAACTTCTATTTAACATCTACATGCTCCCACTGGCCCAGGTTATAAAGAACAACAACATTAGTTACCATAGCTATGCAGATGACACACAGATATATATTCGACTGACACCAGGAGACCGAGGCCCTGTACAGGCTCTTGGTAAATGCATTGAGGACATTAATGACTGGATGTGTCACAACTTACTTCAGTTAAACAAAAACAAAACTGAGGTTATTGTCTTTGGGGCTAAAGAAAAAAGGTTGGACGTCACTACAGAGCTTCAATCTATTCAACTAAAAACTACCAACCAGGCCAGAAACTTGGGTGTAGTGATAGACACAGACCGACATTTTGATAAACACATTAAGGCAGTCACTAAATCAGCCTCTTATCATCTAAAAAATATCTCAAGGATTAAAGATTTTATGTCTAAGCAGGACCTGGAGAAACTAGTGCATGCTTTCATCTTTAGTCGACTTGATTACTGTAACAGTGTTTTTACAGGACTACCAAAAAAATCCATCAGGAAACTGCAGCTTATTCAGAACTCTGCTGCTCGGGCTCTCACAAGGACCAAGAAAGTAGACCACATCAGTCCAGTTCTGAGGTCTTTACACTGGTTACCTGTCTGTCAGAGGATAGACTTTAAAGTTCTGTTACTGGTTTATAAAGCTTTGAATGCTTTAGCACCAAAATACATGACTGACCTCCTGACCCAGTATGTACCAGCCAAACCTCTCCAGTCATCTGGATCCGGTCTTTTATCACTTCCTAGAGTCAGAACTAAACATGGAGAAGCTGCATTCAGCTTCTATGCTCCACAGATCTGGAATAGACTTCCAGAAAACATTAGATCTGCTGAAACACTCAGTGTATTTAAATCCAGGTTAAAGACTCACCTGTTCTCAGTTGCATTTGATTAATATGTATTCAAAAGTTTACGTCCGCACTGTTTATCTATGCTTGTTTTAAATTAAAATCTTTTTACTTTCTTTTAATTTTATTTTAATGATCAATTTTTTTGTATTTCTTTTGATTGTTTCTTTTAATGTTTTATGTAAAGCACTTTGAATTGTCTCTGTACATGGTATGTGTTATACAAATAAACTTGCCTTGCCTTGAGATCAACTGCTCCATCCAGAAAGAGTTTGCTCTGACAGCTCCGCCCTCAGACTAACACCAACACCCAATTTCTCTCCAGAGCTAGTGATTATCAGCAAAGAAAACTTTCATTTCAGATGCAGAATACCGTATATCTTCCAGCTGCCTCCTGTCTTCAGTAAATTCCAGCACAAATAGGTGTTTGTTCCTTTGAACGTGTTGCTACTTTAAGACCACTACTCCCCATTCCCCAAACCCGGCACAACCGTGCATGAGCCGCGTGCGTGTTGTGAAGTGTGAGTGAAGCGATGAAAATCTCCATGGAGAAATTCCATTCTTGTAAAGAATGGAAAAAGACGCGTCGGAAATCTGAATGTGGATGGTGAAAATCTAAACTACAGGTAGATTATGACATCTATAAAGAGAAACTTCACTTATATAATTTACAACTGAGCAATGCAAGGGAGTCCTATTTTTCTGACATTATTACCAAAAACTCCCATAATGCTCGGGCCTTATTTAATATAGTCGACAGGTTGACAAAACCCCCTGTGTCAGTGGCACCAGAACTTTACTCCACCAAAGCCTGAAATGACTTTGCCAAGTTCTTCAGGGACAAAATCAAAAACATTAGACAAACAATTGTTTCACCAACTACAAGTTCAGGATATGAACCCTATCCACAAGAAACCAGTATAAACCCAATGGCTCAGTTTCAACCCATAAACAGTAAAGAACTGCAGGACATTCTATGTCAACTGAACTCCTCCTCCTGTTTTAAATTAAAATCTTTTTACTTGAACAGGCCTGCTAAAGGCAGATATTTGGTATGTGCGTCCATCTTTGAAGAAGTTTGGATTATTTTTGTGGGAGAAATCCAGACACGCTGTCACAGACTCTAGGACAGGGGTCAGCAACCTAGGGCACAGTGGCGCGCTAAGGTACGACAAAAATACACGCTTGATCTGTAGTCTGTTTGCATTTTTCGGTTTAGTAAAGAGTGAACCTCTCTTCCTACAAGGATCTTTGATCCCCCATCACGTCACAAGGAAATGGTCCATTCACGCAGCGCTGTGACTAGGGATGTCCCGATCAGGTTTTTTTGGGCCCGATCCAATTCCGAGTCATTTGATTTTGTGTATCTGCCGATACCGAGTCCCGATACGATACTTTTATAAGACATTTAAAACATGAAGAAATTAAACAAACAGATTTGTGTTGTCCCTTATTTATATTCCATTAACCTTCTTTTATCATTAAAAACTTAAATAAAACACTTCTGTGACGTAGCTTTATTTAATAAACAAGTAAAAATACAGCAAATATAAACTAGGGGAAAAATACTATTTTCTTGTTATATAAGTGATAATTAGTCATGTGAGAAAGTTTAGATACTTTAGCTTTAACATCTTTAGAGCTATTGAACATTTTTGACCAAATGTGATTCCTGTTCTCATTTAAAATTCTTAAAAATAAATTATGACTTTGTTTTAGCATAACATTTGATGAGTGTTCATGAATAGCTGATAACATTATTAGTTTTCATGTATTAGTTGTATTTATTTAGTTCTTTTTAAGGTTATGTGCTTATTTTTAAGTTCTTAAGACATCACATTTTCAGTTTTATTACCACAGTAGTTAATTTTCTTAACTGTTATTTCTCTGTCAGATAAATAAAACAGGCATATCAAAGGACAGCTCGGGTCCTAAGGAGTTAAATCACGGCGCTAGCATGTAGCAGTTAGCAGCTGCTTTGTAGCCATCTGTCTGCTGCACGAAGAGTTATGACAAACTAATAGAGACACTTGCTGTCAGTTTAAAGCGTTTTTAAAAAAGTTATTGGTCCTGGAAGTTATCTTTCTAGCTAGCTTTGTTTACAAGTTAGCCTTCTGCTTGAGCTGCTGCCGTTTTCTGCTGCGTTTTTTGGTAACGACATTTTGTGATCTTTTCATGACATGCAGACTTGGAGTGGAGTATTTATCCGTAATGATAAGAGAAAATATAAAGCTCTGATCATAATGAGAATAAATGAAATATCCGATCCTGATCAGACAAAGGAGTCCGATTCCGATCGAGTCCCCAATCACGTGATCGGCCCCGATTTCCTTTACATGACATAAAGTCTGTCCACCTTTGTCCACATTTGTCATGGTAGGAATCACGTAGCATTATGTGGTTGGAGTCATTTGGACCCCATAGAGTCCAAATCCCCCATAAGGGATTTAACTCCACATTAGCCTGCAAATCTAAAAGCTACATTTGGAGGGATCATGCACTCGCCCATTTGTAACAATGTGCGGCCTCTTTTTTAAAAAAAATGACATCACTCTTCACTAAGAAGACATTTTTATCAAAGATCAAAGGCTGGTCTCCCAAAGTAAAGCCATCAAAACAAGTCAAAGTTTTTAATCATCTATTTGATACTCAGAATAAGCAGTGACATTGACCCTTTAATTTCCTTCAATGAAGGAAAATGTTCACAAATCTCCTCCAGATCCATCTGCAGAATGACCAGTTTCTTCTGAAAAGACAGAGCAGCAGTCACCAATTCACATGAAGAATTGTCTTTTCCTTCATCCACCTTCTTTTAATGCTGTTTTGAAGACAATATGAGTGTTATCAGTGATGCGCATGTTATCAGTGATGCCTGAGAGCAGGGAAACACATTCTGGCAGGATGAACGTAACTCAGCACCACACATGTGGATCTGTTGGACCTTTTCTTAAAGCTGCTGTCCCTGTTTTACCCTTCAATATAGTTTCTGCCATCACCTCCATCCACTCTTTGATCATTTCAGAGTCACTTTTTGTAGGTATGTGACAAAAATGTTCAAATTAAGTTGATTGCTCTGATATTTATATCACCGGAAAGGGTTGAAAGAGACCATTCAAATGATATAGAGATCATTAAGATAGCTCAAAGAATAAGACAGTTAGGGCACGTTGAGTGATCAAAAGTAGGGTATAATTTTATTCCTGAATAAACAGCAAAACAGTGACATTTATGTGACCAGAAACAAAGATTAGAGTCTTTAAATTGTCAAAACTTTCTCATTATTTTTCCAATCCACAAAAGAGGGATATAGTTGGAAAGCTAATCAAGGGAACTACAAGAATTAAGTCACAAATTTGGTATTAAATCAATATTCATTTCCATATCAAATAATCATACAGAAATCTGCTCCTGTATGCCTGTAGACATCGCTTGCAGCCAATCAGCTTGCTAAATTCGGTCACGTGACCTCATCTTCCAGCGTTCAATTCTTGGACATGGAGGCTTGCGAATGAAAAAAACAGTACCTGCTAATTGTTTTTTTTTTTTCATGAAATTTACTGGACATGAAGAGTAAATCAACAGTAATCGACTAGTGGAAAAATTAGACAATAATGACAATGAGCTATGAAACAAATATCAATATTCAGAACTTTATTAATCTCAACAGATCTTGTGGTAATGACCAAATGCAATGTTTTTTTTAACGAAACTATAACTATTATTAATTAAGTATTAATTAACTAATTATAACTATTATTTTTGGATCTACACTCTACAAACGCTTTAATTCAGTCTAATGCACCCGTCACTTTATTTTCCTTAAACCTCTGAACAGGTTGATGGACTGATCCCACAGCAGACAAGAATCTGTTCATGGTGCGTTCACTGACCTCTGGACATAAGCAAATCCAATCAGCCACTCGGCCCAACTCAGTCCGCTACAAACTTTGTTTTTTTTATACAATCCGCAGCAAAACAGATCAGTTTTTCAGAGAAAACGTTGACACTATTAAATCAATTGATTATAAGCAGATCAGTTTTTCAGAGGAAACGTTGACACTATTTAATTAATTGATCATATACGGATCAGTGCCGGTGTTCTATGTTTTCTCTGATAAACTGCTTAGTTTTACTGCCGAAATCCGGTGCTTAGTGAACGCACCATGCAGAAACACTCAGCAGTCCTGGGTTCTGTTTCCATTACACATGAAACTTTAACCAAATTCTAGGAATTTAGAAAAAACAGAGTCACAATGACGCAGTTTCATAATAATGTAATAAAACAAACCAACTCACGCGATATGTCATTAAAAACACGGCAATGAATGAGAACAAGTATTTTTTTTTTATTTGATTCACTAAAAAAGGAGCATGTGGGTGACGTCACAGCTCTGTCTGGGGCGCGTACAGCACAGCTAGACTCAGAGGAGTAAGAAGCTGTTCAGCGGTTAAAAGAAAAAGCATTCTAACAGGAAAGCGTCTGGACCTTTTTTCTGTTTGAAAACACGACAACATCCATTCAAGTTTCTGTCACAGCTCTCGCACTCATGAGACTTCAGGCTTCAAGCTGCAAAAGTGCGGCTGCAGATGAAGCAATGAGGAGAGGAGGAGGAGGTGCTGCTGTCATGGTGCCTCTGTCAGTCTCCTCCCCCTCTCCACTCTCCTCTCCTCTCCACCCGGCTGCTGATTAACCCCAGCTGCGACCACTCACCTCATCACCTCGCCTGCCTTTTTAAGGAGCACCAGGATCATCATTCTTTGCCAGTCCGTTGCCCCTGATGGTGCATAGTTGGTCACCTCGTCTATGTCACAGTCTTGCCACGCGTTTGACGAGACTCTGTCTAATCCCTTTTTCGTACTCACCCTCAGGAATCTGTTACCACGAGTGGTCGCTGCTGTCTGCCTCTGCCGGATCCCAAGTTGGATCTTCTCTCCACGGTCATCCCACGAGCCTCCGCCTTTGCTCCACGGTCCTGCTCCCAAGACGGCTATCTCCCTCTCCGAGGAACCAACCGGTGACGCCTCCAGCCTCGACCTCCTGCTTGGAGCCCACTTCTTGCCCTGTTCAAGTTACTACCTCCTCGCATCACTATTAAATCCTTTATCTACCACGCTCGCCTCCTGCTTAGTTCTTCCGGGTTCCAACGTCTGGGTCGCTACGTGTTCTGTAGTCATGACAGCTGCGGCGCGATTCCGTATGACCCGCAATTTCTAAAGAGCTGTGACGCTGTGGGACCTCTCAGTGCAGCGGCTGTGCAGTGCTCAGAGCAGAGTCTTCATACCGAGAAGCATAGATATCATATAGAGAGTAGATGCCGCATTGGCTGCTGGAGCGCAGGAATTGCGGCCGCCATCTTGGACCGGTCGTCCTGTCGCCAAGACAAACAAAAATAAAGAAGACAAACACAAGGTGCCTGAGCATTGTGCGGCATATGCCTGCTCAAATCGGCGGACTATTGAAGCCAGGGATCGCGGGATTACCTTTCACAAGTAAGTTTGAACATTTTTATTGGTTTTATTTAGGGAATAGAATATATTATTACTGTGTTGTTATCTACACCAGTGGAATCTTTGACAGCTAACGTAGCTATCTAGTGCTGGTGTTCACTCAGCTATGAAGGCTAACTGAGACTTTTTAAATCATGTATTCCATAAAAATAGCACAACAATGCTTCTGTAGAAATAAAACAAATATAACTGGTATTAAATATCTTTCATTGCCATCACACTCCACTGATTTGCAAATAGGAACAACTGAACATCTGACTATAGAATAGTTTGCAAAGAAACTTACTCATGATTTTAGCTGCTTGGTTTATCATCAATAGAAATGTGAAATTTTTATTTTGTTGACAAAACAAAAGGTTCTAATAAATTTGAAGAATGAAATAAATAGAAAAAATTGAATAAAAAATGTAGATAGAAAATTGAAAACTAGGAATTAAATTGTAAGGAGAATGAAGAAAACAAGATTGACTTCCTTTATCATGTATATCACGTTTGTGTAGACTCTTCTGAATCTCTCTCTCTTTTATTTAATTTCGATTTTAAGGTTTCCCAAAAAAGATGTGAGGAAGAAGTGGGAAGTGGCCTTAAGGAGAGAAGGGGTTTTAGCTCATGTCCAACTTTCAAGAACATTTTGTAAATATGGTTTAATAGTTTGTCATGTTCTTGTTCACCTAGTTTCTCTCTCTCTAAAAACTATATGATTTATAATTCTATAAGTATATTATATTGCATACATTATACTTATATTCTATCTATATATAAGAAATATAAAAACTGAGTTTGAGTATCTCTCTCTTTCTAATATATGTATATATGGTTTATAATTGTACAAGTATATTATATTAATTTCTATCTATATATTAGAAATATGAGACTGAGTTTGATTATCTCTGTCTCCCTCTCTAAAAATATATGATTTATAATTCTATAAGTATATTATATTGCATATATTATATTTATATTCTATTTATATATATAAGGAATATAAAAACTGAGTTTGAGTATCTCTTTCTAATATAAGTATATATGATTTATAATTCTAGTTTGATTATCTCTATCTACCTCTCTAAAAATATATGATTTATAATTCTGTAAATATATTGCATATATTATATTTGTATCTTTATCTTTCTAAAATAAAACTATGTGTTCATATATATTGAAATAGCTGAGTCTTTTATTTATTTTTTGCTTCTATTACTGTTAAGCCCAGAATAAATGATAAATTATGCCAACCCATGTGTACTGGATCATAACTAAATGTATGATGTTTGCAACAAAAACAAATTGTGAAAATCAGTTGAGTATTCAGCGAGTTATGATCGATTAAGCGCGAGGACTCTTCGTTGCGCCTGTCAAACAGATTACTACAAGTGGAGAGGGCGACCGGTCCAAGATGGCGCTCGTCAGCGCCACTAGGAAGTAGCGGTCAATGCGGCATCTACTCTCTATTATATCTATGCAGAGAAGCGCGTTTATTTTGAAAAAAGTGTTTCCATTACAGTTTTGCAAAAAAAGTCTGTTTCGATACACCCCAAATAACAAGTTTCATAATAATGTGATAAAACACAGACCAACTCACGGGATAAGTCGTTAAAACACGGCCATGTGTGTGCTTTTTTTTATTTGATCCACTGAAAAGGGAGCATTTGAGTGACGTCACAGCAGTGGTGCGCGCGTCCCGCGCTGGCTCGTCCTCAAAGGAGACCTCTGCATCATATTCAGGCTGTAGAAGTGCGGCTGCAGATGAAGCAATGAGGAAATCTTGGTTATTGATTTTACAGAGATGCACGATTAGCTGTGACGCTGTGGGATCTCTTGTGACGCCTGGTGTGCTGTACTCGGACAGACACTTCAGAAGCGCATTTAATTAGAAAAAAGTCCATTTCCATTACAGTTTTGAGAAAAATGTCCATCCATTTCAATACGGCCCCAAAACCAGCTCCTCTGAGCGCCAAAACGTTTTTTAGAAAAATGCGAGTTTTTTTTATTTTTTTTTTTTAGAAATTGTGTCTCCATTAAAGATTACTAATTATCAAAAATCCAATTAGCTAAGCTTCAGAGTTTTCAGGGTTTGGGGGAAATAAAAGGAGGGGTCTGGTTCACTCAGGCGTTTCAGGAGCGCAGCTCCACTAAGAAGTAAATGAATTGACCAAAAACAACTTTTGTGGAGAGTTTTCTTCTATTGTTTTTGTTGTTAACCACAAAATAAAGAATCTTAAACCAGGTAAAATCTCGGTGTCTCCATGCGGGAAAGGGCGAAGGGAATACTTCATTCTTTATCGATTATCTCGTTATAACGAGAAAATGATAAGAAAATAAATAAAGTGGGAGAGGCCGTTTTTGGCTTCAGCAATAATGAACATATATTTTTAAGATGTTTTCATTTTTAATTCTTTGTAAAGGGAAGTGTGATTTCTAAAAATTGCATCACAATCAAATTTAATTTTCAAGCAGCTCACAAGCTGTTTGCTTGTGCTATTTTTAGAAGAGACCTGCAGGTGACTTATGTAGTGCTTGAGGGTGACCTGGCGCCTGCGGACGACGTGTTGGTGACCCCCAGTCTAGATGAAAGATGACACAAGCTTATCAGCTAAACTCTAACTGCAGTTAAATTAAACTACAGTAAACTCTCTGTTAACATTGGATTGGTGAGCAGACAGCTCTCTGTAATCATATTTCCAATGCTCAGATCCCTGATTTCTGCAGCAGGTAATGATCTGGATCTTCTCATATAATGGGCACATGTGAGCATTGACCGGATGATGGATTCTAGGAATCACTCTTGCATAATAGTGTGTGAAGCTGGGGAAACACATCTTTGACTCCTGGACCATCAGCACTGGATCTCCCCAAGGCTGCGTTCTTTCTCTTCTGCTTTTCTCCCTGTACACCAACTGCTGCACCTCCAGTCACCCGTCTGTCAAACTCCTGAAGTTTGCGGACGATACCACCCTAATCGGACTTATCTCTGCTGGCGACGAGTCCGCCTACAGGTGGGAGGTCGATCGTCTGGTGTCCTGGTGCAACCAGAACCACCTGGAGATGGTTGTGGACTACAGGAAGAACTCAGCTCCACCTGCCCCCATCACCCTATGCGACTCCACTATTGCCACCGTGGAGTCCTTCCGCTTCCTGGGAACGATCATCTCCCAGGACCTCAAGTGGGAGCCGAACATCAGCCTCCTCGTTAAGAAAGCTCGGAAGAGGATGTTCTTCCTGAAGCAGCTGCAGAAATTTGGTCTTCCAAAGGCAATGATGGTGCAATTCTACACAGCCATCATTGAGTCCATCCTCACCTCCTCCATCACCATCTGGTACTCTGCTGCCACTGCCAAAGACAAGAGCAGGCTGCAGCGGGTCATCCGGTCAGCAGAGAGGCTGATCGGCTGTAATGTCCCGTCTCTTCAGGACCTTTACACCTCTAGGACCTTGAGGTGTGCAGGAAAGATCGTGACTGACCCCTCCCACGCTGGACATGGACTCTTTGAGCTACTCCCTCTGGCCGGAGGCTGCGATCCATCACCACCAGAACCTCACACCACAAGCACAGTTTTTTCCATCTGTTGTCAGCCTGATCAATAGGACACAGAACCTCCCGACACTCCTCCCTGCCCTTCTCTGACTCTAACTCTACTGTCATATTGACAGATCCACAACATGCGCTACATTAGTGACGGTCTGGATCAGTTTTCACATAAAGTTTTTCTGCATGTAGCTTTTTGCCATTCTGTTTTTAAATGTCATGCTTCTTAGTACAGTTACAAGTTGTGTATATATATTTATGTTGTAATATCCTTTTTTCTAACTTAAAGGCCTCGTGCGGTAAAAATCATGATTTTTCTTAAACTGCAATAAAACATTAGTATTTATGTCACAAATGAACCCCCGTATAATTATTTTGTCACCCGCGGCCCCGTGAACTCTCTTCAAGCGTTCAAAGATAGCGCGGTCGCTCAGATTTTGGGCAGCCACCGATAAGTAGGTCATAGGTCGTGTGACGTCAGTACAGGAACATCCAGCTAGATCCGCTAGTGTTGTGATGACTTTCTGGGCATGGAATTACTTAACATAATAGAATTTGGACTGCAGTGGATTTGGGGATTCGAACGGGATAATGGTGAATAGGAGTGTGGTATTTGGGTGCAGTAATGTGCCGAAGAAGGGGGTCTCCCTTCATGAATTTCCCGTTTCAATAAAGGAGAGGGGCGCTCCCCGGTCAGGGGGAGGCTCTGAGCCCTCCCCGGCCCTCCGGAGGAGGAACGCAGGGGGTGTACGGGCACCTGGCGGGCGTGCGCCGGACGGCCAGTGTGAGGCCGCCGCGCCGCGCTGAGGGGGGTTTGTGGTTCCGAGGCTGCGGGCCGGGCATGGGGGACGCTGTGGGTTTGCCGGACAGTCGTCCGGCGCTGGCAGCCGAGCCCGCACGAAGGGTTCTTACTCCCTCCCGGGGCCGTGAGGCCGGCAGGGGTGCGAGCCCACCCGTCGCCGCAGCAGCAGCAGACCCTCGTCCGGGTCCGCCACCCGCCTCAGCCCTGGAGGAGGATGACAAAGGACGCTCCGCGGCAGCAGTGGCGCCTTTCCTTTTCCGGTAATGATCCTTCCGCAGGTTTACTTCCTCTAAATAGTCAAGTTTGATCGTCTTCTCCCCGCCATCGCTGTATGAGCTTTCACCATCGTCATCCTCAGATGAGGAAACCTCCGGTTCAAACTGGTAGAGCTGTACACCCTCCGAACCCTGTGTCGTTAAATTTCCATGTTTGATGAAGGCTCATCACCTTCATCCAAAGAAATATCCGCTAAATCGTGGTCTACGTCACTTCTCAAACCGTCCGCCATTGTTGTTTACACTCTGGGATCCCTGAAGTGACGTCACGCGCAGCCCCCGCCCATCACCACCTATCGCCCAAATTTAAAGCTGTGCACGACCATAAAATGATCAATAAAATCGCGCTGGATCATTTTGAGTAAATATTAAAGGTTAAATTAAAAGTATAATAATATGGTCCTTGCCATCAGTACCTGATGCTGCGGGCCATAATAAATAAATATTCTGTCAATAATTAAGTTCTAATAGTGTTACGCCCGCCACTTGCCAAGCTGGGAAGTGTAACATTTTTTTTTTTAAAAGGATGTTGGGGATGTTCAAAATGGATGTTAAGGTAAGAATGGGGATATTGGCAGTTTGAGTAATATGGAAGGTTTTTAGTTCCATCAGACTCTGAATTTTTTTAACCTCTGAATTTTTTTTCTGAAATTTTTTAACCTCTGAATTTTTTATTCTGATTTTTCATCAGATCTGGCTGAAACTTTGTGGGTTAGTGTACAAGAAGGGATACTCTAAGTGAGAAGTGAAATGGTTCTGTGGAAACCAGGAGGTACGCTTTACTCTTACTTTGAAATGAAGCCTTTCTTGCTGCTACCGTAATGATTGTATTAAAGTCGCATGCCGTATTTGAGAGAGGGCTCACTTGACAGCAGTTTAACGAGAGCGTGCTGGCTTGACACCAATTTTTCTGAGCATCAGAAGATTGTAAAACAACTAACTAAATACTGTTTTTATTTTATTATTCAGACTACAATAGTGTTAAATGTTTATTTTGTCTTCTGACTTCTTCTATTGCAAAAAATAATTTTAACAATTTTACTCTACTCTTATATGAAATCAGTACAAGTAGTATTTAAGTATTTTGTTATTCTCATGTTCACCTAAGTATAATGATGTTTTACAGTCTAAGATCAGAATACTTAAAACCACACATATTTATGTTTGCTTTAAGTTTTTTCTTTTTTTTTCTTTTTTACTATAAATGTATTTTTTGTGTATTTCTTTTAAAGCAGACTACACCCTGTAATGCAGAATCAACCTGAGTCTCTCATTCCTGGAGCGGTTTATTAACAGTGAAGATCCAGGACCAGAATCAGAGTGAACAGAAACTCTCCTGCAGTCCTCCTGAACCTCCATTGGTGACGTCTGTGGGGTGATGTAACTGAGATCCTGGTGTTTCTCTTCTGGTTGGCGAGCGGAGTATCCTACAGGATGATCTCAAGAGTGTTTGGATCTCTCGTTCCACTGTCCACTGCATCATCCACAGTCACTGAGGAGGTATTGGCCATTTGCCATAAGGACCTTCACCTTCCAAAAACCCCTGAGGACCTGGAGGTGGAGTCCCGTGGGTTTGCAGGGCTGGCACAGCACAGAGTTTTTCCTTAAAGCTGCAGGTGCCATCGATGGATGCCACATCAGGATCAAACCTCCTGGTGACCCTGGCATCAATCCAAAAGCGCCCTCCATTTTTAATAAACAAGTTTATTTTAATTAGTCAAAAATTTGGCAATGACTCATAGACAGCACCCAACAGGGTTAATTATGAAATCAATTCACTTTGTCAGATTCCAACTCTCTTTAGCATGACACAATGTTGTGCTGAAATTTAACTTGAATAGAAACATGACACACAAAATGAACGTTGGTCCTCCCTGTTCACAACCCAAATATCTGTGCCCCTCCCCCCCCCGTGCCCCCCCACACACACACACATACACATTCGCCACGTGCACATCTGCAGCGGGTG
Organism: Oryzias melastigma; assembly: GCF_002922805.2. Lineage (NCBI taxonomy): Eukaryota > Metazoa > Chordata > Actinopteri > Beloniformes > Adrianichthyidae > Oryzias > Oryzias melastigma. Next base: position 3,368,262 of record NC_050520.1, read on the forward strand.
GGGGAGAGTAAAAAAGTCAGAGACTCGTGATAGAAAAAGAGCACGCCTCCTCCTGGAGGGGTCAGAAGGGAGAAAGTCACGAAGCTGCGTCGTCACCCATGACTGTTGTCACAATGGATCGGTCGAAGTTGCAATGAAAATAAAAAGTTGCCAGATGCACAACAAATCTCGGTTTAATAGTTGCATCGTTTTACCACGGCCCGTTTGGATAAGGGGAGCAGGGAAAATGGGTAATCTCCCGCGGTACATGTGAAAAATCTCCCTCGGCACGGTGATACGAGGAGACAGATGCTAGATGCTAGCTGTGGTTGATGCATCACGTTAGCGGAAAAGCTAAGTAACTTTTGATGGCTGAACGTGACTGGGAACTTAAAAATAAAATAACAACATAGTTGGGCATCTTTTGCACTCTGTTAAACTATATCAATGAGAAAATAATAGGGAAATATAAATGTAATTACTCACTGATGTGCTACTGCTTAAGTTGGCTTCCATCTTGAACTCCCATAAAGCGTAGGAAGAGCTGACGTCACGTCAGTGTCGGGATTTGATTGGCTGGATATCGATGTGCTCCTGGACTGTTTGGGCGAAGTCTTTCACTCCGAATTTTTTTATGTTGAATTTTTAAGGCATGGCCATTTTAAGTCTCGGAATTAAAAACACATAATTTTTTGAGATAGAAAATATTTTGGGATCATACATTTTTGCTATTTAAAAAGCAAGGGTTAAAAAAAAAATTCAGGATAAAAATTCAGAGGTTAAAAAAAATCAGAAAAAAAATCAGGGGTTAAAAAAATTCAAAATAAAAATTAGAGTCTGATGGAACTAAAAATCTTCCATAGAGTAACTGTCACTAGACTGTTAAAATAGTCCTTGTATTGTTCCTTGGACGCAAAGTTAGATATTTCTAAACCTCCAGAGCATTTTGCAGATTTCAGTCTCTCCAGGATTTCACAATGTTGAGATTGCAACTATCAACGCAAATTCAAGCAAACCCTGCGATTCGTTGTGCACCTTGCAACTTTTCATATTCACCACAACTTTACTGCAACTTTGACCAACCTATCATGACAACAGTCATGGATGATGATGCAGCTTCGTGACTTTTTCCCTTCTGACTTTTTCCTGGGAGTCATGCTCTTTTTAATTATCTCTCTTTTGTTTTCTCTGACTTTTTTGTCTTCCAAACGGTCACCCCACCACATGAGCTGGCACGCACGTGGTGAGTTAGGGGTGTGCTGAGCGCGTTTGCTATGGCGTTATTTTTGTTCCAAAAGTCTACACAGAAATAAAACATCTCCGCGAACGTATCACACATTCCTCGCGGACATTGCAGACCCTCACGAGCGCTTCTGCCCCTCACCCGAGGAGAAAAAGGCCTCGCACGCGCCAGAGTGTGTTTCTCGCGACCAGAAGAAGTCCTCGCGAGAGCATAAAAAGTGCTCGTGAGCTCCTGAGCTCGCCCCTCGTGCCCGAATGATGCTCGCGTGCCAGCAGAACTTCAGTGACCCTGCGCACGCGCAACATTTTGGCTTGAGCGCTCGCGGAGTCTCTTTCTACGCGCGAGTGAAAGTCGACTTTTGACACATGGGGGCGGAGACAGAGGGGCTGCGTTGGCTCTCTTCTGATTGGCCTATTTTGTACACTGGAGGTTTACGTTTGCCCAGTAGATGGCAGTAATGCACCTCAACGCTGTGTGCCATCCGCCATTAAACCAGACAAGAAGAAGAAATTTACTTTTGCAGAGGGGCACAGCTTCCGTGGCGGAACATTGTCCAAACAATGGCTGCAGGTACTGCAGTTGAAGATATGCAAGTAAGTGACTTTAAAGATCAGATAAGACTTTAGAAATTAAGCTGTTGTGGTAAGTTTTAGTGTATTAGTGCTTCTGGCAGCGTGTTTACCACTGAACTAAGTTTACCCTCTCAGGGCATGCGTTGGTGATTTGCAACAGCTAAATGATAACTTGCTAATCACTCCACAATCATATATTTTTTAGCCTTTTTAAAAAACATGCAAGCTCTTTTTTCCTGTACTCTAAAACGTAATTTTGCCCCTAGAGGGTTAACAGCAAAACCTTTCAGCAATTCATATATTACATTTTCAGGCTGATGTTATTCGCACGTGTTTATGTGGGTCCAGCACAGAAAGTGATGGAAGTTCATGTTGGCCGCACGTAAAACGTGCTGCCAGATGCACATTGCTGTATCGCCGGCACGTATTTAAAGTGTGTCCAAGGCTGGATTTTGTTGTTGGCCGCACTTATAAAAAAAATTGACTTAAAGATAAAGTCCCACGGGCTGCACGGTGGCACAGTGGTTAGCGCTCTTGCCTCACAGCGAGAAGGCCCCGGTTCGAATCCCGCCTGGGACCTTTCTGTGTGGAGTTTGCATGTTCTCCCCGTGCATGCGTGGGTTTTCACCGGGGACTCCGGCTTCCTCCCACCGTCCAAAAACATGCTTCATAGGTTAATTGGTGACTCTAAATTGTCCCTAGGTGTGAATGTGAGAGTGAATGGGTGTGTGATTGAGGCCCTGCGACGGACTGGCGACCTGTCCAGGGTGTACCCCGCCTTCGCCCATCAGTGGCCGGGATAGGCTCCGGCACCCCCGCGACGCCGAAAGGGAAGAAGCGGTCAAGAAAATGGATGGATAAAGTCCCACTAGCTTTCACGCTCCTACATGCGTGAAATGTGTTCTCTGATCCATCCCCTGGAGGATCGATGAGCTGCAGAGACAGCCGCACTCAGGAACCATTTGCTCGTTTAACCCTAACCGTAACCATAAACCTAACCTTAACCCTTCATGTGAGTCTGTGTGAAGTTCAGCATTGGCCACACATTTTTGGAAAATTACGTGCGACTCAGGTTTTTTAGGAGTTTTTCCTTACCGGGAGGGAAGGTCTAAGGGCAGGGATAACCAGTTTTATTTAGTCTTAGTTTTTAACTATTGTTCATATTTTGAAGCCCAATGAGGCAAATTCCTTTGTGATTTTGGGCTATATAAATAAAATTGAATTGAATTGAATTGAACAGTAACACACCCAAACCTGGCCATGTTTTGTTGAACGGTGCTCCCTGAACTCCCAGCTTGTGCAGCTGCATTGGCTATGCTTTGCCTGCATTGGTCTGCCCTTGTATCCTGAGCTGAGCTTGGGTTCACCGCCCCCCCCCCCTTGAGCTTAATTTGGGAGAGTAAAGTAAATAAGTAAAATAGTTATGAAATTGGTGCACGCTTTATTTTATGTACAATATCAATATAAAGTAAATACACAAGCTGGTAAATCTAAATCCACCACAGCTGTTGTCACAAATGTGTTTTCCCTGCCATAGCTTATAACCATATTTCTGATCATTATTTATTGTCCATTGAAAAATTCTTTCACGACAACCGTTTCATATTTGTCGTTTCTTATCCAAAATGAGCCAAAGAAAACTCGGTTTTTGTCACAGATCTTTGGGACAACACCGCTAGCTCTAGCTAGCTAGCATCACATCCCACACCTCTGGAGAAGCTACGTCACTAACATTCTGACAATGTGGTTCGAAAAAAAGAGAGACATTGATGATTATTGCTTTTCAGTGATGTACAGAGAACAACTTTTCATCTATAATCACATAAGGGTTTAATAAGCCCATGAAATAGTAAGAGGTAAAACCGGACATTTTGAGTCTCTCCAAAAGAGGCTAAACATGCAGCAGTAGCTAAGGACAAAGCACCGCCTGAAGGAAGAAACGTGCCAAAGGCTCGGAGCCTTTTTTGGGACGTTTTCACCAAAAATCAGCCTCCACACAGTTTATTCTGTGTGTGCCTGAGGGAGTTAGCCATAGCTAGCTTGTCAAAGTAGCAGTCACATCGTCAGAGACATTTGACTGAAATAATAATAATATAACTGGTTCTTACCTGGAACAGGAGTATTTTCATGTCCTTGGGTCTCCGATTGTTCTTTTACGGTCACCAAACAACAGTACAATGGTCTGTTTTCCTTCACGAAAGACAACTACCGCACAGGCAGTGCTACAGCCATCAAAATAAGCATGTATAAACTACTTCCAGGTAACCCGCATGTCTGGAACGAAATAAACAAACGAAACTGGACACTGGTTATCCATTTGCTGCATTTTCGATTTAGTGCACAAATCGGAAAACGAAAAAAACGGTTTGTTTTTCGATCAATACACAGATTGCGTTCCTCTCTGCAAAAGTAAACTTCTTCTTCTTGTCTGGTTTAATGGCGGATGGCACACAGAGTTGAGGTGCATTACTGCCATCTACTGGGCAAACGTAAACCTCCAGTGTACAAAATAGGCCAATCAGAAGAGAGCCAACGCAGCCCCTCTGTCTCCGCCCCCATGTGTCAAAAGTCGTCTTTCACTCGCGCGTAGAAAGAGACTCCGCGAGCGCACAAGCCAAAATGTTGCGCGCGAGCATCATTCGGGTGAGCTCAGGAGCTCACGAGCACTTTTTATGCTCTCGCGAGGACTTCTTCTGGTCGCGAGAAACACACTCTGGCGCGTGCGAGGCCTTTTTCTCCTCGGGTGAAGGGCAGAAGCGCTCGCGAGGGTCTGCAATGTCCGCGAGGAATGTGTGATACGTTCGCGGAGATGTTTTATTTCTGTGCAGACTTTTGGAACAAAAATAACGCCATAGTTTGCACACGTGGCGGGACTGAGGTGCACTGAGGGCAAGCATGCACAGAGTGGGGGTGCGCTGAGCATGCGCGGGTGCAGAGCTGTCTATAATATTGTGCTGCACACAGCTGCTGCTAAAGTATGTTTAAATCACATAAATATTTGGGCTATTGTGAGCAGAGGACCAAATGTTCATTTTGGGTTTCATGGTTCTATTCAAGTTAAATTGCAGCACAACAACATTGCATATGAAGTATGTATTCCAATTTTGGTAAAATAAAAGATTATTTGGAAATGTTTAAGATGAAATTCCAAGTTGTAGCTTTAACTGTAACCTGGTTGACAGAAGGAAAAGGAATTGAATTTCATTTAGATGATTATGACTTATTTTATGTTAATAGAGAATCTAAAAGGGGAGCTGGAGTTGCATTATTTGCTTCTATAGAGCTGAAATGTAAAATGGTGGAATGAATGTCTACTGCAATTGATGATTTGTTAGAATGTATAACAGTGGAAATTGAAGTGGAAAAACAAGAAAAATATTGTAATTTCTTGCTTCTATAGAACTCCAGGATCCAGTGTTAAAACATTTATTGATACATTGAAGGACATTTTTTGGGGTTTGAAAGATAACAAAGTGAACTTAATTTGTGGAGACTTCAATATGAACCTCTTGAACGTGCCAATGGATCCAGATAGCTCAAATTTTCTTGATCTTATGTATAGCAGAGGGCTTTATCCAGCAATCACAGAGCCTAGCAGAATTACTTGTGATTCTACCATATTGATAGACAATTTTGTTTTACAAATCTTGGTCTAGACGTATACTTAATGAAGAGTGGTCTTTTAATCAATTATATAACAGACCACTTACCAATTTTTGCATCATTTTTCATATGAAGTCAAAACAGTTAAAAAAGCAAGTTCAAATAAAACTTTCAGAATGAGAAGTGAAAATGCAATTAATCGATTTAGAGAAGACTTAAAGAAAACGGAATGGAATGATGTCTATGCTGCTGACGACGTAAATGAGCCCTATGATAAATTCTTAACAACTTGTATTCGGTTGTATGATAAGAGCTGTCCCCTAAAGTCAGTGTCATGGATCAACCTGCTGCTTCCCTCTCCAACCACCAGAGAGAGCGCTCACCTGAGTATTGACCCTGCACTCCCTCTCCACACTCAGTCTGATCTCCTTAGCTGTTTCCAATCCACCTCATCACCACCACTAGTCTGCCTGCAGTCACCAAATCGGTGTGGAGTCGAGTGATTAGAGCTCGGGTTGTGAGGAGAGTTTAGATCACTGGCTGCATAAGTTGCTGAAAGTTGGTAATTGTTGAAATCCTGTTCAGGTTGGAGAGTTTTGGTTGGACTCCGGCCGATGGCCTGTACTGGTCCGGTAAGACGGTGTTTGTCCATTACTTCTCCGCTTGGCAGGTGTGCTGGTAGTTGTGTCTGGTTCTGAGGTGGTTTTGCGTTATGTGTTCGGCGTCGGGAGGACTTGATATTTATAGGGCGAAATTGGGTGGAAAGCGGGATAGGTCTGGCTCGAGCACTTGTTTGGAAATGGAAGACTGTAGGGAGGTGAAAATGGCACGGTCTATGGGGGAACGGCGTATTGTGTTTAGACTTAAGGAGCAGACAGGTGATGGCTTTAGGGCTATGAACCCTTTAAAGATAGCTGAATCTCTGAAATGTCTTGGTGAAAATGTGAAGGCTCAGGTTGTTCCGAGTGGTGCTCTTTTTGTCTTTTGTTCTACTCCTGAGCAGATTAGGGTGTTTCCACTGTCACAGCCTGAATCTGAGACTATGCAAAAATACATACAGCAGGAACTTCAGAAAGGGTTCATCCGACCTTCCACGTCCCCTGCGTCTGCGGGATTCTTTTTTCTTAAGAAAAAAGATGGTGGTCTGCGTCCCTGCATAGATTACAGGAGTTTGAATCACAGTCAAGTATCGTTATCCCTTGCCCCTGGTTCCTGCGGCCTTAGAACAGCTACGTCAGGCTCGATATTTTACAAAACTCGACCTACGTAGCGCTTACAACCTCGTCCGCACAAAGGAAGGGGATGAGTGGAAGACTGCTTTCTCCACAACATCCGGCGCTATGAATATTTAGTCATGCCCTTTGGTCTGTGTAATGCCCCCTTTGTATTTCCGGCATTCGTCAACGACATTTTCAGAGACATGCTGCAAATGGTAAATGGTAAATGGCGTTTACTTGTATAGCGCTTTCTACCCTCCTTCGAGGGCCCAAAGCGCTTCACAGTCACAGACCCATTCACCCATTCACACACACATTCATACACTGGTGGTGGCTCCGCTGCCGAACACTGGCGCCAACCTCCCACCAGAGGCAATTCGGGGTTCAGTGTCTTGCCCAAGGACACTTCAACACATGGGCGGGCAAGGCGGAGTCGAACCCGCTCACTTCTGATCAGGAGTCGACTGCCCTACCACTGCACCACGGCCGCCCCACCGCAACACCGCAACACCACGTCATAGTGTACATTGATGATTGTTGATTGGGATGGCCTTCTCTGTCCACCAGGCGATTAACTCACTGGTACAGTTTTATTTACAGAGCTATACTTGGACTTCTTCCTGATTATATTTGTAACTTAATCACACAGAGATATGTTCAATCTCATGCTCTGCGTTCCAATAACCATTTATTACTCTCTGTTCCTTCTGTTCGTACTGAGCTTGGGAAAAAGGCTTTTTTCTCATCTGCTCCGTCCTCATGGAATTTGCTTCAAAAGGACTTGCAACTGAGAGAACTTATCTCCATAAATGCTTTTAAATCTAGATTAAGAGCACTTGAGACTGTTTCTTTAAATTGTACATGTTTTAGCTAATTAATTTGTATGAAATTTTAACCTTCATTGTAGTTCTGTTTTATTTGCTTAACAAATGTTGTATTTTATTGTTGTATTGATTCCTCCCCAGGGCTCCCTTGAAAAAGAGGTTTTAAATCTCAATGGGATCCACCCCTGGTTAAATAAAGGTTAAGAAGAAGATGATATCTTGGTGTACTCAAACTCGTTTGAGGACCACGTCGCCCATGTTCGTCAAGTCCTACGACGGCTGATTGACAACAAGCTCTACATTAAGGGTGAGGAGTGTGAATTCCACGCCACGTCCATATCTTTTCTGGGCTACGTTATCAGTTCTCAAGGGGTTGCAATGGATCAGAGCAAAGTAGATGCAGTGCTCCAATGGCCCCAACCCAGAACCATCAAGGACCTCCAACGTTTTTTGGGGTTCGCAAACTTTTATCGACGGTTTATTAGGGGTTTTAGCACCGTCGCAGCACCTCTTACCTCCCTCCTCAAGGGGGCAACCAAGGTCCTTCGGTGGACCACAGAGGCCTCTTCAGCCTTCGAACTATCAAAATCCAGATTCTCCCAGTCCCCCATCCTACGTCACCCAGATCCCAAGAAACAGTTCATAGTTGAAGTTGATGCGTCTAACACAGGAGCAGGGGCCATTCTCTCACAGCGACACGGTTCTCCACCAAAGATGTACCCATGTGCATACTTTTCCCGAAAACTAACCAACCCAGAACAGAATTATGACGTGGGTGATCGTGAACTTTTGGCAATGAAGGATGCGTTTACGGAGTGGAGACATTGGCTGGAGGGAGCCTCTCAACCCTTCCTCGTCCTGACTGATCACAAGAATCTTGAGTACATCAAGACAGCCAAACGATTGAAAGGTCGGTGGTCTCTGTTCTTCTCCCACTTCAATTTCCAGATCACCTACCGCCCCGGCTCCAAAAACGGAAAAGCAGATGCTCTGTCACGGTTACACGAGAAGGACCAGGAGGAATCCCCGGAACCTGAAGGTGTTGTGCCTCCTTCTCTCATCTTGGCTCCCATCCAATGGGATATTATCACCGAACTCCACGACCATAACGCATCTGATCCACCTCCTCCATCATGCCCTGCGGACCGGATCTACGTTCCTCCCTCACATTGTCAACGAGTGTTACCTCTAGTCCATGACAGCCCAGCCGCTGGTCATCCAGGTATGTCTGGAACTCAAACCCTAGTCCAGAATACCTTTTGGTGGCCTACCCTACAGGCAGACGTTGCCCAGTTCGTCACCGGGTGTGCCACCTGCCAGATGTTGAAATCTCAGCAACAACTACCAGCCAGCCTGTTACAACCGTTACCCATTCCACGCCGTCCATGGTCCCACATAGCCGTTGACTTCATAACGGATCTACCACGATCTCAAAGTAACACCACTATCCTCCACCAATATCCGTTGTTGATCAATTCTCCAAAGCATGTCGTCTCATCCCTCTACCCAAGTTGCCCATGGCCATGGAGACCGCCGAACACCAACTCACGCATGTCTTCTGTCATTATGGGCTACCCGAGGACGTTGTTTCAGACTGTGGACCACAATTCACGTCCCGGGTGGAGCTGTGCAGGGGACTAGGAATCACCGTTAGCCTCACCTCCGGATACCACCCCCTGCCGAACGGCCAGGTTGAGCGCCTGAACCAAGAGGTCACTCGGTTCCTGCGGTCTTACTGGAGTCATCACCAGGAGGGCTGGAGTCGGTTTTTGGTCTGGGCAGAGTATGCTCAGAACTCACTGAAGAAAACTGCAACAGGACTCACGCCATTCCAGTGTGTGTTGGGGGTTCAACCTCCTTTCTTCCCGTGGGCTGGTGGCCTAACTGAGCTACCCGCAGTGGACGATTGGTTCAGACGGTGTGACGCAACATGGAGAGCGGCACACATCCAACTTCAACACGCTTTCCGTCGATCCCAAGCCCAGGACGATCTACACCGTCGTGAGGGTCCACATCTCGTTCCGGGCCAATGGGTCTGGCTGTCCACTTGGGACCTTCGCCTACGTCTACCCTGCCGCAAGCTCAGCCCCAGGTTCGTGGGTCCATTTTAAATCACTCGTTAAATCACTCCAGTGTCCTTAGGCTGCCACCTGAGAACCAGATTTCACCCACGTTCCACATCTTCCTTCTGAAGCTAGCCTCTGGACCACTGGATGTTGAACCACCCTCTGGCTCGCTGGACCCTGGACTTCTTCCACTAATAGTGGATGGACAGGAGGCGTACCGCGTAACATCCTGGACTCCAGAAGACGCAACGGTCGCCTACAATACCTCGTGGATTGGGAGGGATATGGTCCAGAGGAACGTTCATGGGTCCCCTCCAGCGACATTCTCGACCCCTCTCTCCTCACAGACTTCCATCAGTCCCATCCGGACAGGCCATCTTCTGGTCGTAGGGGCCGTCCACTGCGCCGTCAGTCCTCTCTCTTCCGGAGCCGCTCGCAGGGAGGGGGCTCTGTCATGGATCAACCTGCTGCTTCCCTCTCCAACCACCAGAGGGAGCGCTCACCTGAGTATTGACCCTGCACTCCCTCTCCACACTCAGCCAGATCTCCTCAGCTGTTTCCAATCCACCTCATCACCACCACTATTTAGTCTGCCTGCAGTCACCACCTCAGAGTGAAGTCTTGCATTGCCACACAGTAATTTCTGAGCAGTTTACTCCTTGTTTGCCTCTGGTTTCTGACTCCTGCCTGCCTCCTTGACACTCTGTTTGCCTGTGTCCTGACCTCTGCCTGTATTTTGACCTCGCCTTGCCTCAGCCTGTGTTCTCCATTAAAACCTGGTTTGCACATGGATCCACATGCCACTGCCTCTTCATCACAGGCAGTTGATGGTAGTTTTAAAAATGAAAGGAAGCCTTGGATAACAAATGGTCTTAAAATGGATGTAAAAAGAAGAACAAATTGTATCGATATTGGCTTAAATTCCGGACTGCTACTGCAGAAAAACAGTATAAACTTTATATAAATAAATTAACTAGTATAATGAGGAGCGTTAAAAAAAAGACTATTACTCAAATCAATTATGTTTTAGTAAAATGAATATTAAAGAAACTTCAAAAGTCCAACCCGATGTTTTGGGAAACAAAAGATCAACTCAACAACCATTATATTTATATAATGAATTAAACAAAAAAAAATAATTAACCAGAAATGGCCTAATAATTGAATTCCTATTTTGTTAATGTAGGACCTAATCTTGCTCAATCAGTTCGTGTCAACAATGATGAATCAAGGCAGAAATTTGAAAGTAAAATTAGCCATTCTTTCTTTGTTGGACAAGTCAGTGAATCTGAATTATTAAACATTGTTTCAAAAATTATCAGTAAAAAATCATGTGACACAGTGATGGTTTAGATATGTATATTGTGCAAAAAAACTATAGATTGCATTGTCACAATGTATTGTACATTCTAACTGAAAAAAGAACAAATAAATAAATACAAATACTTCAGTTTTTATTTTAGAATTTTCTGGTTTTGGTCCCAATAAGTAAGGAACACACAAAGAGACCATCGTGTGGAACACAAAATGAGGTGCTTTTATCACCCCAATGCAAGTGGCTCCCCATTCCAATTATCTGTTCAGTGAAACACATGTGTCTAAATTATTGTTAGTTGTGTATTTCCCCTTAAAAGTTTTGTCATGTGTGAGTCTGGCCACCCACCTTCTGAAATCAATAGAGATGTCTGTCTTCCCATTGTGGACCTCGGTGAATGTGAGTGGGGTAACATCACTCCAAATTTTTAGTGCTTCTCTGAAGATATGTCGCACCATCTCCTCCCCCATGTTGGGGGGGGACTTGATGATCCTGCAAGAAAGTAGCGGAGATGTCAGACACAAAGAACACAAATAAACAAAGTCAACAAATTTGAGCATTGTCAACATTCTATGCTGCAGGATTCAGGATTTTTTTTTATGAGGCAGACATAGAATGGGAGACTCCACCTTTTCTGGCCTCATTCTTAAACACAGTAGCGTCAGAAGTTTTCAGCCCTCTCCTGTATCAAAGATTCACAAAACTACACCCCCAATTACCTTATAAAAACACCATTGTTGCCTTAAAAACACTACTGATAAACAACAACTGTGCCAGGCCACAGTTGCAAATAAGAAGGCTGTTCTTAATCTGTCCTGCCTGGATAAATAAAGGTTAAATAAAAATAAAAATAAAAAAGCAACAGCTTTCAGAAAGGAAGTTTAGGATCTTGTCTGGTAGTATGCTGACAATGACTTAGACAAATAGATTTAACACTTTATTATGAAAAAAAAAATTATTGGATTGGACAGTTTTTAATCAACTCAGACATTAATCATAAATAAAGGCCTCCTTTCTACCTGGCCCCATTGGCTAAGCAGTTGCTATACATGCATGCCCTTGCCACACTCACACCACCCTCTTTTTATTGGCTTTACTGGTTGAGTGAGCGGCTGCTTCACATTCCCACAGCCTCAATTCACGTTGGTTAAACATTTCTGAATATACTAAAAAGGTAGCAAGGCTAAAATTGCTGAAAGTAGAGTACAATAGAATAAAATAGAATGATTTAATCTATCATACAAAGTGAAAAAGCTAGCATTGCTTATCTTCTTCTTCACCTTTTGGCTTATCCCTTTCGGGGTCACCACTGCGTAACAGCACCCACTGTTTTGCATCAGTGATTTGGCAGAGTTTTTACACCGGATGCCCTTCCTGACACAACCCTGTACTTGAGGGGCACAGGGACCCAGTTAGGCAGCAGCGTCAAGGGTGTTGGCTAAGGACCCAATCTGGATGGAGATCAGTGGACACCCCGTTATGCTAAATATGCTTTTTTTTCCAAAAGTGGTACCATTAATAATTGGGAAATAAACCACTATGAGGTTAAAGAAAACATTTCAATTGAAGATATGAACTCCTTATTTCTTAGGGTTTTACAGATTTAATTGCTTGCTACCTCTTATATATTTTTTTTTCTTGCATGTTTTGCACACGGGAGCTGTTGCTCAGTTTTGTTGTTTTTTGTACAATGACAATAAAGACATTCTGATTCTGATAAAGGGCAGCCCTGCCGGAGTCCAACATGCACCGGGAACAGGTCTGACTTACAGCCGGCCATGCGAACCAAGCTCCTGCTCCGGTCATACAAAGACTGGACAGCCCTGAGTAAGGCTCCCCGGACCCCATACTCCCAGAGCACCCTCCACAGGACACCACGGGGAACGCAGTCGAATGCCTTCTCCAAATCCACAAAACACATATGGGCTGGATGAGCGAACTCCCATGAACCCTCCAGCACCCTGGAGAGGGTGTAGAGCTGGTCCACTGTTCCACGACCAGGACGGAAACCGCACTGTTGTTCTTGAATCTGAGGTTCGACTATCGGATTTGAATTTATTGCTCCCAAATGTAAAATGTCAAAGGATCAGTCTCTCACAATATTGGCCTGTTAAAGACCTCCCTCTGCCAACTGTGAAGCCCTCTCTTCTTTGTTTAATCGTGTCGTGAGTCTAAATGGAGGTAAATGTGTTTTAGCGGGAGAGCTAAATCTTGACTGGTAAAGTCCAAAATCGGAAAACTTGAAATTTGTCTGTAACTCTTTAAACTTCCCTCAATTAATTGATAGTCCCACCCGTCCAAACATTAAGTATCCATCCAAATTATCCCTAATTGATCTGATTTAGACAAAGGCTCCACACAAGTTTACTGAGATAGGTATTTTTGCAAATGACCTAAGCGATCATTGTGCTGTTGCCACCACCAGAAATGTAAAACTTTCAAAAACTCAACCTCTTATCCTGATAAAAAAAAAGAGACCTAAAAAGATAATGAGCAGGCATTTCTATGCGACCTTTCTCTACTGAGATGGGACAGAATATCACTAATTTACAATGATGACTTGGCATGGCAATATTTCCATGATAAAACAAAAAAAATGTGCATCCCTTCGCAGATTTAGGCTAAAAGGGCACGATAATCCCTTGAGATCGATAACTTTATTAAAGATAGAGATATAACCTGATATAGGGCAAGGAAAAGTCACTCAGAAGCTGATTGGCTCAAATTTCTTCTAATAAATAGATGTACTCTTTCAATAAAAAAAGCAAAATCAGAATTTTACCTCAATGAAACATCTAAAAGCTTAAACGATCCTAGAAAATTCTGGAAGACAGTTAAATCCACCTACAAACAGTTTTCCAAACTTCTTTACAAAAGATTGCTAACATTTTACCAAGAAAACAGCCATACTAGACTATTTCGATGATCACTTTATTTCAGCTGGATCTCTTTTTGATTCTTCCTATCCAAATTCAGGAACCTCTGCTTTAAATGCTGACTTTCAAACCAAATGCCCAAACACACAATTCAATTTTACTGTTGTTTCTGTTCCCAAAGTCCTCAGAGAGTTAAAAAATGTTGACACTCGGAAGACAGCAGGACCAGATAAAAAATACTTACTTCTGAAGCATGCAGCAGACTACATTGCTAAACCTTTATCAGTCATCTTTAAGTTAAGTTTAATTTGCAAAAGAATCCCTAAAGTCTTCAAATCTGCTTATGTACTTCCCCTTCACAAAGGAGAGGTAAATATCTACAGACCAATTTCCAAGTTATGTATCCTGGCAAAAACCTATGAATAGCTGGTCAGTGAACAACTGAAGGAGTACCTAGAATCAAACGGCATCTTAAGAAAGATGGTGTTTTAGAAAACACCATAGCACTGTCACAACGACTTTGAAAGTTTGAAATGATGTTATACAGGCCCTTGACTGTAAAAAATACAGTGTAGCACTGTTTATCGACCTCTCCGAAGCATTTGAGACTGTGCATCATACTCTCCTGATAAAAATACTGAGTAATAATGATGTTTCCAATTAAGCTGTTGCTTGGTTTATCAACTTTCTGTCAAACAGATCACAGTCTGTTCAAATATCTGTATCAAATATCTGCATATCTGGAAATATATCTATTTCTTTTGCTTGTGAGACTCAGAAAGGTGTACCACAGGGTTCAGTCCTAGGTCTCATTCTGCTCTCTATTTACATTAATAACTTGTGTCATAATTTACCAAATGCATCATATCACCTTTATGCTGACAATACTGTCATTTATTGCTGCTCACAGACAATAACACAAGCTTTTGAGTCCATACAAACTGCTTTTGACGTAGTTCAGGCTCGGCTTGGATCACCAAAAATGGCTATAAACACACAAAAAACTAAGATGATGGTCTTTTCACACAAGTGTGAGCCACAGGAGATCATACAAGTACTTAGAACTGAAATGAATAAATCAATAGAATTAGTAGACAGCTACAAGTACCTTGGTTTCATACTTAATTGTGTGCTTTCCTTTAAAATGCATGAAGCCTCATTATTATACAAACTAAAAATGAAGCTTGGGTTATATTATAGAAATAAATCATGCTTCTCTCTAAAAGCATGAAAGTTTCTGTTAGCAGCCACATTTCTGCCTCTGAATGATTATGGAGATGTTCTTTACATGAATGCTTCATCCACGTCTTCAATCTCTCTGAGCACGCGAAGCTATACGCACTGGATGACCCTTGTCTATAAGGCATTACTTGGTTTGGTCCCCTCATATCTTAGTCCTCTTCTCCAAAGAATCTCCAGTCAGTATGGCTTACGCTCAAGCCAAGTTTTTCCCTTCCATGTTCCCAGTGTAAAAAAGCTGGGAAACAAGCCTTCAGTTTCTCTGCTGCCTCTGCCTGGAACTCTATCCAAACTGAACTGAAATGGTCTGCACTCGCTTCGTTGGGCTTATTCATTTTTGTGTAACAAAGAAAAAGATTCCCTACAAAACGGCTCATGTCTGTAATGTTCAGTTTAAAAAAAAAAAAAAAAGAATTTGCACCTCACTATCACTGTACATCATTAATGTCATGCTAAATATAACTTTTGCACTCTCCAAACAACTGTTTACTTAAGCTATCTAAAATCACTGTCACTTTACTATACCTAAATTTAAAATGTTATATCATAAATATCAAGGTTCAAGGTTCTTTTTTGAAATAAAAGACTTGATCCTAGCTGGTCGCCACATCTGAAAAAAGCAGGATCTGGTCACCGCATTTATTTGGAGGTCGAGTTTCAGAGCAGCATCAAGTTTAACACCCAAGCTTGTGACCACAGTCTGCTCAAAAGGGGCAAGAGAGAGGAGATCGATGTTATGATCCTTTCCACCACTAGGGGAAAACAAAATTACCTCAGTTTTGTTTTCATTAAGGCAGAGAAAGTTTTCCGACATCCACAGCTTGACTTCAGCAAGGCAGTCAATTATTGTTTTAATGCTGCGGTCTGGTCCCTTGCATACAGGGACATAAATCTGGCAATCGTCAGCATAGAGGTGGAAATCCACCTTATCCTTCCGAAACAACACTCCCAGTGGCAGCAAATAAATAAAAAAAGCAAAGGGCCTAGAACCAACCCCTGGGGGACCCCCCACTTCAGGGGGTAACACTTGGATGAGTGAGAGCCCATTTGTACACAGAAGGACCAGTCCTGCAGGTTTTTCCTTGGAAGAGGAACCAGACATGGTTGTCCATTCTACCCCTCTCATTTTGCAATATTTATTGAGCCTCTGGCTGCAGCAATAAGACAGAATAAGAACATTAAAGGAATTAAAACAAAACATGGCAATCATAAAATTAGTCTCTATGCGGATGACATATTACTTTTTAAACATAAATCACGTTCTATAAGTGAAACAATAATTATTAATGAATTCTTCTCCATTTCAGAATACCCAATTAATTGGAATAAATCCGTTTTATTATCACTAAACAGTAACGCTGAGCAATCACTCTCAATACAGGTCAAATCAGGCAATATCAAACGCAATACCTAGGCGTTCAATTCTCCCCCAAATTAGCTAAATTACATCCCATTATTGATCCAACCCTCTGGGTCAACCTGTTTCTGTCGCTTATGGGCAAAGTAGCCACAATAAAAATGAACATTTTGCCAAAAGTTATTTATTTAATTTCAATAATTCCTAAACAACCATGACTAACATGGTTTAAACCTTTAGTCTCATTCATATCCAGTTTTCTATGGAAGAATGTTGTAAACATTAACAAAATTGTGTGTGAGCCTTGAAACTGTCTGCAGCCTTTTCCTGATGAGCAGACTTCAGCAACTGTGCACCTTGAAGTTGTCTGCAGCTCAGCAGCTGTGGTTTCATTTCCCTAAGTTCTGTGCTTAAAAACAACTCCTTATATGGATTAGTTAAAACATTTTGTGTAGGACTGATCTCTTTTACCTAGCAACAGATGATATTGTTGCTACGTTATGCCCATTTATGGAATTCCTGTGTGTTCTCAATAAAAGTGCTTGTGTGGTTTGATGAGGCAGAGACCCGGACGGAGACCTCCCTGAACGAGCTTCTCTTGCCGACTCTCTCCATTGCAAAGAGTGTTCAAACTTTAAATACTGCCTGGTTCTTGGATTTTACAACACATTTATAGAAATATGTTATGCCATTCTTAACAAAGAATAAACCAGCAAAAATCAGCCTTAAAACTCTAAAATCTGCAAAAAGATGTGGAGGCTTAGAATGACCTAACGTCAACAATTACTTTATTGTCAACAGATTACAGTGCATCTTAAAATGGTTAAAAAACAATCCAGAAAGCAACTCATGGATGGACTTGGAACAGGAGTTATGTGGAAAGATCAAACTGTCAGATCTACCATTTATCAGCCCAACAATAAAAAAACATGATTCTTTCCAAAGTATTAACATAAGCACCACGTTAACAGCCTGGTGGGATTTTCTCAAAGTGTCCAAGTCCTCAGTCGTACCATGTAAAATGACACCCATCTGGAACAACCCAGACATCCTAATAAACAAAAAGATGTTACACTTCCCAGCTTGGCAAGCAGGAGGCGTAACACTACTAGACACCTAATTATTGATAGAAGATTTATAACACCCCAGGAACTACAAGATAAACATGGAATAAATCACTTCTTGGAACATCCATCCATCCATCTTCTTAACCGCTTCGTCCCTTTCGGGGTCGCGGGGGTGCCGGAGCCTAACCCGGCTGCTGATGGGCGAAGGCGGGGTACACCCTGGACAGGTCGCCAGTCCGTCGCAGGGCTTCTTGGAACACCAGCAACTGAAATCTATAATTACTAAAAAAGTTAAATACAATGATAATGACTTAAAATTACCAGAACTAGTTACCTCTTTCTTTAAACTTTCAATGAATAAGATTTTCTCCAAAATATACAAACTCTTATGCAACCTAGATAATAACATTTCAATTCCAATAACCAAATGGGATGCAGACCTGAGTAGCAGCACAGATCAAAGCTTCTGGACAGAAATGTGTCTAAACACCTTTAAACTGACTAAAAGTCCAAACTTACAACTAATCCAATTCAAAACTCTCCATAGAATTTATTATACTGGTCAGAGGATGTTCAAGATGGGTCTCAGAAGCTCAGACATCTGAGCACTGTGATAGTAACTTACCTGACAGTTACATGCATGCACTGTGGTTCTGCACACCTGTCCAGGCTCTCTGGCAACAGGTTTGTGTTGATCTATCAATCAGGCTTTTTTTTTTCTTTTAACTTGTCCTGTCCAACAGCTGACCAAACAGATCAAATCAAATCAAACTTTATTTGTAAAGCACTTTAAAGAAAAAATAATTTCACTTATAGTGCTTTACATAAAAATAATAACATTTTAAAAACAAAAGATAATGCCCACAAGACCCACCCCCACCCCTCCACACACACTCACAAACACATATCAACATATTGCCACACCATGAAAGAATGAATAAATGAATAAATAAATAAATACTAAAAAGATAGAAAGCAGAAATATAGAAATCTGGCGTTGTACTGCAGTGAGGAAACAATATTTTCGGGACCTGTCCACACCAGTGACCCGCCACCAAGGTCACATAGTACGCTATTACAGGACCCCCCAGATCCGAGCAAAGAGCCAGACCCGGGAGATCCCACTGCAGCGACTCCGTTTACTGAGAAAGGTCAATCACTGATGTGGAGGATCCCTCGGAGGAAGACACTGGAGTTAAAAATGTAAAAGGAGTAAAATAGATTAAAATAACTAGATAAATTAAAAAAACAGATACAAATAAAAGGAGAAGTAAAAAAAAAAATATATATATATATATATATATACATACATACATAAAAAATTAAACATAATTCAGTAAAAATAAATAAATATTGATTAAGTAAAAATAGAGGATAAAACAAATTATCAAATCAACTAAAAGCCAGATTAAAAAGGTAGGTCTTGAGCCTCCCTTTAAAAACATGAACAGTCTCTGCGGCCCTCAGGCTCTCTGGGAGGCTTTTCCGCAGGCGAGGTCCATAATGACTGAATGAGGCCTCGCCGTATGTTTTAGTTCTAACTTTTGGTATAAAAGGCCTGTTCCAGAGGACATCGGGGTCCGCGAAGGCTCATACCTTAAAATCAATACCAATACCGTAAAAACATTTATAAACCAATAAAAGTATTTTAAAATCAATTCTGAATTTCACAGGGAGCCAATGCAGCGATTTTAAAATCTGTGTAATGTGTTCCCGCCCCCTGGTCCTCGTCAGCACGCGTGCGGCTGAGTTTTGTAATAGCTGAAGGTTTGATATCCTTTTTCTGGGACGACCAGAGAGCAAGGCATTACAGTAATCTAGTCTACTTGAAATAAAAGCATGCATTAGCACCTCTGTACTGGCAAGAGAGAGGAATGGGCGGACTCTGGCAATATTTTTAAGATAATAAAATCCTGTTTTTGTTTTGTTTTTAATTTGTGGAATAAAATTAAACTCGGAGTCGAAAACCACACCCAGGTTTCTCACACAGTGAGAAGTTTTATAGTTTTTTAGTTTAGATAAAACAAACTCTTTCTTGTCTTCAGAACCGTTCACTAAAACCTCTGTTTTGTCCTGGTTGAGCTGTAAAAAGTTCTCTGCCATCCACGACTTAATGTCTAAAATACAATTTAAAAGAACTTTGACCGACTCTTCATCATCAGGAGACACACCAATGTAAAGTTGTGTATCATTAGCGTAGCTGTGAAAACAGATGCCATGTCTCCTGATGATGTCCCCAAGTGGCAGCATATATAAACTAAAAAGTAATGGATCTAAAATTGAGCCTTGGGGGACCCCGCAATTGATGTCAAAGACCCTTGAAGAGCATGTATCCATACTTACATAAAATCTACGATCTGTGAGATAGGAATAAAACCACTTCAGAACAGTACCAGAGATGCCCAAACCTCTCAGCCTACAAAGTAAAATATTGTGATCTACTGTATCAAATGCTGCGGTCAGATCAAGTAGTACCAGGACTGAGAGTTTCTGACAGTCAAGGTTACATCTAATATCATTTACTATTTTAACCAGGGCTGTCTCTGTGCAGATTGATACTGTTCAAATATGCTGTTTTTATTTAAAAACTCATTCAATTGTATTAAAACTATTTTTTCAATCATTTTACTTAAAAATGGTAAGTTGGATACTGTTCGATAATTATTTAAATTGTTAGGGTCTAAATTACTCTTCTTCAGCAGAGGCCTCACCACCGCCGTTTTAAAGCCAGAGGGGAAGACCCCTGTCTGAAAACAGTAATTTACAATGTTTAGGAGCTCAGGCTCAAAGGAGTCATATTGCGTTTTTAAAGGTGATGTGGGGATTGGATCTAAAAGGCAGGTGGTTGGCTTTAATTGGGAGAAGACTCGACGTGCCATGGCATCAACCAGAACAAAGCTTTCCAGTGTTTCCTCTGATAAATACAATGCTATTGATTCATTAAAACCAAAGTCTACTTGAGTTAAAAGACTACATCTAATAGCATTGATTTTACTCCTGAAGTGGTCTGCAAAACTCTCACATGTAGCATCTGATTCCGTCATGGAGGACCTCTGAAAATCTCCTTTGGTCAACGTGTCTATAGTTTTAAAGATGAATTTTGGATAATTTTTATTTAGTATAATTAAGTTTGAGAAGTGGAAGGTTCTAGCTTTTTTATTGCATAACTGTCCATCCTTTGTTGTTCTTTAAAAATCTGTTGATGAACAGTTAGTTTAGATTTCCTCCACTTCCTCTCTGCTCTCCTGCATTCACGTTTCATGGCTCTGATGTCTTCATTTATCCAGGGTGCTGTAGCTTTAGTTTTCACTACTTTTGTTTTTAACGGAGCTACAGCATCAATTGCTAACTGTAGTCTGTTGTTAAAATACTCAACCATAAAATCACACGAAGCAGCTAAAATCTGAGCAGGAGTTTGATCTAAAATGTTGATAAAATTTGCAGTCACATCAGGAGTTATATATCGTTTCCTCACAGTTCTCACTGGAGCTTCCCGTTGCATAAAACTGGTGATATTAAAAAATACACAATAGTGATCTGACACAGCCACATCAACAACAGGACATACAACAGGACAAGCCGTGGGTTATGACCGAATCCAGAGTGTGCCCCCTGTTGTGAGCGGGCTGTGTGACATGCTGTTTAAAATCCATACAATGTAAAAGGTTAAGAAATTCATTTGCAACAGCATCACTATCTGTGTCAACAGGTAAATTAAAATGACCAGTCAATACAATTCTATTATATTTGGAATGTATAAATGATAAAAATTCAGAGAATTCTTGAATAAAAGTGGAGGGAGGTTTTGGTGGTCTGTAGACAGTTACACATAAAATAGGCGAGCTGCTGAAAGAAAATGCATGATGCTCAAATGTGGAGTAACTATTTGATGTGATTATTTTAGTCACAGATGAGCCACGAGCAATCGATGCAGTGCCACCGCCTTTTTTTACCTCCTCTGGTAGAAAATAAAAAGTTAAAATTTGGTGGGGAAGCCTCAGTTAGAATAATAGGAGCAACCGATTCCAAGCCAGGTTTCAGTTAAAAAAAGACAATCAATGTTGTTATGTAAAATAGGTTCATGCACAATAAAAGATTTGTTTAAAAGAGAACGAATGTTTGAAACAGCAAAGTTCAATACGGTGTCCGAGTGCTGGTGGATTGTTTCATCTTTTGTGTCCAGCATTATGTTTATGGGATGGAGATGTCTGATGATGGATTTGAGCCGGAGAGGATTGTGAATTCTGCTTGTTATGTGGACTGGAATGGGTTGTTCAACTGAAGATGGGTTATTACAGTGGCCCAGTCAATTGGTGAACAGTTTGGTGGAGTGGAGTGTAAGTTTAATATTCATGGAAAGCTGATCCGGTTCTGTTTGGGTCTGTCGTAGAAGGTGGTGAAATTATCAACGTATGGGATATTGTTAGTGATGCAGTGTCCTTTAAGCCAGATGTGGAGTTGATGTAGACGGCTGAATTTAATGTCTCCAAAGCGGGGAGATGGAAGTGGACTGGAGATGATGCACTGCTTGTTTTGCTGGTGGATGGTGTGGATGAGGGTGACGAAGTCCTTCTTGAGGGTCTCAGACTGCTGGAGCTTGAGGTCGTTCACACCTGCATGGACTATTGTGTGAACAGAGGGGTTGTGGAGGGCGAGTTGGTGGGCAGAGGTGTCACCCCGTCACCCCCCCATCAAGGGTCCAAAATGTCTACGGTGCAAATAAAACTGAGGGGAGGAGCGAACTCATGCAGCGGCCACAGGAGGGGGGCCACTGGGAGGTAGTCCACCCCCGGCAGCGCACTGCAATACAACCACACTCCCCTTCTCCCTAACATCTATCAGTCTGGCTTAATGTTTCTATCACAGCTTCACCGTCACTTTATGTGCTTGGTGACATGAGTGCCATTGATATAGAGGGAGGATTAGTATCTATAACTGATAGACTTATACATATACACTCCTCAAAAATTACAAGAACACTTTTTTTATTGGGCCAGGCCTGAATTGAATTAAACCTGTCTGATGATTTTCTTGTTGGTTAAGCAGCTGAGGGCCTCATTAATCAATTTCAGCTGTATTGGTGTTCATGGAATTAACAACAGGTGCACTTCAGTGGCAACAATTAGAAAACCCTCCGAACAGGACTGGTGTTACATGTGGAGGTCATTTCAAGTTTCTCCCTCTTGATCTTTTTTGGCTGGTTTTCCACTCGGGCTGATTTTGGCTTGATAATTATCTCTACTGCCAGTATGAGGCGATTCCTTAACCCTACAAAAGTTGAACAGGTTGTCCAACTTCTCCAGGATGGCACATCCACACGTGCTGCAGCAAGAAGGTTTAATGTGTCTCCCAGCACAATCTCAAATAGTTACTCCACATTTGAGCATCATGCATTTTCTTTCAGCAGCATCTAAGACTGTCAATGCCGCGAGCCACACTGCTGTGATGTCACCCATATGCTCTCTTTTAGAAATTGAATAAAAAAAGTCTTGGTCTTATCCATCGCTGTGTTTTTAATGACTTATCGTGTGAATTGGTTTTTGCTTTATTGCAAAATTATGAATTAATGGAAGTGGTGTCATTTCGAAACAGTTTTTTCAAAACTCCTAGAATTTAAATTTCAAAATTGCGCGCAGATGTGTAATGGAAACGCAGCTAATGCCATCCTAGCATACCTAGAGATAATTACCAGACATTCATTCACACACATTTGTCATTACATGAATTATTAAATGCATTAAATTGTGCATTTTTATCTATTTCATGTTTTTTTTTTTTTTTACTTCAGACCACTGACGCTGCAGGGGTACCAACAGTGATCAAGGGGGTGAGCGTTCGCCTACGGATCACCATGGAGCAAAATGCAGAGATGACAACCCAGTCAAAGAACTCTGTGAATGTTGCTGTAATCCTGGAGGAGTGCATCGTTTTGCGTGAGTTGCGATATGTACCAAATGGCTTTGCAGTGCTGATTGGACAACTTTAATGCTTTAACATTGATTATCTGAAGTAACTGAAGTA
The DNA here is from genome assembly GCF_002922805.2 of Oryzias melastigma. Lineage (NCBI taxonomy): Eukaryota > Metazoa > Chordata > Actinopteri > Beloniformes > Adrianichthyidae > Oryzias > Oryzias melastigma. The sequence goes on from NC_050520.1 coordinate 3,391,641, forward strand.
CACCTTTAAGTTCATCCAGAACTTCAGGGGTAGAGTGGGCTCTGTTTGGGTTCATAGACTGTTGAACATACGAGCTCTTTTACATATTAGCTTTAGCTAGTTTAATTGAAATATTTACTTAGCAACACCATTACAGGTTGTAAAATATACAAACACTGAATTTGTGGGTTTGTAGATTATTCAAGTTTTGTTTATTTCACAAGTTATTGCAGTAAATGTAACTTAGTACAAGTACCTACACTTTTCTGAGAATAAAAAACATGTACCAAATAACTACAATGGGTTTTTATTTTATTAATCATACTACAATAGTATTAAATGTTAATTTTATCTTCAGACTTTTGTTGCAGATAATTAATTTTTTTTTATTTATTTGAAAATTTTATTTGAAATCAGTAAAAGTAGCATTTAATTATTCTCAATAATGAGATCATTATTCTCATGTTCACATACGTGTAATGATGTTTAATAGTTTAATAACAAATTACTTAAAACCACATTTTTAAATATAAATGTATTTCTTTTTTAACTAGACTAGTCTCCTGTAATGCAGAATCAACCAGTCTCCCAATCCTGGAGCTGTTTGTCCAACAGTGAAGATCAAAGACCAGACTTCAGAATGAACAGGAACTCTCCTGCGGTCTTCCTGAACCTCCTTGATCAGGATTGGGGACATCGGTGTAGCAGTCCACCCATGGAAAACAACTGATAACCTGTGCTGACCATTTGGTCATGTGGAATGCCTTTTTCAAGATTAAAGGCTATTCTTTTACAGCAAGGAAGCCATAAGGTCTCTGAAACTCCTATCCCCCATTCGGATGTAAGTCATTAAACCAGCAGGACCATGACTATTCAAATGCAGAATAGTCTGGCTCACGTCGGCCGTCAACTTCAAAGAATCTTGGTTCCAGGAGGCTGACCCCCGGAGAGTATGCAAGCATGCCCGACAGACGCTCAAGAGTCCCTTCCTATTTCTAACTTTCCTTATGTTTTAAATCACAGGGATTTTGTTCACTGGATCTTACATGTAAAACATCTCTCCACAGCCACAAGAAATGTCCTAATATTATTACATGTGTGTAATCAAACCTTTGTTCCTAGCAGAAGAGGATTCCACAACTATTTTGAGGTTAAAATCTTTGAATTAATCATTGTGTAACCGTCAAAGCTTGGATAATTGCTTTTCTGTGTTTATGTGGACTTTGGGAAGCATTTTATGTGCCACATACAGGATTCACACACACATATAGGGTTTTAAAAACTTTTTGATAACTTTGTTTGTGTCATGCCCGCCTCGCCTCTCGCCGTGTTGGACCCACCTGTTGGGTGGAGCCATCAAGTCTGATGAGTGTCACCTGTTTCTGACCCTTTTTAAGTTCTCACCTGTTTGCCTTTTGTTGCCGGAATGTCTCAGCTTCCCTGCCTGATCCACGTCCAGCCGACACGGTTATGCAGCGCCGTTCACGCCTGCAGTTTCGTCTCGTCTCGTCTCGCCTTGCCTCGCCTCATCCCGACTCTTCTTGACTCGTCAGGACAAGTCACGTCTTTCCTCGTCACGTCTCACCTCAGACCTGCATCATTCTTCTGCAAGCCGGAGTACTCGTATCCACAAAGCCTCGGATCCGCCACTCACCTCGTCTCGCCTGTTTGGATTACCACTTCCTGTTTTCCCGCAACAACTTCAGCGGCGCCATCTTGAACCTGCGTCACCTGCTGGTCTGGAGGACTTATTACATTCAAATAAAACCTGTTCTGTCTGCTCCTTTTTGGCTGTCCAAAAGGACCCCTGACAGAACGTTCCGGCCATGACGGACCCAAATGCAGAGCAAGAGTGGAGAACACGAGTGGAGTCCTCAATCTGCAACTATGAGACCCGTCTTGGTGAATTGTCGTCAGGTGTGGAGGACATCACCAGGAGACTGGATCAAATGACACTTGCATCAAGAGCGCCTCAGGTTGTCCCTACCAGTCAGCCTGTACACGTCCCACATGTCCAGCCCCCCGAGAGGTACAGCGGAGACCCAGCAGGATGTCGCACTTTCCTCACGCAATGTGACATCCTGTTTTCTCTGCACTCGTCTTCCTTCGCCAACGAGAGATCCAAGGTGGCATATATCATCTCCCTGTTAACGGGCCGTGCAGCACAGTGGGCGACCGCTGAATGGTCGAGAGACTCGGACGTCTGTTCCTCGTACCGCCGCTTTTCACTGGAGCTCCGCAGGGTGTTTGATCCGGTGGCTCCTCGGCAGGATGCGGCCCATCAACTATCCCGTCTACGCCAAGGCAGAGACTCTGTGGATGAGTATGCTATCAGGTTCCGCACACTGGCTGCTGACAGCCGATGGAATGACTTTGCATTATATGATATGTTCTATCAGGGCCTTTCTGAGCACGTTAAAGATGAACTGGCAGCACGTGACGTGCCCCAAGATGTGAACAACCTCATCTCCATAGCCTCTAGGATAGACCGTCGGATGCGGGAGAGGAGGGGAGAGAAGCTGCGCAGACCAGGGCTGCCGACTGCTGCCCAGCCTCGTGCCTTTCCCTCCAGACCATCACACCCCGTTTACCCTGCTGCAGAGGAGGAGGAACCAATGCAGCTGGGCCGAACACGTCTCTCCCGAGAAGAGAGAGAGAGACGCGTCAACGAAGGACTCTGTTTCTACTGTGGCTCTGCTGGCCACGGTATCAACGTCTGTCCAGTAAAAGACCAGGCCACATACGGGAGAGGAAGACGTGTGTGAGCCGTTCTCTAGCTTCCTCTCCCAATTCGGTTTGCCAGACCAGAGCTTATTTTCACGTGGGAGAAGATATTTATTCTGAGACTGTGTTCATTGATTCTGGTTCAGACAGTAATTTCATGTCTGAGGTGTTTGTCCAACGTCGGGGGGTCCGAGTTCTTCCATTGCCACAGCCACTTCGTGTCAGAGCCATTGATGGACACCTTATCACAGTCAGTCGTCTCACCACGGAACCTATCAAAATGCAGATAGAGAACCACTTTGAGAGAATAAAATTCCATGTCATTCAGCAAACTGACTCACCTCTTCTTTTGGGCTTGCCATGGGGGTTCCTACTCCAGACCCTCCAGCTACTGTAGCGGACCGTTATCCTGACCTGGCCAAAGTCCCTGCAGTTTACCAGGATCTCAAGGAGGTGTTTAACAAGGTGAAGGCCTCTTCACTACCTCCCCATCGCCCGTACGACTGTTCCATCGATCTTCTACCAGGTACGTCACCAGGAGTCCTTGGCTGCTGGCCTTATACGGCCCTCCTCTTCTCCTGCTGGTGCTGGGTTCTTCTTTGTCAAGAAGAAGGATGGTGGACTACGAACATGCATCGACTACCGAGGCCTAAACCAGATCACCATCCGCAACAGGTACCCTCTTCCTCTCATGTCATCTGCGTTTGATCTTCTCCAGGGAGCCGTTATCTTCACCAAACTGGACCTCCGAAATGCTTACCATCTGGTCAGGATGAGGGCTGGAGATGAATGGAAGACGGCCTTCAACACTCCATCTGGCCATTTCGAGTATCAAGTCATGCCCTTTGGTTTAACGAATGCACCCGCAGTTTTCCAGAACTTGGTCAACGACGTCTTGGGCGACATGCTTAACAAATATGTGTTTGTCTACCTAGATGACATCCTGATTTTCTCCCGTTCCAAGGCTGAACACATCCGGCATGTTCGCACTGTGCTCCAGAGATTGCTCCAGAACAAACTGTATGTCAAGGCAGAGAAATGTGAGTTCCATGTTTCAACCACTTCGTTCCTGGGGATGATAATCGAGAGCGGAAGAGTCAGGATGGATCCAAGTAAAGTCCAGGCTGTCCTAGATTGGCCAAGGCCCTGCAACCGCAAGCAACTCCAGCGGTTCCTGGGGTTTGCTAATTTCTACAGGCGCTTTATAAGAGACTACAGCCAGGTGGCAGCCCCGTTACACGTTCTCACATCTACAAAAAAAGCCTTTGTGTGGGAGGAGCCAGCTGAGAAGGCCTTCCAGAAACTCAAAAACCTGTTTACTTCAGCCCCTGTTTTAATGACACCTGAGCCCACCAACCAGTTCATTGTTGAGGTGGATGCATCAGACAGAGGGGTTGGGGCAGTCCTGTCTCAGAGGAGCACTCTCGACCAGAAGATTCACCCATGTGCCTTCTTCTCCCGTCGCCTGACCTGTGCCGAACGCAACTATGATATAGGAGATAAGGAGCTCCTGGCCATCAAAGAGGCACTGGAGGAATGGCGCCACTGGTTAGAAGGAACAGAGCTCCCCTTCTTGGTGTACACAGATCACAAGAACCTGGAGTATCTTAAGTCTGCCAAAAGAGTCAACTCCCGCCAAGCCCGTTGGGCCCTCTTTTTCAGTCGCTTCAATTTTGTGTTGTCCTACAGGCCTGGCTCCAAGAACACCAAAGCAGACGCCCTGTCTCGGAGAGATGACGAACCAGCTACTCAGCCTCCTCCAGACTACATCCTACCGCCATCTGCACGACTGGCGATGCTCAACACTGACATTGAGAGGGAGGTAACGGCTGCTAACAGACATTCGGAGTCTCCTTCTGCTTGTCCCACAGGATGCATCTTCGTCCCTGATGATCAGAGAGCAAGGGTGATCCGGTGGTTCCATGCTTCCCGCCTGTTCTGCCATCCTGGCCAGAGGCGCACGCTAACCCTCATAAGACAAAGGTTTTGGTGGCCTACTCTCAAGGCCGATGTTCAGGAATATGTTTCTGCGTGCCCTGAGTGTGCCCAAGTCAAGCCTACCAATCAGTCCCCCGCGGGCCGTCTACACCCTCTTCCAGTTCCTCGTCGACCTTGGTCCCACATCTCCATGGACTTCGTTACGGGTTTGCCTCCCTCCCAGGGCAAGACAGTGGTCTTGACCGTGGTGGACCGGTTCTCTAAGATGGTCCATTTCATTGCACTACCCAAACTCCCCTCTGCCAAAGAGACCGCTGAGGTTCTCCTGCAGGAAGTTTTCCGGCTTCATGGGGTCCCCAGGGACATTGTGTCCGACAGAGGTCCACAATTTACCTCCAGATTCTGGGCCGAGTTCTGCTGTCTTCTCACTGTCTCTATCAGCCTGACATCTGGTTTCCATCCTCAGTCCAACGGTCAGGCCGAGCGACTCAATCAACAGCTGAAGACCTCGTTGCGACTTCTCAGTGGCCACAATCCTGCTACTTGGGCCGGTAACCTGGTCTGGGCTGAGTTTGCTCATAACTCTCTTCCTTCGTCTGCTACCGGACTATCGCCGTTTCAAATCGTGTACGGTTATCAACCCCCGCTGTTCTGTTCCCAGGAGGGATCTGTGTCTGTACCTTCTGCTCATGCTTCTCTTAGGCGGTGCCAACGTGCCTGGAGGCGCGCCCGAGAGGTGCTCCTTCGCACTGTGGAGGGTTATCGCTCCGCGGCGGACAAGAAACGGACCCCGGCGCCCACGTATCAGGTCGGTCAGAATGTCTGGTTGTCTACCGCTGATCTGCCTCTTCGCCTGGAAGCCAGGAAGCTGACACCTCGCTTTGTCGGGCCTTTCCCGATTGCCAAGGTGGTCAACCCCGTGGCTGTCCGCCTCAGATTACCCAAGCCCCTTCGGGTGCACCCCACCTTTCATGTCTCCAGGGTCAAGCCTGTTGTCTCGAGTCCCTTGGTTCCTCCTGCTGCCCCCCCTCCGCCCGCCCGGTTCATTGATGGTGGTCCCGCCTACTCCGTACGCCGCCTCCTGCGCTCTCGTCGCCGTGGTCGTGGTTTCCAGTACCTTGTCGATTGGGAGGGCTATGGCCCGGAGGAGCGCTCCTGGGTTCCCGCCCGATTCCTCCTGGATCCTGATCTCATCGCTGAGTTTCACCGTTCGCATCCTGAGCAGCCTAGTCGACCGTCGGGTGCCGGTCGTTGAGGGGGGGGGTACTGTCATGCCCGCCTCGCCTCTCGCCGTGTTGGACCCACCTGTTGGGTGGAGCCATCAAGTCTGATGAGTGTCACCTGTTTCTGACCCTTTTTAAGTTCTCACCTGTTTGCCTTTTGTTGCCGGAACGTCTTAGCTTCCCTGCCTGATCCACGTCCAGCCGACACGGTTATGCAGCATCGTTCACACCTGCAGTTTCGTCTCGTCTCATCTCGCCTTGCCTCGCCTCATCCCGACTCTTCTTGCCTCCTCAGGACAAGTCACGTCTTTCCTCGTCACGTCTCACCTCAGACCTGCATCATTCTTCTGCAAGCCGGAGTACTCGTATCCACAAAGCCTCGGATCCGCCACTCACCTTGTCTCGCCTGTTTGGATTACCACTTCCTGTTTTCCCGCAACAACTTCAGCAGCGCCATCTTGAACCTGCGTCACCTGCTGGTCTGGAGGACTTATTACATCCAAATAAAACCTGTTCTGTCCTTCACTCTGGGTCTGCTCCTTTTTGGCTGTCCAAAACGACCCCTGACAGTTTGATAGAAACTCCTTTTGTGGTTAATTCAGCATTTAAGAATAAACATCCACAGACCAGAATAAGGTGACGCCCCTGAAATTTGCATAGACAGAGCTCATTGGGACATGCAGATTACCTCCAATGGTAAAACGCCTCAAATCCCCACGGATTGGGCGATTCTGGCCCTGCCTCCCAAATTCAAAACCCTCGCGCACAGGCCTGGAGCTCTCTCTTGCACTCTTCCTCCATCTTCTTGGCTGCTGCTAAAACAGGCTCAACAACACGCCTCTAAGCTAACTGCTAAGCTAGAAGCCAGAACAGGAGCAGAACAGAAACATCTAAGTTCTTCTAGTCTTAAGATCACGTTTTTTCCCGCGCGCTTTCTTTCTTTTCAAAATGTTTGTCTCCCATTTATTTCATAGACTGATTCCAACTTTTTACCATTTTTGATGCTTTTATTTTGAAACTGATTTTTAATGCTAGACTAGTCGATAAGTTTCATTGTCCGGCCAGCTTTGCGACTTATACTTTTTGGTCACAAAACGGAATAGAGAAATTGTTCGACCACCCCAGAAGCTAAGTGACTGAACAGAGCAGAACCAGCAGAACCCCAGGTTCCCTTTCCTTCTACACCTGGTTGCAGATCTCGCCTCCACGGCCCGCCTGAACCATCCAGCTAGGAACGGGATCAACCACCCTTCCTGGCAGAGCAGACCCAGATCTACAGACCGCTGGTGAGAAGCCGAACTTCGCTCATTCAGTCAACTGCTGGTGTTTAGAATAAAGATTAACTATTTTTCCAAGAGTAACATCTTTGCCCCGTTTTGGATTCCTCCTTTTAAGAATAGCTTATTCTCAGATCAGTAACAACACCCTTTTTATGCACAACACACACTTAATGCATCCACACATTTAGCTTTTTCCACCTCAATATTGTGTGTCTTTTCTTCTCATTTACCTATTCTAGTTATTAGTTAAAGTTATATTCTGTGTTCCACATATGTTTATTGCTTTCCATGCTTTTACGTCCAGTATTTCTGCTTGTTTAACCTCATGTTATTCAATAAATATTAAAAAGGACGTCGTTGTTTGATATCATTATCTTCTTCTTTGTGGCAAAGTCACTCCACAGGGTAAAGACACTCACGCTAAAATTGAGAGACTGATTAATTGATTACTTTATTGATTAGAAGTAGCGGCTAATCATTGATGAGTAATATTTTCCTGCATTACGAAGGTGATGCCCCGAGGATAATATTATTAAATTTCAGTTTAATAAAATGTATATTTTTCAACCAACTTTGGGATTGAATACTTCATATTCACCCCTTTTCACGCTACATCGGCATCCTCCTGCAAGTGCTGGAAGTGCATCACACCCCTGTACCTCATGTAAGTGAACACACTACAGTTTTTCAATACTCTTTGGAATATATTTAATTTAAACGTATATATTGCAGGTTGTCACAGCGTGTGCTATCCTCCACAACATCTGCCTCTGTGCTGACAACACAGAGGCCCCAGAGGAAGATGTGGAGGTGATGATGAGGAAGCTGGTTTGGAGGTCACCAGCGGTGCTCTCTGGCAGGACCAACTACCGGCTGAGGTTTCTGCCCTGGGGGAGGTACCACCTTGATTACTGGTAACAGATAATTAAATAAGAGATTTTTTTTTTTAAAGTTTTTTTCCAAAGCCTGTACATGCATTATCTCATATTTATGGATAATTTTTGGTCATGCAGCATCCATCGACAGCCAGCCCTGCAAACCCTGAAGATGGACGATGCAGTCTACAGTGAAGATGCATCCTGAAACTTTCTGCAGACCACCTTGCAAGATGTTCAATCACCACCCAGAAAGTTTCAGCCCGGGTCTCAGTCGAAGCCCCCCCCCATCCATGTCGACTATCTTTGTAAATAGTTGGAAATAAAAGTTACAATTAATCCATGACAATCACTGTGTTTGATTTAGATCTTTATTTAAATTAACAAAACAAAAACAAACATTTTTAATATATCAAATATAAACTTCATTTATTTATTCTCAGACATCTCAGGATTTTAACAGCAATTCTTTCCAGCAAACTAAAGTTGGTCAAAAGTCTCCCTCCTCTCTCGTGCGCTCTGCTCTTCTGCCTCATGTCCTCTGCTTAGGTCTAGAAGTTCATCACTGTTTCTTATTATTTTTCTTCTTCCAGCCGGTGGCTCACTCCTTTCCTTCTCTTTCTTCACTCTCCTCTCTTTCACCCACTGCTGTACTTCTCCAGCAGATCCATTTTCTCCAGGATTGTCCTGAAAAAAACCATAAAACAGAGAGGGGGGGATGACAGGTTTAATACCTCTCAAAAATGTTTCACTTTAAAACACAAAAACACTCAACTCTACAGTAATGGTCACCAACTCTGTTGTTATTGAGCTTCTGCCCTGTTTGTTTAGCAGCTAAACCTGTTTCAGCTACTTCTGCTCACGTAATCAGGTGTGTTCAGTCAATCAGAAACGGAGCTCATCCAATCCAGCTAATCAGGAATTACTGAAGCAGAGCAGTGGAGTTCACGAAGAACAGGGTCGGTGACGAAGAACAGGGTCGGGGACGCCGGCTCTATTGTAAAAAGACGTATGTAAATGTACGATTTGCCAAAGCAGATGGAAAAAATTTGGCGCCGGTAAAAAGATGATCATTTTCACCCCGGAGCTTTATAATTACTGCTATCTGTTCTTTGGTCCTTAAACGATATAAAATTAGGTTTTTAATTTTTTTTTTCATTTTCATCAAGAAAGAACAAAAGCGAACGACCGAAGAACAGCAGCAGGATCCAGCATACGAGTCGGGACCGCTATATAAGGACTTATGTTGTAACATTTCAGATCAAAATAACGTTAAAATGTTTTATGTTAATCATAAAATCCATAAATTTATCAGATTAAAGTTTTTAACTTACATTTAAAAGTGAAATTTTCCCCGACTCCGCTTCCCGCATCAACGTCCGCCATTGTTGCCAGAAAAATTCTTCGGGACCGACCGCAATGCATCTTGGGATACGGTCAGCATAGCAGGATACATCAGAACGATCCTTCAATTTGGGAAAAAGAAGGCAGAGTTCGCTGGGCGCGTTTGAAGCAGCCGCTGGATTTGGACAGCACTTGTCGCTGCGCTGTGACGTCACCGGCCGACAAACTCAGCCTAGGGAGTACGCAGAACCCGAATTTGGACACAGCCAGTATGTCTACCTTTCTCCTCTGCATCATGGGTAACACAGGAAGTCAAA
>NC_050520.1:3401474-3402997 GCF_002922805.2 Oryzias melastigma
CAGTCCCCTCCCTGCCTCACAGCTGATCAGGTGACAGAAGAACTGAGGAAGATTCGGCCCCGGAAGGTGGCAGGACCTGATGGCGTGTGTCTGTTGAAGACCTGTGCTGCTGAATTGGGGGAGCCGCTACAACAAGTCTTCAACTTGAGCCTGCAACTCAGGAGAGTGCCCACTCTTTGGAAGACATCCTGCATCGTTCCGGTGCCAAAGAAGAACAGGCCCAGCGAGCTGAATGACTTCCCACCGGTGGCTCTCACATCACACCTGATGAAGTCACAGGAGCGGCTGTTCATCAAAGTCCTCAGGCCTCAGGTTAAGCATGCAGAGGACCCTCTCCAGTTTGCATACTGGGCTGGGCTGGGCTGGGGGTGAGGATGCCACCCTCTACCTCCTACATAGAGCCCACTTGCATCTGGACAATTGAAGTGGCACGGTGAGGATTACATTCCTGGACTTCTCCAGTGCCTTTAACACCATCCAGCCCCTTGTCCTCCAGGAAAAACCGACAAGAATGCGGGTGGACCCCAGAATGTACTTTCTTAGGAGACTAAGATCCTTTAACATCTGCAGGAAGCTCCTGGCCATTTTCTATCAGTCTGTGGTTGCTATGGTGTGGTGTGTTGGGGAGGGAGCACCCCAAAGGCCAGTCTCTCCAGGTTGGAGAAACTGATCAGGCTGGCCGGCTCGGTGGTCAGCATGAAGCTGGACCCTCTAGTGGCAGTAGAAGAGAGGAGAACACTGAGCAAGCTGCTGAGGATCCTGGACAATGCCAGCCACCCTTTGCACTCTGCCATCAGCAGCAGGAGAAGCCTGTTCAGTGAGAGGCTGCTCCTTCCAAAATGCAGGACAAACAGACTAAAGAACTCTTTTGTCCCTCATGCCATAAGTTAACATCTCTCTGGGGGGGAGGAGGGCAAAACCTAGGACTTAGCAGTGATATAACCCTTGTATGTGTGTGTGTACGTGTGAGTATGTGTATTAATGCAAATATATATATATATAAGTATGGGGGGGCTGCACGGTGGCGCAGTGGTTAGTGCTCTCGCCTCACAGCGAGAAGGCCCCGGTTCAAATCCCGGCTGGGACCTTTCTGTGTGGAGTTTGCATGTTCTCCCCGTGCATGCGTGAGTTTTCACCGGGGACTCCGGCTTCCTCCCATCGTCCAAAAACATGCTTCATAGGTTAATTGGTGACTCTAAAATGCCCCTAGGTGTGAATGTGTGAGTGAATGTGTGTGTGATTGAGGCCCTGAGACAGACTGGTGACCTGTCCAGGGTGTACCCCGCCTTCGCCCATCAGTAGCCGGGTTAGGCTCCGGCGCCCCCGCGACCCCGAAAGGGACAAGGCGGTCAGGAAAATAGATGGATGGATGAAGTATGGGTATGTAGACGTTAGTATGTACATACGTACGTCCATGCATGAGCCTATATGTGAGGGTGATATTACCAACTGTGAACTAACCTACTTACCTGTTTACTTTTATATTCTATATCTTATGCATATATATATATATATATATATAT
>NC_050520.1:3403305-3412994 GCF_002922805.2 Oryzias melastigma
CATAGTTCCAACATTCAAAGTCCCAACTCTCAGTCCAACACTAGTGACTTTCCTCTTCTCTCTCTCCCTACGAACCTGCCTTCCTCCTTTCCTTCTTCCACCAACAGTAGTGAACACAAATCCGTGCTGGCTGGAAGCAGACTAGAGCCAGGCATATCCAATCAATGGATATGCCTTTAAAAAATTAAAGAGTTCAATAAAAGCCTTTATATTTGTTTCAGACTCTCTATAGGAAGTGTTATTAAAACCAATGTGCAAAATCAGGAAAATGAAGGAGGCTATGGACTGGTGAAAGGATCCCACGAAGCTGTGTCCTGGAGCGCAGCGTTGAGTGAGGTAAGCCTTTTTGATTGTGCGAAAGAGACATCCGTACACTTGGAGAGAAGAGCAGCTTTCATTTCAAGCTCAGCTCTTAAACGATGGATGTCTTCTTTAAGTTCAGTAGTTAGGGCAGCCTCTTTATCCAGAACTTGTGAGTCCAGATTATTGGTATTATTTGTTTTTTGTTGAGAATTTTCCTCTCGACGAACAGCTGCTGTACCTCTGGGTGCCATTTTGTCCGCCATTTTCCAGTATAGGTAATAATTAGTCATCAGGACAGATTTACTAGAAATGTCCTTATTCTGCCTCCAGGTGATCATATTTTATATTAAATCATAATAAAAACAGCCTGAAAACAGTATAATGCTTTGGATTATTATTATATAATCATTGACATTAAATCTGAAGAACTCAGCACAACATCTGACAGGTCACAGTTTTTGGTGCAACACCGGCTCTGTAATGCTACAGATGCTGCTAAAACACATTCAGTTCTGTTTTTATGGGTAAAATACAGTTGTATTAATTTCCTATTAATTAATTTTGTATATATCCACCAATTCAAGACAGGTCCGTGAAAATACTGTATGTTAAAGCGGTCCATGTTTACATCAAGGAGACACATTGAGGAGCTAATTAGAATTAGTGTTAGCATGATAGCATTCGCATCAAATAACAGCGCTGTCTCCAAATCAATACATTTTATTAATCTGTATGTCTCTGCTTAAAGGAAAGCAGCTTCATACTTTAGTTCTGACAGAAATCAGTTTAAAATCGCCATGTATTTCACTTTTTTTATCAGCCAAGCTAGATGCTGCACAGGTAAAGTGACCGTGAGGGTGGAGCGTGTCTAACCTCGCATGCAGTCAGATGGTGAAAAAGGAGAGGACTAAATAAATTCACCAAATGAAGGGCTGATAAACATAACTCATTAGATCAGGGGTTGGCAACCTAGGGCACGAGGAAAAGACAGTGGCACTCCAGGGTGTGACAACAACAAGCACTAGTTCTCTCGTCAGTTTTCATTTTTCGGATTTGTAAAGAGTGTCAATCTCTTCTCACAATGATCTTTGTGAAATATTATTGTTAAAGCCCAATTTTGAGCTGATATGTTAAACAAAAAGGTAATTTACCTGCTGTTTGGGAATAAAAAAATTTTCAGATATGTTGAATTTTTTATTTTTTGCTTTAAAGTTTGCATTACAGTTAGAGGTCGCTGGAGAGCTCTGGCGGTTGGGTGTAGGACCTGCGTTCGGTTCCTGGGGCAATCGGCTAAATTCCAGTGAGGGTCCTTAGGAAAGACCCTTCAAGCTGCTGCATAATTTGGTCTCTCTGTGCCTTAAAAACACAGGGTTGTGTCAAGAAGGGCATCTGGCATAAAACTTTCAGCCTAACCAGCTGTGTGAATCACTGAAAGCTGTTTCACTGTGGTGATCCCTGACAAGATAAGCCAAAAACTAACGACAACAGAGTTCGCCTTATAGTTTTTGAGTTGGCACGTCATGTCATAAACGTTACTGACCCCTGCATCAGATGCAAACATTTACTAAGCATGTGGTGAGTAACCCTCTAACTTTTACTCTCCAAAGAGGAGAAGACGCTCACAACTGGCGAGTGTTTTTCAAATTCTTTAAAATTAAGGTTTCTCATTTCCTATCGAGAAAAAGTTCTGTCATGATGAATATTGTTGTTACATTGTCCATCACTAACTGTCTCTCATCTCAACATCTCAAAAAAAATTGAAATGCTTTGCTGCATTCATCTCCACACAAATCTAACAAAGACTCAAAGACTTAAGTTTCTCTCTAAAGTAATAATAAAAAAAATCTTTAAATTAAACTCCACATTTGAGGCTGCACAGTCACAGGGCCAACATTAAAACTAGAGGCAGTATTGCTGTGAACTGAACCCGTGTTCTGCACTTAATCTCATATGCTGGGGTGAGGAGAGGTTAAAAAAATTAGTACTTGTAGGTGAGGTCCCTCTTGTCCAATTGTCCTCCGTGCAGCACAAAGCGTCTTTGTCGGTGCAGACCCAGATGATGGACTTTTCTCTGGGTGGGGTAGTCTGGCACGCCACAGCGTGGTTTGTTCCATGACAAAGACATGTTTGCTGGTAAACTCCTCATCCTCAGCAATTCTTCTGGTTGTGAGTCTGCCCTACTACCTTTCAGGTACGGGATGTTCTCAGAGACCTGAAACAACAGAGGAGCTTGTTACCAGCTAAGGACATCTGGACAAACAAAGCAATTTACTCTAAAACAAGTCCAAAATTTTCTTATGCTCATATTTGTCTACCAAAAAATGTCCATACACATCTATGAAAAATTTATTGGTTTGTTCAGACACCCATTCATGCATCATTTGTTTGCAAAAAAAAGCTACACCAGGAAACTTCTCACTTGGATTTGGGGTGAACTTGCAATGACCTTTCTTTAGCGTTAAAAAAAAGGCCAACAGTCTTTGATTCATCTCCCCTCACCATGGCATTTGTTGCTATAGATTGACATAATCAGCTGATCAAAATGACGAGAATCTTCACTTATAATAAACATACCTTGGTTACAAATTTGAGTTTCCTTAAGCTTTCATCCCTGCCTGTGAATTAATAGTACAATTACATTTAAATGTTGTAATCTATCAGTATTTGGACTACTTTGTTGATGCAGTGTATATCAGGGAAGGAGCATGTCAGCTGTTCAGATGTTCCACCCCGGGTGCCCCCTAAGCTGAGACACTGAAACCTGGTTTTGCAATGAAGGTCAGACGATGTCTTAATAGTGAAACTCATATGTTTAAGCATCCTTGAACACACCACTTTTGTACTATGTGCATCTACAACACATCCTCCTTCCCGACTCGTCACGTATTGACGAATGGTTAAAGGACCCTCCGCGTCAAAACTTTAAGCTTTGGGGGTACCCTTATAGTCAAAATGTGATGAGTTGGCTGGTCCAATTAGATTACGGCACTGGATGCGCAAGGGTCTTGGAACCAGATGCGCAGCAGAAACGGGACCCGACCCGCAGCGGTGCTGGGTCAAAAATGAGACGAGCTGGCTGATCCAGTGCCCCCAACCTCTGGGTCTGCTACCGCTGTCAGCTGTACCTGACTTTTTTTTTCCTGTTACAGGATCACACAGTCCGACTAGTTCCAGTCCAGAACACGGAAAATAAGTGATCCCGAAACGCAGATTCTCAACTTTTCTTTTTATATAATAAAACAATAATAATACTATTTATTATTATTATTATTTATGTCAATAATAATATAAAATGAATGACAAGAACAAAATACAATGATAAATAAGTTATTGATCCAGAGGGCTGCACGGTGGCGCAGTGGTTAGCGCTCTTGCCTCACAGCGAGAAGGCCCTGGTTCAAATCCCGGCTGGGACCTTTCTGTGTGGAGTTTGCATGTTCTCCCCGTGCATGCGTGGGTTTTCACCGGGGACTCCGGCTTCCTCCCACCGTCCAAAAACATGTTTCATAGGTTAATTGGTGACTCTAAATTGCCCCTAGGTGTGAATGTGAGAGTGAATGTGTGTGATTGAGGCCCTGCGACAGACTGGAGACCTGTCCAGGGTGAACCCCGCCTTCGCCCATCAGTAGCCGGGTTAGGCTCCGGCACCCCCGCGACCCCGAAAGGGACACAGCGGTCAGGAAAAAAAAAAAAAATGGATATTGATCCACAAGATCAACAGACTCAAAATTTTAACGAGTCTTGACAGCTGTAGGGTCAAGAGAGAATTTCACAAATTAAATTAAGTTTTTCATCAAAAAAATATAATAATAATAATAATAATAATAATACATTTTATTTGTTGCGGACCTTTTAAGGGACTCAAGGTCGCCTTGCAGTCAAAAATATACAGCTTTATATAATAGTAAAAGAGTATAAAAATAATAATGGAAAAACAATAAAAGAACAGTTAAAAGAGCAACAAAGCAGATAAATACAGCATTAAAACAATGAATTGCAAATCAGGATGGATACGATAGTTGGAATAAATGAGTTTTAAGATTAGAAATAAAATCAGGAAGTGAGTCTATGTTACGTAGGTTAGAAGGGAGAGAGTTCCAGAGCTGGGGGGCAGAACAGCTAAAAGCCCTGCTACCCATGGTGACTAGGCGGGCACGGGGCACGACCAGGTGGAGGGACGAGGAAGATCTAAGGGAACGGGCAGGGGTGGCTACTTGAAGGAGGTCCAAAAGGTAAGGTGGGGTGAGGTTGTGAAGAGCTTTGAAGGTCAGGAGGAGGATTTTGTAGATGATCCGGTGTGTCACCGGCAGCCAGTGGAGCTGCTGAAGAACTGGTGAGATGTGATGGGAGGAGGGAGTCTGAGAAATAAGGCGAGCTGCAGAGTTTTGGACCAGTTGTAGTTCATGGAGAGTTTTTGAGGTAAACCAAAAAGAAGAGAATAACAATAATCTAAACGGGAGGTGACGAGGCTGTGGATGAGGACTGCTGTAGAGTGAGGACTGAGGGATGGACGGAGACGACGGATGTTTCGTAGATGAAAATAAGCAGACCTGGTGATGTCATTAACATGGGAGGTAAAGGAAAGGGAGCTGTCGAGGATGACACCCAGACTCCTAACCTGGGGGGAGGGGGACATTGAGGTGTTGTCAAATGGAATGGAAAAGTTATGGATTTTGCTTAAGTTGGATTTTGTGCCTATTAAAAGAAGCTCCGTTTTATTGCTGTTTAGCTTAAGAAAATATGAAGTGAACCAAGATTTAACCTCAAGAAGACAGTTGGTGAGGACGGAAAGTGGAAGTGTAGAGTTAGTTTTGGAAGAGATATAGAGCTGGGTGTCATCCGCGTAACAGTGAAAGTGGATTTATGTTTGCGAAAAATATAACCAAGGAGAAGATAAATAATAAACAATAGTGGTCCAAGGACAGAGCCCTGGGGCACACCTGTTGAAAGAGGAAAGGTGGAGTAAGAAAAGGATTTTAATTGAATGAACTGAGCACGATCAGAAAGGTATGAACTGAACCAGTTATGAGGAGTATTGACAAGGCCAATGGCAGCGAGTCGATCCAGGAGAATGGGGTGCGAGATGGTATCAAAGGCAGAACTGAGATCAAGCAGAAGAAGAATAGATAGACCAGCATCAGCAGCAACGAGGAGATCATTGTGATTTTTAACAGGGCTGTTTCAGTACTGGGAAGGGAGTGAAAACCAGACTGAAATTGTTCGTATACGTCATTGGAGGAACGGTGAGAATGGAGTTGAGCAGCCACAGTTTTTCGAGGATTTTGGAAATGAATGGGAGATTTTATATGGGACGAAAATTATTTAAGTCTGTTGGATCTAAGCCAGGTTTTTTTAGAATTGGAGTTACAGCTGCTATTTTGAGACCAGTGGGGACAATACCAGAGGTGAGAGAGGAACAAATAATGTTGGTGATGAGAGGAGATATACAGAGGAGAACAGACATAACCAAGCATGTGGGTATGGGGTCAAGTTGACAGGATGATATTTTAGATTTATGGATCAGCTCTGAGATTTCATTAACTGAGGGTAGGTCAAAAATGAGAATAGTGAGTTAGGGGTGAATACAATTGGGGTGGTTGATTTTAGTCCAATAGTAGGAATAAGCTGCTGGTGAATGAGTTCAATTTTGGAGGCAAAAAATGATGCTAAGCTATTGCAGAATGCAGTGGTGTAGAGATGAGGGGGGAGAGAATCTGGGGAGTTTGCTACATGTGAAAGAAGAGAAAACAGGACCTTGGAGTTTCCTTCATTTGAGCTAATCAGACCAGAGTAGTAATTGGCTTTGGCTTAGGAGATGGATTCTTTACAGTTGTTTTGAGTACATTTCTTTGTGAACAGTGAGACCAGTTTTTTTGTAAAGTCTTTCAAGTTGACGACTTTTTGCTTTTAGTAATCTGAAGGAGGGAGTGAATCAAGGAGCAGTGACTGAGAAGGAAACTGACTTTGTTTTCAGTGGAGCAAGAACATTTAACACATTGCGGAGATTGTCATTGTAATGTGAGAGCAGAACATCAGGATCTGAAGAACAATTTGGACTGGGAAGCATATTGATGTGAGATGATAGGCTGATGTCTTTTATGTTCCGAAAAGCTATGGTGCGTTGAAGATTTGATTTGCAGGGCAATATATCAGTAGTAAATGTTAAAAGCATATGGCCTGAGAAGAGAATGGGCTCTGCTTTACAGTCAACTGCAGGGACCCCTAGAGAGCAAACCAAGTCCAAGGTATGCCCCTTGGTATGTGTAGGAAAACTGATGTGTTGGTGAAAACCAAAACAGTCCAGACAGGATAATAAATCTTTGGAGAAATTATCAGTATTGACGTCCACATGAATATTAAAATCTCCAAGGAGTGGAATGTTAGGAGAAAGTAGAGAGAGTTCTGTTAAAAAACCTGAAAAGTCTGTTATAAAGTCCTTATTCGGCTTAGGTGATCTGTACAGAGTTGTGATTATAGTTGGCGTAGAGCCAGTCAATTGGAAGACTGCAGCTTCAAACGATGAATAGGCAGGTACAGTCACCGGTGCAATCTTCCAGGACTTGTGGTGATGAAGGTTTGTCTGTTGTGTGCTTGGCTTAATCAGTAGGTGGCGCTATATCATCCATTGAATGAAACAGAAGTAGAAGAAAACATTTGTAGCCGTATGTCAGTTTGTGTAGTCAAGCGGTGGGGTCCTCTTTCTCTTTTTTCTTATTTTTGAAAACAAGTAAACATATTTATTCATTACTGTAAACACTCTCAGAAGTGCATGATTTTATTTTCATAAAAGCTTAAAAAACATCCATATATATATATATATATATATATATATATATATATATATATATATATATAATCAATCTTTCATTATGTTTTGATTTTTATATATCTTATATACAAATATTTGCTTTTCATTTACTTGTTTTTCAAAAACAAGTAAATGAACTCTGTTCTCCCTCAATCTGTCAGTGGAAAACAGTTAAAATATAACTGCTGGTTTAATATAATGTCCACTGTCCCAGAGAAGTAAATATAATTAAAATCAAAATTAACTAAGGCAACTGCAACAAACATAACCACAGATGATTTTGACTACTTTATATTTTTACTACAGAAAGTGTTACAAAATACACTGATTTTCTTCACTTAGCGCCAGTCATTAATGATCAACATCATGACGAACTACAAAAACTGTCAGGACACCGTTGTCCCCAATGCATTGTTTTGTAGTCCTTAAGGCAGCTTGCAGCTGCACTGGCTTAGGTAGGCGCCTTGAACTCGCCCCTTTCTCGCGATACTTCATGACAGCGCACATGTGACCTTGGTGCAAGAAACTAACCACCATACACCGCGCTGCAGGCAATCTGCGCAGTGTTGCGTCCACCTTAGTCATTCCAAACAAGCTTATTGACACGTCCGTATAGAGGTTACAGATCCCAGATCAGCCAGCAGTGTTGCATTGAGCAGTTTTGGTTCTGATTTGCTGGTAAAAATGGCTTTGGACGGGTTGACATATATTTGGCGAGATTTGGGTGAACGTTTTTCTAAAATCTGTGTTTTGTGTATTTCTTGTTTAGTTACAGCAAATGCTGCGAGGTGAAGCGTGAACACAGAGCGTAGCCTTTCTGCAGATTGAGCAATCCTATGTAAACTGGGTTGATTTGGTGCCTTCAGTTTACTCACCCGATGCTGATAATGTAACGCTTTATTATTTTTTATATGCATTGTTGACATTTTCCATTAAGTGTATCAGCCTTCCGTGTGCCTTAGTTAATTTTAATTTAAATTATATTTATTTCTCTGGGACAGAGGACATTATATTAACCCAGCAGCTATAGTTTATCTATTTTCCTCTGACAGATGTTAAAAATGATATCAAAGCCATAATGGCACAGATCATAATAAGGGGGAGAGGTATATTAAAATTCAACATTAACATGGCACCAGAGAAAATTTTTGAAGCTGATTTGGCAGAGCTCAAAACAGCGTTAGCCGAAAAACAAGCTAAGCTAACCCATGTTCTTCTGAATGATGCAAAGTTAGCAGCGCTTTTGGAACTTGAGGAAAAGCTATCCCCGCTGCTACAACTCGTGGAAGATTTCCGCCAAGAAAAGGCATGCAACGAACAACGAGATAATCGCCAAGATCTCCTGGAGAGAAGGAGGCCTGACATGGATTAACAGGCCCGGATGAATAACGTGATTCTCACGGGACTTCAACTACAACCCTGGGTGCGGCCTGGTGCTACCAGCGCTAGCATGGATGCTAACGTAATTGCGATGAAACCTATCCCGACTGTAGAGGATCTTCTTCTTCTTTTCCTTTCGGCTTTTCCTTTCAGGAGTCGCCACAGCGAATCAGTTTCCTCCATCTAAGCCTGTCTTCAGCATCCTCCACTCTAACACCAGCCACCTTCATGTCTTCATTCACTGCATCCATAAACCTCCTCTTTGGTCTTCCTCTAGACCTCTTTCCTGGCAGCTCTAGACTCAGCATCCTTCTACCAGTATATTCACTGTCTCTCCTCTGAACATGTCCAAACCATCTCAGTCTGGCCTCTCTGACTTTATCTCCAAAACCTCTAACATGTGCTGTCCCTCTGATGTATTCATTCCTGATCCTATCCATCCTGGTCACTCCCAAAGAGAACCTCAGCATCTTCATCTCTGCTACCTCCAGCTCTGCTTCCTGTCTTTTCTTCAGTCCCACTGTTTCTAGTCCAAACAACATGGCTGGTCTCACCACAGTCTTGTACACCTTTCCTTTCATTTGTGCTGAAACTCTTCTGTCACACATCACACCTGACACTTTTCTCCACCCATTCCAACCTGCTTGCACTCTCCTCTTCACTTCTTTTCCACACTCTCCATTACTCTGTACTGTTGACCCATCCATCCATCCATTTTCTTAACCGCTTTGTCCCTTTCGGGGTTGCGGGGGTGCCGGAGCCTAACCCGGCGACTGACGGGCGAAGGCGGGGTACACCCTGGACAGGTCGCCAGTCTGTCACAGGGCCTCAATCACACACCCAGTCACTCTCACATTCACACCTAGGGGCAATTTAGAGTCACCAATTAACCTATGAAGCATGTTTTTGGACGGTGGGAGGAAGCCGGAGTCCCCGGTGAAAACCCACGCATGCACGGGGAGAACATGCAAACTCCACACAGAAAGGTCCCAGCCGGGATTCGAACCAGGGCCTTCTCGCTGTGAGGCAAGAGCGCTAACCACTGCGCCACCGTGCAGCCCCTACTGTTGACCCTAAATACTTAAATTACTCCTCCTTCTTTATCTCTTGTACCTGTAACCTCACTCTTCCACTCTGGTTCCTCTCATTCACACACATGTACTCTGTCTTACTGCGGCTAACCTTCATTCCTCTCCTT
>NC_050520.1:3419537-3422980 GCF_002922805.2 Oryzias melastigma
GATCGTGCATTAGCAAGGAACATACTCGGAAGAGGAGGTCTGTGGGGGTTTTTCCTTAGCCTTTCCTGCAGGCCTGAGCGGCAGCCCTGCTTCTGCTTCCTGTCTCTCCTCCGTCTCCGTCTCCTGCCAAAGCCAAAAACAATCCAGGGAGCGCCCGCTGGTCTCGCTATCTCCGTGGGAGTGCCGTGTGCGCGGCGAAACTCTTCCGTTACGGATAGATGTAGAAATGTAGAACCGATGTCCAAAAGCTTCTGTCGACTGAAGTGGATGTTTATGTGTGCAGAGGAGCACAAAAAGCAGCACAAAAAACACAAAAAACACAAAAGTAACTCCACAATCCAAGAGCTGCGAGCCGCTGCGTCCGTACGCGCCGCCATGTTGGGTCTTCTTTAAACGTTAATTTCAACAATAGCTTCTATTGAGACATGATTTCCCGTCCATCCTAGGACCTCTCCACAGGTTCCGTTTTGTCAAAAGTGAAGCAAAATCCAAGAGGTTAAATTAGCCAAATTAATTGTGAAATGTAGTTCTGGAAAAACCTTTTTTCTCTGCACCCATTGTCTGAATCCCGTTTGCCAATTTTTTTATTTATTTTTTTGTCCATTTTGAATTTTATTTTTTTCTCATGTTTACTACATGTTCGTTTTAAAAGAGATCAATATCAAAAGAAGCAATATTCACATGGTGAGTAATATGTCTTTAGGTTAAGTAGAGAGCTCAAAAGGGGTTGATGCTACACTCAAAAAAAGGAAAATAACACCTTGTAAATCAAAACAAAATATTATTTGTATTATGTACATAAGAAAATTATGTTTTCAGTGTAAACATATGAAATTCATGTAGCATCAATGTCATTTCTCTTTGTTTCATATTTATTTAATTTATTCATGTTGAGTTTACTTGAAAAAATCATGTTCAATCTAAAAACCGGAAGACGCAAAATGAGAGGGAAAAAAACGGAAACAGTTCTACTTTCCATGGATCCTCTGCATTGACCAGGTAAGATTAAAACAATCCTCCCGAATCCTTGTGAATGTCATCGGTATTTTGTGTTAATATGCCGTTCGTGGCTCATTTAAATGTTATATAATTATTTAAATGCGGCTGTGAGCAGTTATGATTGACAGAATTTGTCTAAAATACGGTCGTTTCTATGTACACGCATAGTAAGCTAGCTGCAGTGAATGATTGACGTTCTTACTACTTTCCCTGTAATTTCGGAATTAATTACTTTTAAGTTGCAAGATGTTTCAGTATAAAAAATAAATGTAAGGAAAAATGATGACCAACAACTTTTTTGATTTCAAATCATTTAAGCCTCACTTCCCTCTTTTTCCGGTTTCTCTCTTGGTAATACGTGTCCTTCTCGAATGACAGCGCATTTATTGATTGATTTGTGTTTCTCAATATATACTGAGAATGTTTTAATCACCAGTTATGGTGAACGCATTCTGAAATTTATAGTTACTTTTTCGTTCTTGTGTCCGCAGACCGGTCTCCCTTAAGATCTCCCAGCAGCGCGCAGTGTTTTTGAATGCAGCATTACGAGAGGCACGCGGGGCTGAAGGTAACATGGCGGATGGACAGAGCTCCGTCATGATCGACATCTGCTGAATACCACAAGCGGACGTTGGTTTGTTAAAAGAGGTGAGTCCCTGGCATAATATGAATCAATGTAGGCGTTTTGTCTAGAACTTTCTTGTATTTTGTTTATCCGTTGAGGCCCCGGGGTTGCTAGAGCTCGTTTCGGGCAGCTTCTACTGGGTGAAGGCGCAATGCACTCCGGACAAAACGCCAGCACGTCTGACCCGCGGGAGGCTGGCCGCCGTGGGAGGCTGGCTTTCTGCGGCCAGCCTACCGCGGGTCAGCGGAGCTCTTTCGCTTTATACTTTATACCCGCAGACAGAAAGCCGCTGTGGGGTGCGGTCATCCGACATGTCACCTGCCGCTGCATACTTTTGAATATTGTGATTAAAATGCTAACAGACTCGCTGTGTGGGAATCAACTTTTGCGATAAATTATTGTTTTGTGCGTGGCCTCCTTTTTTCCCTTTCATGTCGCACACCGCTGAACTACTTTTTGGCGCTCAACCGACTGATAAGTAACTCAGAGGATCCCATTGCCTTTAAAATCAAATTATTTTTCCGAATAATATTGTTCCGAAGTAGTCTAGTTACATCCCTGACTAAAAACGCTACAGCTCAAAGTATAGCTGAGAAAATCCGGTTGTTTTCCAAAATAAAAGCATGTTAAGGGAAAAAAACAAAGGTATCATTATTTCTTCTATGGCCTGTTGTTGGGACCTCTGAAACAAATCAGAAATCACTTTTTGGGTTGTCGGCTCTGTCTGCCCTGATGCCTATAATGGATTTTAGATTTGATGAAGACATCAATACTTAAATTATTTCTCAACAAATAAAAGCAATTGTTTGGAGAAATATTATATTAAATATCTCTTTAAACATAGGGGGTTGTTTGTATTTATATCAATACAATAATATTGATCTTGTCTATATTGACTGATTTATTTTTGTTTTAAACAGAAACTGCAGTTTGTGAGAGTTCAACACCTGCCAGCTGAGGAGACGTTTCCTGCCTGCTCTCTGTAAGAGAAAAATGTGTCATTTGCTAAATGTAAGTTGCTGGTTCTTTAAAAATATGTAAAAAAGTATAAATATTTTAACCTTATATTAAAGAGTCTACTAGATCAGTGTTTTTCAACCAGAGTGCCGCGGCACACTAGTGTTCCGTGAGAGATGGTCTGGTGTGCCGCGGGAAATTACCAATTTTCACGTATCTAAATCATTTACCATCACTATCAGCTCTGTGTTCATCCAAACGGCCCTGATTTAACACTGGATAGTTTTGGATATGCAAGATGGTAAAATAAATATTTCTTTGATTCTATAAATGACTAATCAGAACGATGTTAGCCAGCCGCAAATGTTAACTTTCTGTTTTACAACCCTTAAAAGTAGGTTTCAAGTAGTGCTACATGTTAAACATTAAAGTAATAACTTTCATAGGTACAAAAAACATAAACATAAAGGTAAACTACAAAACAGACATAAAGAGACGTAGATGGCACTTTGAATGGCGGTGTTGAGCTGGAACTGTATGGAGCTAAATTTGGGCCAGTATTATTTCAAACCCAAATAAAAGAAATTGAAAAAATATTGGTGTTTGGCCAAAAAAATTAAAATTTCTGACATTTTTTACTGTTCTGAAATAAATTTAATTATTTTTAACTTCAAATGTTCTATTTTTTTAAGGTTTCAAACTCAGAATTTCAATCCACAAACTTAATCAGTTTCATTTTTTCCGGCTTAAACTCTTTTTTATCTTTCAGTTTCAGAACTTTTAGCCTTGTTGTGGCGGGGCTAACACAAAGGGCCAATCAAAAATTAAAGAGAGTGCCAACTTCAGTCCCAGTGTCTTCACT
>NC_050520.1:3423147-3425882 GCF_002922805.2 Oryzias melastigma
GGCACCAGTTTTGCTCCATTGCCCTGCACATCTCTGGAAAGCAGCTCGGTTCTTGTTGACGACAGGGGAATCTGTCGGAGCTTTTCTTGAAGCTGCTGCCCCTCTTTTCCTTCTAATATTGTTTCTGTCTTTGCCTCCATACACTCTTTAATCATTTTGGAGTGACTTTAGTTCTTGCCCAAATCCATTCCTCTCGTAGTGATCACTCGTGAGCTCGTTGTTGTGCTGTTACCGTCTGCGTGTTGTACGCTCGCACTGTACTTTCAGTTCGTATATTTTCCGTGACCACGTCACTCATTCTGTCAGGTAATTTGTGTTAGAAGTTTTGTGTTTTGTCTCGTAGCGCCGCTTGATATCAGCGCTCTGAATAAAAACAGCAGATTCCCTGCTTATAATACAAACTGGCCTCGTAGAACTCACTGCTGGTAAATAAAAGCGAAATCTTCGGTCCACTCATTTCCAAAGACACTATTTTCAGTCCACTTTTCTCATTTTAGACAGAGCCATTGTTAACGCACATTCCAGATAACTTTACGTCCCAACTACGTAAACATTAGAACACCGCTTTGAGCTTTTGCCGGTTGAAGGACCCCGGTCTGAATGTAGCTGTCCTCGCGCGCGCCTGTTCAAAAAATCGCCTTGTAAAGATGAATGAAAAATCGTACTTTTTTTAATTAAAAATGCTTGGCGGTCCGGATAAAAGGGTCTCGGGGTCCGGGGGTCTGTCCAGTAATTTTATATACAGTCTATGTGCTGAACGTGCCTCTACCCCTCCACCCAGCGCGCGCACTTAACCCACTGCATCATGGGGGTTGTAGTGCATAAACTCACGCAGATGCCGACATACTGTCGTTTCTGAGATTCATTCTTTTGTTCACTTTTTAAACTGTCTGACGTCAGATCCCGCTGGAAGCTACGCCGCTAAACACGAGCTTTAGCTGTTATTTTTGTTAGAACTGAGAGACTTTATGAGCCGAATCAGAACAAGGAAGTGAGGACGTTAACACTTCTGATTGGTCAGATTGATGACATTTGATCAAGCCTCGAACAATGATTGGCGAAAGAACGTTGAAGGGGGAGGGACTTTTCTAAAAGCTGAGTTTGAGGCTAGTTTTGTGGCTGAATTGCGGTAACATCATTCTGATTAGTCATTTATAGAATCAAAGAAATATTTATTTTACCATCTTGCATATTCCAAACTATCCAGTGTTAAATCAGGGCCGTTTGGATGAACACAGAGCTGATACCATAGTGATGGTAAATGTTTTAGATATGTGAAAATGGGTAATTTCCCGCGCGGCACACCAGACCATCTCTCACGGCACACTGGTGTGCCGCGGCACACTGGTTGAAAAACACTGATCTACTGTATGTGCATCTTAGCCATCAATTTATAAATGCAACTAATCCAAATGGAATACATGCTAATTAAGTAATCCTTACTTTTAAAAGTTGCTAGTTTTGTTTTTTGTTTTGTTCTTTTTTGCCCTCTTTTTTCTAAACAGTCCTACACTGCTGGGTTTTGTTATTTTAGTTTGGGGTTGGATCTTGGTAGTCTTAGTTTGTGGGCTTTAATTATTTGTTTTCTTTAGGTAGTTTTGATTAGACAGCCATTATCAGGAGCTGCTGAGTCTGACGGTCGACATGGCTGGATCAGCAGTCTCCATGACTTATTTTATGTTTGGTCAAAGAGCCACCATGGAGAGAAAAAATAGCCGCATGTGCTTTAACCCTTGTGCTATCCTAGCTTTGTCATGGGAGGGATTACACAAAATGAGCATGGGGTCACCTGGAGCCCATAAGATTGCACAAGGGTTAAAAGACAGTTTGTCCCTGAATGCCCCATGTTTCAGATGCCATCCCACTAGATCAAGGGGAAATGGTACTACCATTTCCAAAAAAAATTACAGCGCAGAGGCATCCATCCACACCTCCTGGTTTTACTTAGCCTAGAGCACACAGCAGATCTGCAGATAGATGCACATAGATGAACTCCTCCCATCTGAAGACATCTCATCTGTACTCAGTATCTCATTTGCATATTTTCCAGTGGTTGTGAAAAGGTGCAAATGAGATGCTGAGTACAGATGAGATATGTTATCTGGCTCATCAGACCCTGTGAATGGTCTTATTGCATCTCTCCTATATTATGTGGCATTTCATGACTGCAGAAGATTTTGTCTTAATTCACATCAAGCTTGGCTGATGTGGTTATTCTTCTGAAATTCAGAAGTGCATACAGTTTAGTTTGTGAGAAACAAGACTTGCATCAAACCACAAACAGGGGAATGAAAAGTCTTTGAGCTAGACTCCTTTTTTGCCTTACATTAGGGCTTCGGGAGGGCCATGAAACAGAATTGGTTGAACTTTGTCATGATCACCTACACCTGGGGGCTGCGATCACTCCCTCTCTGGCTCTGAGGCAGGTTGGGGCAACCCCCTCGGGGCCTGCTCTTGCTTTGGGCGCCCGCCTTTGCAGCGGGGTCTGAGGGATGGCGGGGGGCGGTCTGGCACCGTCTGGTGGGGGGGCGTTCTGTGGGGAACGGGGGTCCCATTAGGTACGTTGCCTGAGGGTCTGGCTTGTTGAGTTGTCCACTGACACATCGGTGGGGGCCGCGACTGGTACGGCTGCCTAGGTCCCGTCGGTGTCTGGCCAGTGCACCCATAGGGGAGGTGCTTGGGGGCGGGGGCCCAGATTTGTCCCTGGGACTGGCTCCTTCTTGGCTCCTCCCTCC
>NC_050520.1:3429702-3446945 GCF_002922805.2 Oryzias melastigma
GACAGTTTGATCTTTCCACATAACTCCTGTTCCAAATCCATCCATGAGTTATTTTCTGGATTATTTCTTGACCATTTTAAGATGTACTAGTTGTACCAGTTGCCCCCCTCCTGTGGCCGCTGCATGGTAGGGCTGCCGCGATTTTTTGACTAATCGGCGACTAATCGACTATTAAAATAGTCTACGAATAATTTGGTCGTCAAAGCATCGTTTTTTCACCTGTCAAACATGTGATGAGCTAATTTGAGGGGTTACAGGGTTTTAACCTCACTCTGGGAGCGTGTCTGTATAACAGCCGCTTTCGCTGTTTCTGTGAGTTTGAAGGCTGTCCCGCATTAACCCAAGAGTTGGGAAAAATAGAGGTCTTTTTGCTTTTGTTATTGTCTCCACTAAAATAAGTAAAATATCACAGATTAGGAGAGACAAGCTGGCTGCCCGCACCCCAGTCTCCAGTCCTCGCTCCACGCTGCCCGCCCCGCTACGGCGATCCTTAGTTCCCGTTACCAGCTTCGCAGTCCCCACTCCCCGCAGTGGCTCTCTGTCTCCCGGCGTGTGGAGCTCGCAAAGTCCGTGAGTGTGTCTGGCTGCAGCCAGAGAACTGCAGCGCTGCGACAGGACAAAAACTCTCGCTTTGGATTAACATCATACCTGCTGATCGGGTAACTGAAAACGTCCCATGCCCAATGCTGAATCCTGATTCGGAGATGGGATGCAGCGACCTCTCAAACATCAGGTATTGACATATTGGCCGTGCTGCCCAATTCGTGCCTCGTCGCTCAAATTGAGCTGCTGGTAGACTTTTGCGCCGCGCCCATCGCTCAAATCATCAGTTCGCCTTAGTTCGCTTCTAGACCATTGATTGAACACTAGAGCTAGCTGCTTCTGCCGCATGAATCACATTCAGTGTGAATGCACCTTTAGTTGCTACCCAAACTCTATACTCTTATCTAGGGACAAGCATTCGGGTATGGGAATGGGACTACTGCTCTGCTGTATGTTTATGTTTTTATATCTGTCCCTATTGAACCAAATACAAATTAAGTTAAATCACACTTTGGTCTGGTTTCTGTGGTTCTGAACAGTCTTGACTGATCTAATTGTTTCAGATTCTGCCGGTGAGAAATATACAAGATTCATGATGATTTCCTCAACCAAAGATCCTTGTGGCCTTGGTGTGTGAGTGATGGGTCTTCACCACATGCAGCGTTTTCCAAGATAGTGTTAAGCTCTCAAAGGAGCCTGGGTAAGTTCAACTACATTTGGGGTACAGAATCACGAATATTTGTTGTTTTTTCTTGAATAACCACAAAGATCCTCTGTGTGGAGCTAGGGGTTCAAATGCATATTCTCAGCCAAGCAACCAGTGCTCGGCGATATGATGATATATATTGTGTGGGCGATAGAGAAGTGTCTTTCGTTGCATTTCTCCTCTATTGTCTATAAGCTAATTTAATCAATTATTACGCCAAATATATCATTAATTAACCCGAGAAAATTGTGCAGGTGTTGCCTCGTCAGTGTGTATACCAAAATGTGTAAAAGTGAAAATAAAGACAAATTGAAAAGAGATTCTTCATTAAAAAAAAAAAAAAAAACAAACTCTGTCTTGTGGTTTTGGGACGTTTTGCTTTACGTTCTTTGATTCACACACACAGGTTTTACGACATACAGACAAGATACAGCAATGCTGTCAGCCCAAGAAGAAGCACTTTTAGCAAGGCTATGTCTGTTATTTGGCTGCACTTTGGATTCAAGACATCTGACACGGAGCAGAAGACTGCAGTATGTAAACAAGCTAGGAGGCTATTCCCACGCCAATCCTAACACAAAGAACCTTCTATCACTCAAGGAAAGTCCACAAAAATGAACATATGAGATTACAAAAAATAAGATAGAAAGCAAGCTGTGGAACAGGACTGTAACAAGTATCCAAATATTTGGATTCTCGCGATCTGCTTCCGAAAATTCGAGTCCGAAAACTTCCGACGTCCAAGATCTCTGATTTGAGATGTTTATAAATATAGTAGAGTGTCATAAAATATTTAGGCAACACTTAATAATAAGATTCCTTAACAAGCTTTCTTAACACATTAATAAGCATTATTAATGACTAAGAAGATCTCTGAGTGTGGAGCTGAAGCTCTCCAACGTCTCAAAAGACGATTCCTGATTTAGTGGTTTAATTTTTGAATTGGATTTGGATTTATTTTCTCTATGAAGATTACAGATTGTTAAAATATGGTTGTGTGTAGCTTTCTGGAAAAATATAATAGTTTACGTTTAGACATACCCTGTGATTGTTAGACTTGTTCTGTAACCGACCCCAGCCCCCTATCAGAGAAGAAAGCAGTTAGGTGGCACTAACAAGAAAAACTCTCTGTGGATAGCTATTTCACAGATAACAGTTCCCCTCCAGACTTTTAGGCACCCTATACTAGGCTTGGGCGGTATTCAGATTTTAATGTTGTCAATATTCCTCCACATTTGACCTTGCTATACGGTATTACTGTGACTAATTAAGAACTTTGTAAATAACAACAAACTAACAAAGCATTCACAGCAATTTTCTGTCACTGCTGAGCCATTTTTGACAAAAATACTGATTAATTAAATGAAACAACGGACCTAATTAGTCAAACCTCCACGCAGAAATAACATTCCTTGTGGATAATTCAGACCCGGGAGCACTTCTCTGCACGCTCGTGTTTAATCCTCCCACGAAACAGAAAAAGTCATTGCGCACAAGAGACTGTCTACTTCAGCGTGCGTGAGCTGCTCCATCGGGCAGGTAATTCGTGCGCACTCGCAGAATCTCAGGGAGCGCGCGCATGAGCAACATTTTGTCACGTTCGCTCTGGGGGTTTCAGTCTCTGCTTGCAGGAAACTTTCTGTGGAAAATTACTTTTGACAATTGTGGGCGGAGATATAGGGCTGCGTTGGCTTTCTTCTGATTGTATGACGTTACTCGTCAGAAATTCATCCTTAAATTAGATGGAATTTATTTTTGGGTGAATAAATCATTTTATTTTTGTAAATAGGGCAGAAGTGCTGAAACTTTAACCTAATGCATTATAGGAGATGCAGTCCAAAAACTGACACTGATGCTAGACAAACTCACGTCTTTGAGCTTCATTACGAACGGAACTGGATCTTCAGGCCGTTTGGTGAGAAGTACCTCTGAGCTTAGCTAGTCACTGTTTGTGGTCAGAGTTAGATTTTGCCAAAGTAACATCTTTGCCTCATTTTAATTCATTTTTTCCATAATTCATTTTTATTTTTTCATATATATCTTTGGATATCTTTATTGCTTTTCAAAACCTTGCTTTTATGTCCAGTATTTCTGCTTGTTTAACCTCATGTTATTTAATAAATATTCAAAAAAAAACAACGTGGTTACGATCCATTCTTTCTTTTCAATTCAAAGGGTACAAAATGCCTAAATTTGAGAGTCTGATTAATTGATTATTACTTTATTGATTAGAGGTAACAGCTGATCATTAATTAGTATTATTTTTCCTTCGTTACGAAAGTGGTGCCCCGAGGAGAATTTTAAGTTTTAGGTTTAACATGCTGTCTGTCAAAATGATGGACAAACGTCATCATACAGTTAGGGATGTTTCTTTGCTTCATTTTTTAACACTTCATTTTGTGTTATGAACTGTATTTTTGTTTTTTAATCCTTTTTCTTATTTTATGGAATTGTTTTGTGGAATTTTGATTTCTGAAACTTTGTTTATTATTTGATTTTTATATTTTTGATTGCCATTGGCTGCGTTTCCATTAATTATGCAATTGCGTAAATTGGATTTTCGATAATAAATGATCTTAATGGAAACAGAAATTTTGAAAAAAACTGGCATTTATCAAAAACATGTTAAGGCGAGGAGGTGGTTTTTAGGGCGTATCGAAATGCAATGAAACTTCGGGCATCACACAGAATCATTGGATCCACAGCTCCTCCTCAACCAAGATTTCCACATCGCTTAATCTGCAGTCGTGTTTTTGCAGCCTGAATAAGACAGATGTTTCTTTTGACAGATGAGAATGAATGCCATGACAGAAACTTCAATTGACCTTGTTGTGTTTTCACACAGAAAAAAAGGGTCCAGATGCTTCATTATTGAATGTTTTTTTAATACTGCGCGAGTGCTGCACGCGCGACGTAATGCTTCCCATGATTGAATCTAATTAAAACAGTAGTTGTTCTCATCCGTCACAGTGTTGTTAATAACTTATTAATTAGTTGTTTTGTGTTTATTTGCATAATTTTGATTTTATGAAAGCTGTGTCTTTGTGAAATTGTGTTTCTTCGACATTTTTAGAATTTTTATAAAGTTTTGCACATCTGTGTAACGGAAACACAGCTATTGTGATCTTCGTAATATATTTCGTTGATGAATTTTTTAATGTGATCTAACCGTCAGGGCCACCGTAGTTAACCCTAAAACACCAATAGTGTTGCACTGACACCAAACTAATAAGCTTTTTGACTTACCATAAATCTTCTACCGTTGACAAGATCACCGTTAATCAGCTGATTCTGATGGGAGGAAAAAGCGGCTTTTCTATTGTGCTTTGCTCCAATATATAAAGTATTACTAACGTAGAGCGCTGATATCATAGACATATACAGTCAATGATAGTGCTACAGCACAAAGCTGCTTTTCTCTGCAGCAGTATCCGCTGACAAACATGGATTACGCAAACACTTCACAACTGCGCAGTGCTGCGTATCAGTGCGAGGCTGCTCTACTTCGCTTTAGAATCCGCTGGAATTACTTTAACCACGTTAACAATTGAAAAGTTACAGTAGACAAAAAATGTAGCCTAAAGGCTGTAGCTAAAGGAGCTAAAGCTCGTGTTGAAGGATTTTAACAGACTTTTTTCACCTGGTGCCAGTATCGGACGAGTGTGCACAGGCTACGTGCACACAGACCCAAACTGAACAACTCAGGTGTACATTCTAATAATAAAAATAATAATAATAGGCTCATTCTTATTTGAGGTTGTTACACACTTACAGGAATGAGAATTTTGGAGTCGTGGTCATAATCCACCAATGGACTAATTAACAAGACAAGCTTAATTAAGTCTAAACTTTTATTAGTCGTGGCAAATGTTGTTTAAAGCTTAACTCCTCAAACAGTAAATTTGGTCTTATTTAGCGCCTAGCGAGCGTTAATTTTGGGCATTTCTTTGTTTTTGGAGTGTTTTTCTTTCACTTCTCTTATTTTGAATTTTGTTTCTAAACTGGGCACGTATATGTTTCCTTAAACCTATTTCCCCTTTTCCCACAACCTTAAATAGACTTTTGCTCCTGTCAAACACCCAAACACCAAAAAACTTAATAAAGTAGTGCTAAAAAAATAGGAATTCCAGTCGTTTATAAAACATGTAGGCTGTGCCTGATTGTTCTCCATAGCTGAGCCATGTTTTATTCCTGACTTCTCTCTGGTGGAAGTGAGTAAACATGGGCACATTGCTGAAAATGTTTTGTGACTTGATGTACATGCCTGTGACCCTGGGTCCAATTTTATTCAGCAAATTAACAAGGAAAAACTTATTTTTGAGACAAGGAAGTATTACTCAAAAGAGAGCAAAGCTGTATTGGGCTTATCATGCATCACAACACTAGAACTAACAACAAATAGACAGACAAAAAATTAAATAAATATAATTTTGCTTATTTTTAAAAGGCCTCTTTAGTCCATCTTTGTAATTTTTAGGAGAATGAAAATAAACCACTTCCATGACTGTTTTAGGAACCTGTGAAGCAGGGGCAAGACAAGCACGCTGTATTTCTTTATGCCAGGAACAGTGTGGTGGTGGTGGAGGTAGGGCTCTTCAAGTACAGACGCATCCAGTTTGTGTTATAGTGAGGACATGATGTGTGGTGCAGGAGGTCTGTCAGCAGAGAGCAAACAGGGGCATGTTTGTGCAAGCCTGCCTGAAAAACATCTCCTTTCAATAACACACCCTCAGCTTGTGCTTTATTCTGGCATGACAAACAGTTTCAGGAACAAAGCATCCCCCTGGAGCGTAAATATCAAGAGGGTGTATTGGCGAGAGTCTGGCGGTACAATACATATCACAATGCAAGTGTCACGATACAATACATAACCCAGGACATCCCAAGACTGAACCAGAGACAATATTTCACTATCTTTTTTAAAGCGTATGGTTTCAAAAAATTGGTCTGAAAATGAATACACCTTTCACATTAATGAAATAAAAGATTTTATTTAACTATCAGAGCATTAAGCACTGCAACTGTATCTCATTTAGTTGATTTTACTGAAGAAAGTGTTTTTCTTTTGGTAAATTAAGAAATAATATTTCAACACTAAATGTTGTTCGATTTTAACCACATTTTTTTCCAGTTTGAGCAAATAAAGAACACATGTGTCTTAACCAAGAAAGTAGGGCTGGGCGATATGGGAATTTTCATATTGCGATATCGCTTTTTTCATTTTGTGCGATAACGATATTAAAAACGATATCAATCAAATAATCAAAGTAATCTTTATTGCAGAGATTTACGACTTCAGATTTTTACACCTTAACTTTGCCCCCCCCCCCTAAAATCTTAGTTAGTTCAAATTAAACTTTCATTATTTTTTTTTATTAACTGTAGTATTGAAACTAACTGTGAGGAACATTTAAATATTTCTAATAAATATTGTACATATACATAATGTACACAATAGTTAAACAATAACGGTGGTTTTCAATAGGCTGTAGAGAATTTCTGATTTAATTTAATCTGACTGCAGCACATAGAAGTTTCTTTCAAATTAAAATTAAGTCTTAAAAACATTGTTCTAAAGCAGCAAATATATTGCAGTTATTTTTATATTATTTTCTAATTTCTTCTGAACATAAACTACAGGTACTGCTGTGCAGCAGAAGATAATAAAATGTAAACTTAATCTTAAAATAAACAGTTCTGATAATAGATTTAATCATCATTTCACTCAGTCATCTGACATGTGTACATGTTGGAGGATTGATCAAACAAGTTTATTTTACTATTATTAGATCACCTCATTAAGAAATGAGCATAAACGGAACAAATGTAACTAAGAAATTCATTATTGATACACAATAAAACAACAAATTATTCTAATTCGAAGCTCTATACAAAAGATTTTGGTTAATATTTTAACAAAACCCTCAAACTCTAAACTCCACAGCCACAATCGAGTCCACGCCCCCCTGCGCGCGGCTGTTACTAGCATGCACAGTCTCTCCTCTTTCAGCCCCGCGTGACACGTGACCCGCAGCAATAGACAGACTGTCTCCTTTTTTCTGTTTTCATGGAGGTTCTCCTCTAAATCAGGTTTTAAACTCTTGATTTTAAAGCGTGTCTTCTCTCCCTCACACTCTGTGGATCTGTCGGTAACAAACAGCTGCGGAGGAATAATCCGGTCGGACCGAACCATTTTAAATTTAGAGGAGGGGGGTCCGGTGACGACGTTTCCAAATCAAAATACATAAACATCGTTACCTTGACATTAAAAATAAAAGTATTTGCGATTATATATTGGTTATTGGTTTACTGAAATAGTGTTTTCTGTTTTGTCCTTTTGTCATCATTCGGGGCCTCCGTCCCCCCCGCTCTCAGTCTGGGCTCCTAGAATCAGCCGCTCCGTAAGAAGAGGAAGCGCGGCTCTTCCGGGGGTTTCTCCCGTGTTATTTAACACGAAAGTTTATCGCAATAGTCTCATTTCACTATCGAAAAAAGGTAATATCGCGATAACGATAATTATCGTTTTATCGCCCAGCCCTACAAGAAAGTGCTGTTTATTTCTAAAACTGTCAGTGAAGGTTCTCGTTCATCTAGGTGACAATGTCTTGAAGTTGAATCACACCAAGTGGACTTCATTTGTTCTTTGTTGAAACATTTCACCACTCTTGCAAGTGGCTTCATCAGTCAGTTGCAGCTCTGCAACTCGAAATTCTCACACATAAGAAGGTATAGATTTTATTGCTGTTTACTGCAACGGCTGACTTATGATAGCACTGCGACTCACTAGCGTAAATTTTCACCCTCCTAGATAAAACATCCATCAATCTGGGTAATGTCCAGCCGTATGGTTCTGATCCAGATGTCAGCTGGACGAGGAAGTGAAGATCTTCATGGACAGAACTTCCTCCAAAATCCTGATTCTTTCTCCTTCCAGTTCACCAAAGACTCTTTTAGCTAATTCTCCAATGTTTATTGACTGTGATCAATACATTCAATCATTGGTTTCTCAGAGTTCTTGATAAAATAATCAAAGCTAACATCAAAATGCTCTTTCATTGATTTACAATCCTTTCCAACTGCGGTCAAAGGAGCCGCCGTTCACATTTCCGTGGTCACATCAAGAAGCTCCGTGGAGTCTGGTGGAGATTTTCCAGCGTTCTCAGTCCTGCTACCATAAGTATTGGATGAAACTCACACCAAAAATCCAGTGATGCTGATTTGACCACAGAAATGTGAACGGCGGCTCATTTGACTGCAGTCAATGTGAAGATACCATCTTCTCTTCTCCAGAACCTGAACTAGACACTAGGAACAGATGAGGGTTTAGTGCATGTGCAGCAGAGCTGTTGATGAAAGAAGATCATTCATTCAAACAGAGTCTGTCCAAGACAGTTTGATTGATTTAAAAGGAGAAATACTCAGAAATGAAAAAACAAAATGATTTCTTATTACTAGAGCTGTCAGGCGATTAAAATTTTAATCGCGATTAATCACATTGTCCATAGTTAACTCGCGATTAATCGCAAATTAAAATGTGGCCCTTTTTTTAAGGAAAAAAATGTGTGCTTCGTGGAATTTAGCAGTTTTACATTAATTATGAAAACAAGAATGGCAAAATTTATAGTTTTCATCAGAAATACTTTATTTTGTAACATTGTATGGAGATAAACTTTCTTAACAATAAAAGGCTGTAACATAAAATGCCTAATAAAAGCCCAAGTGCAAATGAAAGGCATTTTAAATTCAAAACTTCAATCAACATTCAGTAAAATAAAATAAAAAACATCAAAAATTAAATTTCCATAACACTTTCATGTTCATTTTTTATCAGGACCAAATATTTTCCTCCTCTGCTGAACTACAGTAATAAATGAAATAGAGATTTATCATTTCCAATTAACTTTTGTTTTTTTAAAACATTGAAGACCGAGAAAAGCGGGATACACTGTGGATAGTTTGACAGTCTGTTGTAGGAGCCATAATGAGGTGACACGGGTGTAGCTTAGCGGCGTCAGCCTGGTTGTGGGCGTGTCACTGTCAGTGCACACGTCACAGAGTTGTGAAAGGTGCTCACTTGTCACCTGGGGATCATGCATGGATGAGGAAGTGGGGTGAACCCCTGGCTGTGGTCATATAATTTGTTGAACGCGCTAATTTGGCTATAAAAAGTCTGTCACAGCTGGATTGTTCGTTTTTTGTTTTTCATTTGGACTGTATGGACTGGAAACCTGCAGATAAAGACAATAAACATATCGCAGCAGACGGACGCTTTGGAGTTGTTTTGTTGGAACGCGCGTCGGACAAAGGAAGCCGGAGTTTAGCCCACAGCGGCCCTCAAGTCAAAATTTGGCCGCAGTCTGTTACTGCCGCCGCAATCTCTGGCTGCAGCTCGATGCGGCGACGTGTCCAGCGGAGCTCATAATGAATATGCCGGCAGACAGACAGCTATGCTGGGGTTGGATCACGCTTAAACCTCCAGAACATTTAAAACGTCCCCCGGTGCGCTTGCTGTTCGGAACGTCAGGGGTCCACAGCTCTTGGGACGCGGCGCGCGTACCACCAGAAGCGAACCGGAGCCGGGTTAGGGTGCAGGAGCTCTCCGTGTCCTAGCGCCGGGCCGGTTCTAGCTAGCAGCTCGGTGGTTGGAGACCCGCCCGTGATCTAGTGAGAACAGCCGGTGAGTTAGAGGAGGTACGCCTGGGCGCACGGTATGGAAAGGCACGTATGAGAAAATCCGCGATTAATGCATCAAAAAAAATGTCGGCGCCATGCACATGTCAGATTAATGTGTTTTTAACGCGACAAATCTGACAGCCCTACTTATTACATTTGTTCAAAAGGAAAATGACACACAGACATGTTAAAAACTAAAAAAACAGGATTTTTATCAGAGGGGGGACTTTAAAGGATTAATAACAGCTTGATAAAGGCTCTATAAAAATGGCATTGGCTTTTTGATTTTGCCTAAAACAGCATCACCAAAATGAAAAGTGAGGAAAATTTTATAATATAAAAATATTTAGTTAGAGTTGGGAGTGGAGCTGACGGAGGTTGAGTGGAAGGTTTCCATGTAAAATATTCATAGTGGTTCAATAAACGCCAGACTTTATCTTTCTCCTACTAAGCTGAAGAGGATTTATAAGGATAAATCAGACTTACGTGTCAAATGTTTGAAGGATCCAAGTACTCTATCACATCTATATTTTCAATGTTAGAAATTAACAACTTTTTGGAACTCTGTTTTTGATTTTCTTTCACATGCTATGGGTAGGAAAGTACCAGTAAATCCTCTTACTGCAATATTTGGAATCATGGAACCTGATTAATATTTATTTTGAAGAGCTAAATAAAAGGATTGGTGCACGTCTCAATGTCTGGGTTCAGACCTCCTGGGGAGGGGCATTGTCTGTCCCGAAGACGCTGCTCTGTTTCAGTAATACGCCGCAGGAGAAGTCAGTATGGCATGCCAAAAGGGTTAAAAAATAACTTGGAAAGCGGGCCAGTGTGCAGTGTCTATCCTGCACATGTACTACGAATAATAGTTATTAGAAATATTTAAATGTTGCCACAGTTAGTTTCAGTTCTACAATTAATACCAAAACAATGAAAGTTTGATTTTATCTTTTTTATTTAAGATTTAATTTGGATGTTCAAAGTTCAAGGATCTGTGAATGTATATTTATGCTATGAAGTACTTTATACAGTATATAGTTTCTCAAATATATGTTTTAAAGCTTTTCAAAAAAGTAATTTTCGGCTTTTATCCCCAGTGAACTTTTCAATGTGGGCCCAATATGGCCTTCCTTTGGACTGAATTGGTGGGCCCCAGGTGGGTTTCTCCACGGGTTCCATGGTGGCCCTTTCTGTGTTTTGCCTACATTGGCTTAGGTAGGGACTCAGTGGGTCCCTATGCTAACAAGCCGCTCGGTGGACAGCGTAGCCAGTTAGCGAGCTCTACTGCCCAGCGAGCCAGACTTGAGTGCCCACTCAAGCCAGTGTGGGCAAACACAAGTGGGGCCACCATGGAACCCGTGGACAAACTCACATGGTGTCCACCAATTCAGCCTAAAGGTAAACTATACTGAAATGTTTGCTGGGTCTTCAAATTTTTTTCTATTGTTCTTTTTTCCCTTTTTACTGATCTAAAAAAATATCTGAACCATGACTTTAAAACCGTGACACGATCCGAACCGTGAGTTTTGTGATCTGTTACACCCCTAAATCAAACACAGGTAATTGGGGGTATTTTTCAGTCTAACACTCATCTGAAGCTCAAACTATTTTCAAATTAAACCACTTTAGTTTATCACAACAAATTATGGATACATATCTCAAACAAACTGAAAAAAGTATTGGTATAGATCAGGGGTCTGCAACCTGGAGCTCCAGATCCACATGTGTCTCTTTTGTCTATCCATGGTGGCTCCAAACATTGAATAAGTCATGGAGACTGCTGATCCAGCCATGCTGACCGTCAGAGTCAGCAGCTCCTGATAATGACTGCTTAACCAAAACAACCTAAAGAAAACAAATAAACAAAGCCTGCAAACTAAGACTACCAAGATCCAACCCAAACTAAAATAACAAAACCCAGCAGTGTAAGACTGCTGAGGACAGAGAGGAGAAAAAACAACAAAAAAAAGAAAAGAAACATAAAATAGAATTTTTTTTAAAGTGAGGATTATTTAAATAGCATGTATTTAATTTAGATTAGGTACATTTATAAATTGATGACTGAGATGTACATAGATGATAAACTATGTACTTTTTACATCCCTGTTGACCTGAAGACGTCTTGTTTGTTCAACTCTACCTCCAGAATGAACAGATTTTATATGGAAAGAAAAACTTTGGTAGAAAGTTTGATCTCTTATGGGTTTAAAGCACAAATTATCTTAAAGCAAATGAATTGATGCTTGAAGCAATTATCTTGAATTATCAAAAAGTGTGTTTCTGATGTGGGAAGAGCTAGCAGCTTCGTCTGTGGATGTCTCACATAGAATAATTGGGCGACACATATGGAGTTTTATTTATGTCAAAATTCCATTTAGAGATAAGAAATCTCCGCGCACACATCAAACATTCCGCGAAGACAAATCAGACCCTCGCAAGCGCTTTTTCCTCCTCCACGAGCAGAAAAAGTCCTCGCGAGAGAGACTGACTACTTCCATGTTCGTGAGTGATGCACGCGCAAGCAGAATCTCAGTGAGCACGCTACTCTCAGCACAAAAATGAAAGAGGAGCTGTTATTAGACATTTGAAACTGAATAAAAATAGACCAGTGTTTTTCAATTATTTTCTCTTACGCCCACCCATGAAGAACTTATTCTTTCACGCCCCCCCCCCCACAACTTTCTGCTGCAAATATCATCAGCATCATTAGTTAATTTGCTCAAGTTAAACGGATATCTCCTCAAAATATTGTATTATCATTAAAGAATAATTTAAAAAAAACTTCTAAATAATCTGTTTTATTAATTTTTCTATTTTTTTTTTTAAGAATACTTCCAAAATGTTCAGACAAAGTAAAAACAAGTCTTTCCTTGTTTCCCTCCACAGTAGTGATGAATTCTGTCTTTTCTCACAGATTCAGTTCTTTGGTTCACTGTAAACAGTGGCTCTTTCTGCTACCAAATGCATTTTTAGGTTGTTTTTGCTAAATTAAATTTATTTTAAATTACTATGTAGGATTATGCACAATATCCATAACTAATGTAAACATGTTTTTATTCACATTCCCTCCAGTGGGCACGCCCCACCCTTGGAGAAACACTGTTCTAGTCAGTCAGTCAGTCAATATGTGGTTTCTTCAGTCGTCTGTATCTGCTGTATGATCATTGTTATTATTTTATTTGTTTATTAATGATTGATTTTCTAATTTGTTTTTTTTTTATTAATTACGGCAGTGGTTAGCGCTCTTGCCTCACAGCAAGAAGGCCCCGGTTCGAATCCCAGCTGGGACCTTTCTGTGTGGAGTTTGCATGTTCTCCCCGTGCATGCGTGGGTTTTCACCGGGGACTCCGGCTTCCTCCCACCGTCCAGAAACATGCTTCATAGGTTAATTGGTGACTCTAAATTGCCCCTAGGTGTGAATGTGAGAGTGAATGTGTGTGATTGAGGCTCTGTGACAGACTGGAGACCTGTCCAGGGTGGACCTCGCCCTCGCCCATCAGTAGCCGGGTTAGGCTACGGCACCCCAGCGACCCCGAAAGGGACAAAGCGGTCTGGAAAATGAATGAATTTAATTAATTAAATTCATTATTTTGTGTTAGAAATAAAGATATTTGAGAACTGTTTTAGAACTGGAATGTTTTATCAGCGCTTTTCTTGTGGAAATCCTGATGCAGCCCGGCCTCACCCAGACTCTGCCCCCAGCGGCCCCCAGATAAATTGAGTTTAAGACCCCTGGTATAAATCTTTTGTAAGATTCATATTAGAAGCACTTCTTAATTGTTGTGGCACATAGTGTATTTAGTAGGTCAATTTGTGATATTTGTATTTTTAAACTTTAAAGGGGCCCTACCATGAAAATTCTACTTTTTGAGGTTTTAAATGCATTTTACTGATCATTCCTCACTATAAAGAACCCTAAAGTGGAATTATGTTCCGTTCATGCATTTAAGAGTAATCCTCTACAAACCTGCTGTCTGCAGCCGCCCCTCCCATACCCACGAAAACGAGCGGGTGGAAACGTGCTGATGTAAGATCGATGTGAGCTGCTCCCTCCAGGAAGAGTCTGTGCTGCAAGCTCCGCCCCCAGACGACAACCAACACACACCCACCTTCTCTGTTGAGCTGCGGCAGGAGAGAACTACCTTCCTGTACCAGGAACGGCTCTCTGATCCATTTTTTAAATGTAGTCTCACTTCGTTTCAAATCGGACTGACCTTCAGTTCACTCTGAGATTCCTCAATCTGGTTATGAAACAAACCGAGAGCGGAACAACTGAACCAACACGGCCAACGTACACAGTTGCGTAATGTAAACACGTTAGAAATGAGGTGATCAGTGAGCCGCAGACAAATGTAGAGCATTAGATTGTCTTGTTATCCAAAAGGAAATAATGCATCCAACTGAACTTTATTTTAACACTAAAAAACATATAACTCTGTTTTCTGTGTCTCGTTACGCGGCACGTGCGCGGGCTGCTGCCGTGACGTCATCTTAAAGCTCTATTGTAGTTCCAACAGAATACTCTTAGAAACAATGTCATAAAACCACAACGATGAGACACGGAAACTCATTCAAATGTGGTCGGATGAATTAATGCGCAATAAAACAACTTTTAACCCGATCCACATTGATTCTACCGACATGTCTTTTAGCGTGTGTACCTGTTGTTTCCCCAGTGACTATCATGACGGATTCCTCAAACCAGCAGTGTTGAACCTGGCCTTCATACAGGCGCTCAAAATCCATCATAGGAACAAAGTTTGAAAAAGGGAAAGATCCTAACAAGATTTTGCAGACCCATCCAGCTTTCTTAGTTTTGTTTACAAATTTTGTTCACGCTGGATAGGTGGCTTCAAGGTTGACATCGTGAAATGGGCGGGACCAACAAGGAATGAAAGGCGGAGGCTCAGAAATCAAGTCGTTTTACTTCCCTGTATTAAAACGGTCCAAAAAAAATGACTCATATTTCATAAATAACTTGGTTTTTACTGGTCCAAAGGTAATATATGATCATATACATATGGATCTAGGTAAATAAAAGGCTGAAGAAAATCATGGTAGGGCACCTTTAAGTAAACATATATGTGGCTTTATCCTTAAGAGAGTTTCTCTTTTTTTCCATTGTAAGTAATTGAATGACAAAAATCTCAAGCTCTAAGTTGCACTAGTTGTAAATAGTTTTCTTGAATCTTATAATGGAGGTAATTTAAACCACCTTAAATGTTCAATTTAGCTTTTTTAAGTTGTGACGTTTTGCCTTGAGCAATTTGTTGGTGTGATTTTCACTGCAGGGCCACCATACATAAGCATAAACAACGATTTCCTAATACCAATAAACCCAGTCCACGTCACGTGCACATTAGCTGATGTGAATTTGAGAAGAACAGTTGGATGCTGCTGCTTGTTGAGAAGCATATACCTGAAAGAAGTGCGTCAACCGCATCAAACAAAAGAAAGATAAGTTTGTTTTTGGAGCCAAAGTCAGAAAACACGTCCTGAAGCGCCAGTCAGTGACTTAGAGGGAAATCTAAAAACATCTTCAAATAGGAGAACGAAATTCTAGAAATTTATATCCAGCAATTCTGAAGTCGGCAGTGGCAGTGGAAAACCTTCCTCGGACTCACCGGTGACGCTCTGTAAGTGCTCAGCTTGCGCGCTGGAGGACACACCACGCGGGGAAGACAGTGCAGCGCGAGGACGCACACAAGCAGAGAGGCGGGAATCCTCAGCTGGAGCCTCAGCGCTGCTCCGCCTGTGCGGTGCATGAACATGGTGCCACTGCTTCTCAAATTGACCGCCGCCTTTGTTCCCTTGAGACAGACTTCTCTGACTCCACACTGCCTCGGGTTGATAATACCATCGAGATCACGTGACCGTTAACCCTGTCACCGCCGGTGTTATGCTGAGAACGAGGTGTTTGCAGAGAAGTGCATCCTCTGTCGCGGGAGCGCGCACGCACAACTTAGTTGGATCTCTTGCTAAGGTGCGTCCCCCTTCCAGAATGCGTCTCCCCGCTCTCAGACCTCGTTGATTTGTTTCGTTAGACTCATATTTTGTCCAGATGAGTGAACAAAGAAGTTGAATGATTATAACAGATTTGGGGAGTTTGCTGATATGTTTCAGCTTTTCTTTTTTTAAACCATATATTCTAGCGTACCCAAAACAAGAGAGAGCACGGATTCTGTCAGGCCGCTGCTGATCCAGGCTGTCAGAATCTGTCCCCACCCCCACCCCCTCGACCCGATAATTTGTAGTAGAAAAAATACTTTATAAATGTCCGTTGTTACAAGCTTCTACAACAGAGTCACGTTCATAAGTCACGGTTTTTTTTCTTCATTTTTTTTCTACTTCAACACAGTGTGTGTTTGGAGAAGGAAGGCAAATTCCGGCAGAGGGATGGCTTGTCACAACGGAGCAAGTTTTCAAGTGTATTTCATGGGATTCTTTGTTTACCTGATCATTTATCTCTGTCCCGTACATTTTTGTTGAAAAAAATTTAAAAAGAAACATATCAATCTATCTATATATATGCTAGATAAGATAAAATAAAACAAAGAAACTGGCTACACGTGAAGGAATTGTGTTAGTATTGATATGTAGCCCATATATTTTTCATATTTATAATTTTTACATTTTTGTTTACCTCTGCCACTTCTTGTGCACCACCATTTGATGCTTTGTGTATCATTTGGCATTTCAATAAATTTCACAAAAATATGTTGACTTGTAGAGGGATGGAGGGAACGGTGCTGCTTTCGTATCCTCTTGGCATGGATGAGAAACAAAGAGTGTCTTCACTTTTGTGCAGGACTGGCACATTTATTAAGGCAGAATAACATTTCAACACATGCTCCTCGAACCGCGGAGATCGCCATATCAACTTCATACAAAACCTGCACATGTGCAGCTCAGCTGCTGAACCTCAGAGACCACAGTTTCATCACTGTAAAGTAAGGCCGGATCTAGGCATGGGCAAGGTGGGGCAATGCCCCCCCAAATTTCAGGACTGCCCCCCCCAAAACGTGACGCCATGCAAACAAGAAAAACAGTGCGCTCTCATCGCTCTCTGCTCTCTCTGGCTCCCATTCAAAGTAGCTGCTAGTGCTGATTGGTA
Source organism: Oryzias melastigma (assembly GCF_002922805.2). Classification (NCBI taxonomy): domain Eukaryota; kingdom Metazoa; phylum Chordata; class Actinopteri; order Beloniformes; family Adrianichthyidae; genus Oryzias; species Oryzias melastigma. Next base: position 3,446,739 of record NC_050520.1, read on the forward strand.
GATGCTAGAGGGGGCGTGGCCTCTCACTTCACTCGGGTCCTCCTCTCACTCTGTCGCTCACGCGCACACAGTCTCAGCGCGAGACACACGCGGTTCTCTGCATCGGAGCTGGGCAGAACTGTTTAGAACAGGGGTCTCAAACTCGCGGCCCGCGGGCCATCTGCGGCCCGCAGGATGATGATTTGCGGCCCGCGTCTTCATATGAAA
>NC_050520.1:3453545-3478080 GCF_002922805.2 Oryzias melastigma
ATCAGCTCTGAGCCCCTTCCTGTTTGCAATGGTGATGGACAGACTGACGGATGAGGTTAGACAGGAATCACCATGGACTATAATGTTCGCCACGGATGTGAGTCGACTCGTGATGGCAGCGTTGGCGGTACGGAGACGTGCCACCACGAGAGGAAATACTGACTGAGGGCATGTTTCAAATGAGAATGGAAATAAAATAACTCTCAGAGGAGAAGACTGAGGGATGTGCCGAGGTCACTCTCTCCATCTATGTCTCACTGTGCCTGCGAGGAGAGGGGCTGTCAGACCAAGTCAGTCTCTGAAACCGATCGTGGTCGCTCTCCGGACCGAGAGCCATACCGTCCACAGTGGGAGTACAAGGCTCCCAGGCACCAGCAGTATTTATCGCCTTCCAATTCAACATGGTGGAGAGCTTGGAGCCCCAGCCCAGGATGGGGAGCCTCCGAGGATTCAGCTCCCAGAAAATGAGGTGTGCGTTTTCTGCTTCAGCGACACCGTGACGACAGCAAACATCGCGAGGATGTGTCTAAGGTGGGAGTCAGAACCCAGACCTAATGTTCTTCTTCAGACGACACGCATCAGGATGAAGATAAAACTGTGAATGAGGTTGATGGCCCTAACTGCCCTGTGTCTTATGTGAGAGGGTGGTTGAAGGTGCTGAGGTTCCCATCTTGATTGATTCAGGGGCTTCAGTGTCGCTCATAAGTGAAAGGTTTCGCATGTCAGTGCCTTCATTGAAGAGCCGACCTCTAAAGAAAAATTTTGTTCTTTCTCGTGCTGTTAATGGACAAATGTTGAACACTGGTAACTCTGTTGAGTTGAAACAGGGACTACATTTGGGTGGGTTACACGCGTTAACTCCAGCTGAGGGCGGGCCCTCTCTGCCTCTCCCCAAAATAAATGTTGTTCAGTCCCAACCAGCTGCTATGCCATTCACTTTTGATGACTCCCAAATTACTGAGGAGCAGAGAGCTAAACTTTCTGCCCTCTTGGGCAGATTTTGCTCAATTTTCTGCTCCTCTGACAAGGATCTTGGTCGTTGCATGATGGTCAAGCATCATATTCGTACATTAAACAGCGTGCGTACAGGGCGTCTCCGAATAAACAAGTTGAAATTGAAAGGCAGGTGTCAAACCTGCTAGCTAATGGGTTGGTTGAGGAGAGCTGCAGTCCCTGGGCTTCACCTGTGGTGCAAGAAAAAGGGAGGCCTGTGGCGCTTCTGCATAGATTACCGTTGCTTGAATTCCGTCATGATTAAAGACTCGCACCTGCTGCCAAGAGTTGATGACAGCCTTGATGCTCTGTCTGGTTCCATGTGGTTCAGCACACTTGATTTTTCTAATGGTTACTGGCAGGTAGAAGAAGCTGAAGAAGACCAGGAGAAAGCAGCGTTCACGACAGGCAGGGGATTTTATCAGTGGCGTGCCATGCCCATGGGCCTCAGTAACTCTCCTGCCACATTTCAGTGCATGATGGAGCGGGTGCTATGAGGCTCGCCATGGCATATTTGCATGGTCTATTTAGACGACATCCTGATTTGCAGCTGCTCATTTGAAGATCACATGCACCACTTAGAAGTGGTTTTAAAAAGAATCAGGGATGCTGGGCTGAAGCTGAACTCTAGTAAATGTAATTTTGCCAAAGATTGCGTGGTTTTCTTAGGTCACGTTGTTTCCAGAGACGGGCTCCAGCCAGACCTACCTTCCACCTTGTCAGACACACTGACAAGGTGGAAAGTTGGCCCACTCCCCACACATCGTCTGAAGTGAGAGCTTTTGTGGGCTTATGCTCATGTTACCGGGGGTTTGTGAAAAAACTTCTCAGATCATGCCATCCCATTGAATCACTTGGTGGGTAAGAAGGTGCTCTTTGAATGGACGGCCAAGTGTGATGTATCCTTCACCTACCTGAATAGTGCACTTACCTCTGAACCGGTGGTGACCTTACCTAATTTTTCTTTGCCATTCAAAATATACACTGATGCGTCAAACCATTCAGTTGGTGCTGTTTTGGCTCAAGTGCTTGAAGGTCTGGAGCGTGTGGTGGCGTATGCCAGACAGGCTTTAACGCATACTTAAAAGCGATGGTCCACTTTGGACAGGGAACTCTGGGCTGTTGTATGGGCAGTTTGTTAGTTGAAGCATTATGTGGGAATGCCTGCTTTCACTATTGTCACAGATCATTGACCCCTACTTGGGCTCAGCATTGATAACAACCCTTCAGGACGTTGCGGTCACTGGGTTTTGGAACTTGATCTGTTTGACTGGACAATCATCAACAAAGAAGGTGTGAAACACAGAAATGGGTGGGTGGTTTAGAGAAAAAATAGAGAGAATGAAAATCTGTCATTGTTTTTTATTTGTTTTTTTTTTTTGGTGACATGTTACTCCTCAGCTTTATTTTTATTCAGAAACAGGAGGTTTCTTTTGGAGGATAGGACGTGCGTAACAGACTATAAAGTGTTATAGGTTTGTTATGTGTTGTGCATTTTACGGTAGTGAGACTATAGGAAAACGGGGCTGCACATGGCGTGTTCATTAATTAAGAGATATTCCAAGTGAACAGACATCTGTCTTTGAGCTCCATTATTTTCATCCTCCTTGACTACACCACCCTACACCGAACCCAAGGGAGGCCGGCTACACTGCATCCATCTAGACCAGGGGTCCCCAAACTTTTTCTTATGAGGGCCGCATCACTGTTTTCTTCTCTGATGGGGGGCCGGGTCAGTTTGTAAACTAACAGAAAAAGTGAAACAATCTAAACATTTGCCTAAATGTTAACAACTGTGTTTTTACTGAAAGCTACACCTAATCATATTTAACGATCCCTTTGTTTAATCTTCACAGAGAAAATGAATTTCGAACACTTCAAGAAGTAAATCAATAAATAGAGAATCCTTTTCTGTCATGGTTCTTTTGAGGAGTCCTGCAGCTCCTCACACAGAGATCTTGCCAGTTATCTGGGTCTCCCAAGATGATTTTGTTGTTTTTGTTGTTTTTTTAAACGTACTAATAACTAAATAAAAATATGCATAAAATTAATAACTAATGTAAAATAATGTTTTTATAATTTTAGGTGTAAAATATGTTAAAGATTTTATTTTCCTACAAAGTAAAATGCACAAAATAAATGATAGAAACAATAATTTATTATTCAAATTTTAATTACACAGCAACTGCAACCCAGGATGCTAAATATAATGGTCAATGTGAAAAGAAGAAAAATTAAGAAGGTTTGTAATCATGGTAAAAGGTTAGCATTTAGAAATAGCAAATATCTCATCTTTGTGAAGCTGATTTGGTTTCTTCTGTCAGTATCTGCTCTGTTCTGGAGAAAGTTGTTCTCAGGTTTACACAGCTTGGTTGTGTAGAAAGTCTTTTCTAGCAGATTCTAAATTCTGTTTTCTTATTATCAATAACAGTGAAATTAGTCCAGATTTCTGTTCTTTTTACACGTTTTTTTTTATTTTTGTGTTGATGTTTGTCAATTGTTGCATCGTCTGTCTCTCCTCATGTGCCCCAACGGTGACGAGCTCCGTACACACCCCCCCACACCCCCCCTCCACACACACACGCACACACACACACTGCGCTCTTATGATCTCTGTGCAAACGGTATTGATCTGACATGTGTGAATTGAAGAGAAAAAACAAAAACAAGACAGAATTCGGGACACTCCTCGATAAAATGAGCAGCTGGAGAAACAAACCAATAGTGAAACCTAAAATTCTTTGGGTTATTGCGGGAGCAACGTTCTAAAAATAACTCGTGACGGTGAAACCCGCGAATTCAGATTACAGATGTTAAACTCCTCACAACAAACTTTCTCCACTTTTCTCAGACAGACATGGACATTTTTAAATCCAGGATTATAGAATACAGACAAAGATCTGATCGCGATCACAGATTTATGTGAGTTTGAAGAACTGCACATTTCTGCAGGAATGCATGGTCTCCAGCTAATCAAGACGCAGAACAGGGTGCGCTGCTTTCAAAAAAAAAAAAAAAAGAAAAAAAAAGTAAGCAGCAGCATGATCGCTCTGAGAGCAGGAGAACTGCAGTGTGGAAAGAGAAGACTGTATTCTGTTCTATTTGACGAGGATTTGGGAGAGTTCAATTAGAGGTGTAGTAGAAGGGTGGAATAAAAAGTCACGTTCTACAAGGGTCTGGATCATGTGGGCAGATTGACAAGAAAAATAATGGATCGCTGAAAGTGTTTGGGGGCCGAATCCGGCCCTGGGGCCGTAGTCTGGGGACCCCTTATTTAGACCAGAGAGCAACTGCTCCAGATAAATAACTTCTTGTAAAGCTGCAGCAAGAAACATGTATTCTGCTTCACATGTTGAGAGAGCCACGGTGGGCTGTCTTTTTGTTTTCCAAGAAGTGAGTGAGCTTTTCTCACTCAGACTCACACAGTATCCTGAAACACTGCGTCTATCTTTTTCACTGGATGCCCAGTCAGCATCTCAATAGACCTGCAGGCCTAGCGTACCTGAAGAGCTTTTGTTAAAGCATAACTCCTTTTCCTGAGTCCCTTTAAGGTACATGAGAACATGTTTAACACTATTCCAGTGTTTTGTAGGATCTCCAAAGTACTGAGAAGGTTTGCTCACAACAATCCGGCCTAGTACAAGTTGACAAGTAGATTAAACTTCCTACTGCTTCTCTGTACTTTCTTGCATCTGTCATTTTCTTCCCATCCATCCATCCATCCATCTTCTTGTCCGCTTCTTCCCTTTCGGGGTCGCGGGGTGCCGTAGCCTATCCCGGCTACTGATGGGCGAAGGCGGGGTTCACCCTGGACAGGTCTCCAGTCTGTCGCAGGGCCTCAATCACACACCCATTCACTTTCACATTCACACCTAGGGGCAATTCAGAGTCACCAATTAACCTATGAAGCATGTTTTTGGACGGTGGGAGGAAGCCAGAGTCCCCGGTGAAAACCCACGCATGCACAGGGAGAACATGCAAACTCCACACAGAAAGGTCCCAGATCCCCCAGCCGGGATTTGAACCGGGGCCTTCTTGCTGTGAGACAAGAGCGCTAACCACTGAGCCGCCGCGCAGCCCCATTTTCTTCCCATTATCAGAATAGATCAGTTTCTGTTCACAAGGGGTCTGTCTTGGTTTGCAGTCTTCTATTCCGTATCTTTTGAGGTTGTTGTTTATATATATTTTATGTGACATTTTGAGTTGGTTTTCCCTTTGATGTAAATCAATACCCTCCCAAAAAAATACTTCAATCTTCCTAAGCCCTTCATTTTAAATCTGTCAGTTAACATTTGTTTTACATCACTTAAGGTCTGTTCGTTGCTTCCTGCTAGAGGGAAGTCATCAACCCAAATCACAATGATCACTTTGATTGATTGATTGGTTTACTTCAAGCATAGATTTGAAAATACGGGACAAAACACACAACTATTTCAAACTCATTACAGAAACAATTAAATGCATTGATTAGAAAATAGAAAAAAATAAAACAAACTTATGTCACATTTGGTTCATTCATTTTTTTGATAATTAACTAAATTTAGTAGAGTTTAATTGATTAATTGAAAAGGAGTGGGAAGAAGTGAATTTATATAATCCCACCACTACTTAATTACTTCATTTAACTGTTTTGCATAATTATGTAATCCGTTTGTTGTTGTTTTTTTATTTTATTCCCAATAGCAAAGTAAAGTGCTTGTTGATTATTGATTAATCTCATCAAACATTATTTCTGTAAACGGTAATATAAATCATTCATCATGTAACTTATATGTAATACTCAATGATTATCATCAAAGTACAATGTTATACTGATGTAGAAAAATAATAATTACACATTGAAATCAAGTTTTAAAGTAAAGATAGAGTTCTTCTTAATCATTCTCTGAAAGAATTCTTATATATTTTCAGTAAACATTAATGATTCACACAATATATAATAACTACTTATGATAGTAACTTATAATAACTAGGTACTTCTGCGCTTGCGCGAGCTGGGCTGCATGTCTGCTGCTTGTCGTGCTTGTGTGTATAGATATGTTACCTTTTGTTTTTTGCTTTGGATGTATTGTCGATATCTACTAATGCAAGCCAGTATAAATAGGTTTACATATTCAAGATGGGAATTACTGGCGCTCAGGAAGCAAAGAATCACGGGACCTCGTCATGTTATCCCACCGGAGCTAGCAAGGAAGTACCGGGGGTGTCGAGCTGGATGTAAACACAAGGCTAAGCTAAAGACTAAAGCTGTTTACCGGCGGCGCTTCAAGCCAACCATCCCCTCTGTTGTAATGGGAAATGTCAACACCCTGAGCAACAAAATGGACGAACTCGCAGTGCTGATCAAGACCCAGCGGTGCTACAGGGAGAGCAGCCTGCTCATCTTCACCGAGACGTGGCTAACCAGGAATGTACCAGACGCTTATGTGGATTTACCTGGATTTACCACCGTGAGAGCGGACCGGGACCCAGATGCCAGGTGTTTTGGAATTTAACAGTTTTTCTCAGTTAACGGGCTCTTCAGGCGATGTCAGCATTGCGTTTAGTGAGATTCTCGTTGATAAAGACGTTGGATCTCTTCAGGTTTCTTCCTTGGCAGACCTAAACGTACTGTGAGGGTCTGCTTGGGACGTCTGGGTGAGCCCTCCGTCAGGGAGGTCTTTAACTCCCACATCTGGGAAAACTTAAAGCAGCTACCGAGGGAGGTTGGTGACATTGAGTCCGAGTGGACCATGTTCTCCACCACTATTGTGTCTGCTGCTTTCCAGAGCTGCGGTCACAAGGTGCCTGTCGTGGCGGCAACCCCCGAACCCGGTGGTGGACACCGGAAGTAAGGGTGCCATCAAGCTGAAGAAGGGGTCCTATCAGGCCTGGCTGGCTAGTGGGACTCCAGAGGCAGCTGATGGGTACCGGCAGTCTAAGCGAGCTGCGATCTGGTCTGTTTTGGAGGCAAAAACTCGGTCCTGGGAGGAGTTTGGTGAGGCCATGGAGAAGGACTATCGGTTGGCCTCAAAGAGATTCTGGCAAACCATCCGTCACCTCAGGAGGGGAAAGCAGTTTTCTGCAGGCACCGTTTTCGGTGCAGGTGGGGATCTGTTGACCTCAACTGGGGACATTGTCAGGTGGTGGAAGGAATACTTTGAGGATCTCCTCAACCCTGCTGACACGCCTTCCGTTGAGGAAGCAGAGGCTGAGGAAACCGGGGTGGAACTGTCCATTACCCAAGCTGAGGTCACTGAGGTAGTCAAAGAGCTCCTCGGTGGCAAGGCTCCGGGGGTGGATGAGGTTGGCCCTGAGTACCTCAAGTCTCTGAATGCTGTGGGAGTGTCTTGGCTGACACGTCTCTGCGGCATTGCGTGGCAGACAGGAACCGTACCACTGGACTGGCAGACTGGGGTGGTGGCTCCCCTTTTCAAGAAGGGGGACCGGAGGGTGTGTTCCAACTACAGGGGAATCTCACTCCTCAGCCTCCCTGGGAAAGTCTATCCCAGGTATTGGAGAGGAGAGTCCGTCCGATAGTCGAACCTCAGATTCAAGAACAACAGTGCGGTTTCCGTCCTGGTCGTGGAACAGTGGACCAGCTCTACACCCTCTTCAGGGTGCTGGAGGGTTCGTGGGAGTTCGCTCATCCAGTCCATAAGTGTTTTGTGGATTTAGAGAAGGCGTTCGACCGCATTCCCCGTGGTGTCCTGTGGAGGGTGCTCTGGGAGTATGGGGTCCGGGGAACCTTACTGAGGGCTGTCCGGTCTCTGTATGACCGGAGCTGGAGCTTGGTTCGCATGGTCGGCAGTAAGTCAGACCTGTTCCCAGTGCATGTTGGACTCTGGCAGGGCTGCCCTTTATCACTGGTTCTGTTCATAGTCTTTATGGACAGAATTTCTAGGCGCAGCCAGGGGCCGGAGGGGATCTGGTTTGGGGACCACAGGATCTCCTCTCTGCTCTTTGCAGATGATGTTGTTCTGTTGGCTCCATCGAACCGTGACCTCCAGCATGCATTGGAGCAGTTTGCAGCCGAGTCCGAAGCGGCTGGGATGAGGGTCAGCACCGCTAAATCTGAGGCCATGGTCTGGACCGGAGAAAGGTAGTTTGCCCTCTCTCGGTGGAGTTTAAATATCTTGGGGTCTTGTTCATGAGTGAGGGAAGATCGGAGCGTGAGATAGACAGGTGGATTGGAGCGACGTCCGCTATTATGCAGTCACTGTACCGGTCCGTTGTGGTGAAAAGAGAGCTGAGCCAGAAAGCAAAGCTCTCGATTTACCGGTCGATCTTCGTCCCTGTACTCACCTATGGTCATGAGCTCTGGGTCGTGACCAAAAGAACCCGAGAAAGACCCAAGATCCCGACTATAAGCGGCTGAAATGAGTTTTCTCCGGAGGGTGGCTGGACGCTCCCTTAGAGATGGGGGAAGGAGCTCGGCATCTGGTCAGGATGCCTCCTGGACGCCTCCCTGGAGAGGTGTTCCGGGCATGTCCCACTGGGCGGAGGCCCGTGGAAGACCCAGGACACGCTGGAAAGAGTATGTTTCTCGGCTGACCTGGGAACTCCTCGGGGTTCCCCTAGAGGAGCTGGAGGAAGTGGCCGGGGAGAATGAAGTCTGGGCATCTTTGCTTAGACTGCTGCCCCCCGCGACCCGGTCCCAGATGAAGCGGAAGAAGATGGATGGATGGATCCCTTTAATGAAGGAAAATGTTCACAGTTTCATCCTTATGAGACGCGTTTCTTAAAGAAAAAGAAAAAGAGTTTTCTACCTTCACCTCCCCCCATTCTAACGTTGAGTTTTGCGCCCCACTAGTGTGTCAGGGTTTGTGGAAGTCAAAACTACAGGATAAATGCATATTCTGGGAGCCAGTTGTCTAGAGCAGTGGTCCCCAACCACCGGGCCGCAGACCGGTACCGGTCCGTGGACCCCTTGCCACTGGGCCGCGGGAGAATTTTTTTTTTTTTAGACGCAAATATTTTATATTGAAAATCGACCGGATTCTCTGGATGAGCTTGAGCTCTAAAAGCAGTTTGGCGGCGTGTAACACAATTGCAAATGGATCGGATAAGTGAGGAACAGAACAGACAAAGAACAGGTGATTTCCCCACACCGCAATGTTTGAAGAGTGATGTGACTTTCATGAACGAATTTTCAGCGGTCAAAGAAATGCTGAAACAAGCTCATGTATTCAGATGCTCATTTCAGAGAAGTTGTTAACAGGCGATTGATTAATGCAAGTATTTCCAGGAAAAAAAAAAGTAGCAGTGGACAGACAAGCCCGGCAGTGCGCCGGGAGGCGCTCCTTGAGGGGGGGAGGAGGGTATTGTGGGGTGTGGAGCCGGGCTTACTTCTTTCTTACTTTCACCTTCTTCTCATTTCAGGTGTTCTTTCTTCTCCAACTATTTCTCATGCCCTCTTAGTGGATGCACCTGTGTTTAATTATCTTGTCTGTATATAGTTGTATGTTTTCCTTCTTGCCAGTTCGTTTTGCCTTCTAGACTAATACCACTAGCCTTCCTGCATTATCTTTCGAGAAGAGAATAAATTTAGTTATTTTTGAACTTCCTCCTGCGCTCCTGCGTTTGTGTCTTCACACAACCTTGACACATACCTGTTGTCTCTGTTTTTCTATTTTCACCAAGTAATTATCACCTAACTTAATTTTAACCGCAATTAAATAAATGGTTACATGTGGGGTAACACTATTTTAATCGGGATGTATTCTTATTTCTAATTGCAGCTTATTTGTTTTCTCAGGGTGTTGGCCAAGAAGAAGCAAAAGAGGACTTCAGCAATCACCTGATGAAGATCGCGGTCATCCATCCCAGTGTGGCACGGGACAACAAAGATGTATATGTGTCAGTCATTGTTGAGGGGACTGAAGTTCTAGAGGACTGCAAAACTGTGACAAATGCTTTCCTCCTACTGATGGGTGTAATTTATGCTGTCAACCTAAGTTACCCAATGAAGCTGAAATATACATTTGAGGTATTTCAGAAGCTGTTTCTTGAGCTCGACAACCTTAAAATGTCAGCAAAGGTCCAGTCTCTCCACAAGAAACTTTCACAGTGATTGTTTTTTTTTGTCTAGCAGTTTGCTTATATTTTGTTAAGTTAGCAGTTTGCTTATATTTTGTTAGTGTTGTCTAGCACAAAGGGTATCGGGGATTTCAAATATTAGGTCAGTGTAAACAAGCTCCTGTTATGACCATCCTGATGCTAGCAAATGTCTTTCCATGAAAAACTGCAGTATTCCACTGTTATTTTTGATTGTGTTCATTGCAAACAAATTGCAATTTGTCAGTTTTCCAGTGGTACCCACTTTGTGAATTCAAATTTTTTATTTTATGTTTTTTATATCCAGAAGGACGCACGTGCTTTATTATTTAGTTTCTAAAAGAGAAAATGTGATGGATTTACAGAAATGTTAAAGAAAAAAATCGCACTGTAATTTTGTTTGATTATATGATTAAATAAAGAGCGATTTAAAATATATCCTATGCTTCAAAAATTATTTTGGTAAACAAATTATAATTCTTAAAAATCATTTAATGTAGTAGTAAAAAATACTTATATCAGTTAATGTTAACTAACATTTATAAATATTACTTATATAAAATGTGACAGTTACTTAAAGAAATTAAAGTAATATTTACTTAGGTTTTGTAAATTGGAAGGAATGGTAATGCAAGTGATATTTACAATCTATGAGCAAGTATGGCCCTTGAAATTAGCTTGTGCATTCTTCATAAACAATAATAGGATTTTCCAAGTAAATATTACTTAGATATAGCCTGAGTAAATGTTACAAGCACTTTCTGTGTGGGAAAACTTTCCTAACTTTTTTTAAGTAAATGGCACTCCAAATTTGTTTCAGTGTAGCAGCTTTGAACATCATGTAGAGCAGGCATGTCAAACATACGGCCCGCGGGCCGGACCCGGCCCATTGGATGATTTAATCCGGCCCGTCATAAATTTCTGAGTATGTCAAAAAAAGAAGCGAGTCACTAGCTCATTTCTATCAAAAGTTATAATTTTTTAAAATAAATACAAACCAAATGCTCCCTCCGGCCGCTAGAGGGCAGTAAATGTGTTAAAGAGCTCACGTCCAGCATCCGTCACTGACACGAGTTAGTACCAGGAAATAAACATTCGCAACGTGATGTGTCCAACTAGAAATAAACCGGCAAGCTTGCTTCACCATTCACCACTTCTACTAAACAAGTTATCGGTCAACACACAATGGCACTGTCAAAAAAAAAGAGAGACGCAGCTATCCAGCGGTGACACCACGCACTTCTCATGTCTCACAGCTGTGCGTCCGAAGGCACCGGATCGTCCAGATTTGGATAAATAAAGACAAAATAACAGATTTGCTGCGAGAGTTTGAGCGGAGGTTTCAGGTTTTCAGTGAACTTGAGAACAAATTCGGCTTTTTTCGCTCGCCATTTACAGTGAAGCCTTCTGATGTGCCAGCTGACATTCAGCTCGAGCTTATTGACTTGCAGTGCGATTCCGCTATGAAGGATAAATTTGGGTCCGTGGGATTGGATACGTTTTATCAGTATCTTGTGCCAGGTTACCCCAAATTAACAGCCGTGGCTGCAAAGGTTCTCTCCATGTTTGGGACTACTTAAGTTTGTGAACAGGTGTTCTCTGTGATGAACAATAATAAAACAAAGCAGCGCTCAAGGTTAACAAATGAACACTTGAATGACATTGTTAAATGTGCTGCTACTCAGGATTTGACACCTGATATCGACGCACTTGTAAAGGCAAAAAGATGCCAAGACTGCAGGAGTGCAGTGAGAGAGAGAAAAAAGAGTGATGACATGACATTTGTTTGCACTCATAAATACAAATCATTAAAAATAAGATTAATCTGGTTTCATATTAAAGACAATTAATATTTTGCAGTATATTCTCAGCTTCAGTAGGCCCAGCCTCGTAGTTTGAGCTGATGTAGTCTAATCGTATTGCCCATGCACTCCTAAAACTTTTATTTTGCATTTTTATTTATTATTATATATTTTTATTTATTATTATTTCAAAGCAGTATGATAATTAAGGCAAAACATTTTTTTCATAGCTCCCACTTGAGTTTGTTTAGTGTGGTGAGTTGGTTCAGGTGTAAAACTGCATTCACTCAACTGTTAAAATAAACCAGTTGTTAACACATTCAATGCCAAACATGAAAATCTTTTTTTTCTCCATTGTTTGTGAATAAATGTGTTGTGCTAGAAAAGATCCCTTGTCATCCGTGATTATAATATGTAGGGTAGGCTACAAATTTAGGCTGAATGATAAAGCATAGTACTGAAAAACAAAGCTAAATAGTTGGAGTTGACATTCTTTTACTGATCCGGCCCACCTGAGAACAGAAAGTCTGGATCCGGCCCCAGAGCCAAACTGAGTTTGACATGCCTGATGTAGAGCATAACAGTCTTGTCCTCCAGCCCTACAAGGAGCATGGTGTAAAGTTGACTCCAAAGAAATGTGAGCTGTTTAAGCACAGTGTAAAGTTCCTTGAAAAGCTGGTTACGGGAGAAGGCTACACCATGGACCCAGCCGAGTTGGCACCAGTGAGGGCTCTAAAAGAGAAGACACCTGCAACTGTTAGAGAGGTACGTCAGATGCTTGGCTTTCTGTCTTACTACAGGCCTTCATCCCCAACTTATCTCGTGTGGCCCACCATTTGTAACTTGCTCCAGTGAACGATACAGTATTTAACAGTTATTTAACAGTATTTACTACTTTAACAGTATTTATTATTATTGTACTTCCTGATGTTGCAATTAGGTCTTGTACTTTTCCTCCTTGCCTTACCCCTTTACAGTTTCTTATTATTATTACTGTTCAATGCGTTATATTTTACTTTCATTCTACTTTATTTATTTGTTCTTATTTTTAATTTTTTCTCTATATCTCTTTGTGCTGTGCATTGCTGCTGGTTGACCACCCACAATTTAACTGTTACTTGCAGTTACAATAAAGCCTTTGAATCTTTGAATCTTGAATCTTTAAATCTTTGAATTTGAATACTCCTGCCTCACCAGCAGATAAATCTGAAGTGTGTGTGTGTGTGTGTTGTGTGGGGGGGGGAGGTAAAGAAGAACAAAGGCCATTTACCCTCATGCATGCCCATTCAGTGGACCAGCTCCCACCAGACAGTATTGAACCAACTAATGGATGCACTTACAAGACCTCCAATCCTTGGGTACCCGGACTTCACTCAGCCTTTTGTGTTGCATTGTGACACATCACAATTCAGCTTGGGTGGCGTGTTGTACCAGGGACAGCAAGGAAAGATGAGAGTGATAGCATACGGCTTCCGCATCCTGAGTCCTGCAGAGAAAAGGTGCCACCTACAATCTGGCAAGTTGGAGTTCCTAGCAATGAAGTGGGCCATGTGTGAACGCTTCCGGGATTATCTGTACCATGCCCTGTCATTCGTGGTATACGCTGATAATAACCCCTTGACTTATGTGCTCACCACTGTAAAACTCAACACCACAGGTCACAGATGGGTCGCGGAGCTGGCTGATTACAACTTCACCATACGCTATTGTCCAGGCAAGATCAATACAGACGCTGATGGGCTATCGCGAATGCCACAAAACATCGAGAACTACATGAACATCTGCACAGCTGAGGTAAGTCAAGAGGCAATAGGTGCATCAATGGAGTCTGTGGCAGTGGAAAAGAGAGACCCTTGCCAAGGTGTGGGCATGTTGCAGGTCACTGCATTAAAGTTGGTTAAAGAAACTAACACTAATCAGCCTTTCACTCCAGACCAGATCTGCAGAGCACAGGAAGGAGATAAAGTCCTGACAAGAGTAATTTCGTTCAAGTTACAGAACAGGAGACCTAGTAGAACCGAGGTGAAGTCAGAACATCCTGCCGCGCTGCTCAAGCAATGGTTCAAGCTTCATATTGATCCAGATGGCGTCCTGCGCCGCAGAACAGCACGCCGAGAGCAACTCCTAATCCCTAGTGCCTATCGTCCCCTGGTTTTTAGAGAACTTCAACAAGATATGGGCCACTTGGGGGTGGAAAGGACTCTGGACCTGGTTAGACAACAGTACTACTGGCCCCAAATAAGCAAGGAGGTGGAACACTTCGTGACGGATGAATGTGAGTGTCTCAAAAGGAAAGAGCCAAGTAAGCAGACTTGAGCATCTCTACTTGGAAAAGTGCAAAAATGGCCATGAGTACATATTAGTAGTTATGGATCACTTTACAAGGTTTGCTCAAGCCAATGCTACAAGGAACAAAGCAGCCAAAACAGTTGCAGACAAGCTGTTTAATGACTTTGCACTCAAGTTCGGGTTCCCCACCAGACTACATCATGACATGGGAAAAGAACTTGAGAATAAGCTCATGGCAAGGTTAAAAGAACTGTCAGGCATCCAGGGCTCACACACAACACCATACCACCCACAGGGTAATGGACAGATGGAGACAACTGCACCCTGTTGTCCATGTTAAGCTCCCTGGAGGACAAGGAAAAGGAGTACTGGAAAGAGTCCCTAGCTAAAGTTGCTAATGCATATCCACCTTAGTCCTACCCCCCATGAGCCTTTGCGTGAATTATGGGCGATACTTCCGGTAGACGCCAGAACTTGCACTTATTTACATTTCAACTCTAGAGCCGACAGCGCAATTCCTCTTGTTTTGGATCTATAACTACATATAAATGTGGGAAAACCAGCTGTCATGTCTTCAAAGAGGCGACGTAACAACTCCGGTGCCTAATAAAATTGAGGGATGGGAGGATGACCTTAAAAAATGGCCATACATAACATGTAGCAGCATTTTTAGCTACTTTCTCAATTCAGCTGCAGCAGGTGGCGAAGCTACGAACAATCTCAAAAGTTCACATCATAATTCTTTAATTATGCCTATTTTTGCCGGAGTTTAGCACACAGTGCTGATCAATTGTAATGTTATCTCTTCACGTGCTTGTGTTTACTTGCTGCGATGCATCGCACGGTGTAGCTTTTGCCCGTTTCATGTTTTGACAAAGTCAGCTGCGGTTTAAACATAGGTAATTTTTGAATATCTGATACCAGGAGATGCAGCAATTACACACCAAATATCTTACCTGCTCTTGTGACACTGCTGTCAGCAGTGCGGTTAGGTTAGTTTTATATTCGACATTTGTCACACATTTAGTAATGAACGGCAATATTTCTCAAACGCCTTTGCTAAAAAACACCAAAAACTGTGCACTACAGATTATTCTGATGATTATTCTGACATATAAAATGACTGAGAAATAACTGTCTGTTTCTCAATGGAAGTCAATGGAACTTTGGCCTTCATGCAACCCAGTGGTACTTCCTATATGGAACACGGAAGGAGGGGGGGTTTGTTAAGTCCAGTTCTTTCTTATACAGTCAATGGTTCGCGGTGAGCAGAGGAGGGGCGGTAGTTACACTCACAGCAACAGTTGCACAGCACACACGAAGGGAAAGAGGAAAAGAGAGCCAGTGGCCACGAGACAAACAACAAAACATTCTCAAATAGTGCTGCGCACGGTTCAATGGCGGGGGGGGGGCGAGTATCATGCAATTTATGTTAGTTACTAAACAGTTGATTGGAGGACCGTCAATGATTGTGATATCCACACAAAGAGAGGGGAAATATTTAATTAAACCTCAAGAATTGCGATGGAAAAATATTTAACAGATGAAAAGAAATGGAGAGAAAGAGAGACAAAAAGCTGAGCGCGCGCATGGGCACTGTGGCTGTGGGTGTTGGGGGTAGAGAGATTACACGTGCAACAGTGCAAGAGGGAGAGATAGAGAGACAACATCAACACAAAACGTAAAAAATAGGATATCATTAGTAAAGAAGGAAAAACTGGAACCTTTTGACTTTCATTGATAGTATGACGTAAGTAAATCTGCAGGAAATCATTCTCTAGAACTCCATACCAACCTGCGGAATCTTCTCTAACACAGAACAGATCATTACTGACAGAAGAAACCAGATTTCATCCTCAAAGCTGAGATGCTTTTGTCTTTTGTGAAGTCTTGATTTATTGGTTTTGCACACTTTAATTTGTATTTTGGATTGTGGTTGGAGAGTTTTATATTGTTTTATATGTGCAATTTTTTTTTACAAAGAAAAGGTTAAACATTTGAAAGCAGAACAGCTGTGTAGAATTGTAAATAGTTGTTTTTTGTATTTAATTATATTTTTTATTTTGTTTCTGTTTATATGAGTGAAATAAAAGCATATTTGCAAAAAAAGAAGCTTTGTTGTATTAATAATTCATTTTGTGCATAATTTTGTATACGCTGCTCACAAAAATTAAAGGAACACTTTTTTATTGGGCCGGTTATGAATTGAATAAAACCTGTCTGATAATTTTATTGTAGGTTAAGCAGCTGAGGACCTCATTAATCAATTTCAGCTGTATTGGTGTTCATGGAATTATCAACAGGTGCACTTCAGTGGCAACAATTAGAAAACCCTCAAAACAGGACTGGTGTTACATGTGGAGGTCATTTCAAGTTTCTCCCTCTTGATCTTTTTAGATGGTTTTCCACTTGTGCTGATTTTGGCTTGATAATTATCTCTACTGGCAGTATGAGGCGATTCCTTAACCCTACAGAAGTTGAACAGGTTGTCCAACTTCTCCAGGATGGCACATCCACACGTGCTGCAGGAAGAAGGTTTAATGTGTCTCCCAGCACAATCTCCAGAACATGGAGGAGATTTCAGGAGACTGGTGGTTATTCTGGGAGAGCTGGACAGGGCCGTAGAAAGTCCTCAACCCCTCAGCAGGACCGATACCTGCTTCTTTGTGCAAGGCGGAACAGGCTGAGCACTGCTCGTGCCCTACAGAATGACCTCCAGAGGGCCACTGGTGTGAATGCCTCTACCCAAACAATCAGGAACAGACTTCATGAAGGTGGCCTGAGGGCCCCACGTCCTGTAGTGGGCCCTGTGCTCACTGCCCAGCACCGTGGAGCTCCACTGGCATTTGCTCAAGAACACCAGAATTGACAAGTTCGCCACTGGGGACAGTACCTGGAGGCAGTACCTGGAGGATGAAGGAATTGAAACAATTGAATGGCCTTCACGATCCACTGACTTAAACCCAATAGAACATCTCTGGGACATTATGTTTGGGTCCATTAGGCACCGCCAGGTTGCTCCTCAGACTGTACAACAGCTCAGGGATGCCCTCACACAGATCTGGGAGGAAATGCCACAAGACACCATCCGTCGTCTCATTAGGAGCATGCCGCCACGTTGTCAAGCATGCATACAAGCTTGTGGGGGTCACACAAGATACTGAAAAGTATTTTGAGTTCCAGAAATGAAGTTTTAGAAAAAATGGACTAGCCTGCCACATCTTAATTTCACTATGATTTTATGGTCTCTACACAACTGAGCCTCTGTAGGCTGAAAACTTTTATTTCCATTAAAAGACTTGTCATCCTTTTGTTCCTAAGACACTGCCCTGTCGTTATTGGTATAGATATCCAACTTCATATTCAGATCAGATGTATCTAATGTGTTTATTTAAAGTGCTCCTTGAATTTTTGTGAGCAGTATAATTATTGATAATAAATTACTTAAAGCAACAAAAAAAAACTGAAGAGACGTTTGGGAGCCGGTTCTTTTCAGTGAAACGATCCGAAAGAGCCGACTCTCTCAAAAGAGCTGGAACTCCCATCAATAATCAGATGACGACTACAACGGCGCCTATCAGTGGTACCTCAGACCGGTCCAGGGAGGAAAAAGCCACTGAATCCATTCAATCCTTTGGGGGAGCCCTTCCCTCATCAACAGGATGCAGTGCACCAAGAAGAGGATTTGCCACTATGGAGCAAAGGGGACGCTCCAGGGCAAAACCAAGACTCTGGAACAGACTTTGACGGGCCAGGGAGTGGTGAGTCCGACACAACTATTCCAGCAGTGGAAAAAGGTAACACTGAGACTGAGACTCACACACAGCGACCCCAACGGCAGACACCAATGGTACTGAGGTATGATACATTAGGTCAGCCAACACTGGTTCACAGAGACCGTAAGGTAACAAAGACTCAGGTTATCAAGACTAAAACATTATGGAGGCCCTGGGCTGTCCACGTGTGCCAACAGTGTCAATGAGACTGTGAATGTGGAAATGTCAGGAGACATTTCATTTTGTAGGGGAGAATGTGGCACTGAGTGATTTAAACATACATTTAAAATAGTTGCCCCCCCTCCCCCCATTTATTTTTATTTTAAGTCTGAAACAATTAGTAAAACTAGTGTTATACATATCTAAAACGGTCTTTTCTTTAGTACTTAGTTTCACCAGCAGAGGGTGGTTGGCGTTTTGGTCATCAGTTGCTGACACGGAAGAAGAAGCTCAGTCACTACGTGATGAGCGAGTCAGAAGAACGTGACCAAGCACGTGGCAGTTATTGACTGTTTTGTTGTTTATTTTCCAGTGTTTCAAACATTAAATATGCTGCACTGAGGGTGAGATGACCCATCATTCTTAGCCGTGTAACATTAGCGACCAGATACTGTTTATATTTCATGATTGACTTTATGTCTTTGTACAGTTACCGGTAAGCCCACTGAGATGATTGCATCGTGATATTGGGCTGTATAAATAAAACTAAATTGAATTGAGTACGGTCTTGGTGGGTACTGTGTTTTTGAAACTGCTTGGATAGCGCTCTTTGAAAACCAGATTGTCTTGCAATGACCTTCTGTGGCCTTCCCTCCTCGTGAAGGGTGTTAAAGACTGCCTTGTGGACTTCCACAAAGACAGCAGCCTTCTCCAGGATTATAGCCCATTGGCACTGACCCAGGTTGAGATTTAAAGTCTCAGGAAACCTTTAATCATGTGATACATGTGTTTTTTGGAGACTTCAAATTTTGCTTTTAGTTAACTGTAAGCTTTAAACATTAACATTACAAGAAATATCAGCTTGAACTATTGTGTAATAATTCCAATAATACACAAGTTAACTTTATGAAATGACTGACAAAAATTGTTAAACTTTTTCTAGAATAAAATTTCCGAGATATACTTTTAGCTTTCTGCGTTTACTCCAAACCAAACGAAGGTGTAAAAAACAGCCTTAGAGCCTCAGATTGGGATCCCTGTTAGATCCTAATGTGGTAAGTGCCCCCATTTGTAAAAATGCCTGTGTATTTAGAAACACATTTTGTACAAACAATGTTAATGTCTGTATGTATGTATGTATCCTCCAATTAGCACTACTATATCAATTTAAGCTCCCTCAGTTCCTCTACATCTATTGTTTTTTTTTTTTTAAATACTGCCCTGCATCACACAAATAACATAATTTTACACAAAAAATTGACATCTAAATACACTGTCTACTATTTATGTTCAGAGGAGACTTGCCTACCAGCCAGCACAGGTCTAAACATGAGTGTACCACCTGTGGTCAGGTGAGATGAAACCTGGATCTTTGCTCATGAAGTCTTTGTAGATTGCATCTGGTTTAGATGCAGCAGCTCTTGTTAGTTGCCTATTTTCCTATGTAAAAATTATCTTGATGGAGCTCCGCATTCCTTGAAATCCCAACACATGAACCACAAAAAAAAGTGCAGAAAGAGACTTACGCTTCCGGCCGAATAGAGTGAACAACGACAAAAGGCAGCTCCGCAAAATTTTCAAGATAAAAGACCTCCTGGGTCGAGACTTCCGGTAGCAGCGGAAAGAGATGGACTCATAAAACGAGAGCTCAGTAAACAGGCGACTTAAATCCCCTTAATTCAACGATAGCAAGCCGGATTAATTGCAAAACACGAAACATGAGTGGGGGTACTAAACCCAAAAACAAACGGGTGACGGAAAAGCAGCCAGAGAGATCACCAAGCAAGGAAGACTTCAGTGATGCTAAAGCTAACACTACCGAAGAAGAATGCGGCCACGATTCAACAGACTCGGCCCAACTCAGTTTGAGAGATATAAGCTCTCAAATCAAGAACCTCAAAACTGACCTAACTTCCAGCTGGTCTACGTTCAAAGAAGATTTGAAAACAGAGCTGAAAGAGGAACTGGCACAGTTCAAAGTTCAACTCGAGCAACAGCTAGCTAACACGGCGCTAACGCTTCAGGAACATGATCAGAAATTGGAAGAGGCGGTGGCACGGATTGAGGAACAGGAATCATGGTCAGAGACAGCAAACCAAGTGATCCAACACATGCTAAAGGAACAACAGACACTGCAAGACAAGCTAAACGATTTAGAGTCGAGATCAAGGAAAACCAACATGAGGATTTATGGGGTGCCTGAAGGCTCGGAAGGGGACTCAGCGATCAAGTTTGTGGAGAGGCTGATAAGAAGTGAGAAGCTCATTGAGGAAGGAACCGAGCTACAAATTCAGCGAGCGCATCGCTCACTAGCCCCGAAGCCCACTTCCGAAGCGCCGCCAAGATCCATAGTTGTGAATTTCCTTCAGTACAAAGTGAAGGAAACGATCATCAGGAACGCATGGAAAAAGAAAATTCAACTAGGAGACAGGATCTTGTCATTTGATTATGACTACACATCGGAGGTGATTCAAAAGTGCAAAGAATATAAAGCAGTTAAAGCTCTGCTGAAAATGAGAGGGATCCATTTCCAGACGCCGTTTATGCGCGTTCACTGGGAGAGTGGACCACACATGTACAACAGCGCTGAAGAAGTGGAGAAGGATCTGCGCCAGAGAGGGCTACTGGGCGAGCCGGAAGCGGATCAGCTCGATAAACGCGACATCTCACCACTCCAGCGACTCCAGCAGACAACACCATGGCAACGCGTCCCTCCGCGCCGCAAGACCAAAACAGCAAAGAGAGCGCGGGCACGTCTGCAGGAATTTCAACGCACAACCACACCCTGATGACTGAATATGCGGGATAAAAAAGACGGTATACAATATTTATCACTTCCTATCTTAAGCATTGTTATGTTAAATATTTCCATCTAGACCAGTTCACGCCTGTTTTGTTAGGAGCTTGCCCGAGGTAGAGGTAGTGGTAGTGACTGATGAGAAGTACCACTGACTCTGAAAGGGGGCCCTTTTCTCTTTTAGAGAGGCTCTCCCCCAAACCTGATGAGGGATTTAAAAAAAGGGAATTAAAAATACCCACCATTGGAGGTCAAACATCTTTTTTTTTTATTTTGTTTTTTCTTGTAATGTTCTTAAGTGTGACCCAATCACACTGGTTCTTGTTTATTGTTCAGAGTTCAATTTACTGTATGTTTAGGATGACTAGCAACCAAATGAAACTTGTCCAGAAACCATGCACGGTCGTACTTTAAAAATAATGTCCCTTAACGTAGATGGCCTAGGTAACCCTGTTAAACGGGCAAGAGTCATGAACAAATTGAAAAAGGATAATGTGGATATTATCTTTTTACAGGAAACACATTTAAACGCAGAAGAACACGAGAAACTTACTAAATTTGGGTTTGAAAATATTTTTTTATAGCTCATTTACACAAAGCCACAGGAGGGGTGTCTCTATACTTGTCTCAAAAACAATAAAATTTAAGAAAAATTCGGTTGTGAATGACAAAGAAGGACGATATGTCATAGTTAGAGGTAATATTGAGAATGTCACATTGACTTTGGCCAATATCTACGCACCTCCAAAAAGTGATGCAGCTTTCTATAAATCAACATTTGACATAATAACAAAAGAGACAGAAGGGATGTGTATCTGCGGTGGCGATTTCAATGCAATTCTTGACTTAAAATTTGATACAACAGGTGCAAACAGGAGTAATAAAAAAATTACAAAAATGCTCAACACCACTTTAAGCGAAACTGGGATGGTGGATGTTTGGAGAAGGCTTAATCCATCGGGAAGGGATTACACAAATTACTCTGCACCCCAGTCAATACATTCTAGAATAGATTATTTTTTAATTGGGGAAGAATATTATCACTGAGTAATTGAATGTAAAATAGGAGTAGCAGATGTCTCTGATCATAACGCAATTTATTTAATCTTAAATCTCGAAAGCAGAACAAGAAGCACAGTATGGAGATTAAACCTGGGTCTACTTAACAACCCAACTATAGTTGATCAAGTTAAACAGGACATTAAGACATATATTAATGAAAATGACAATGGACTTGTAGACCCATCAATACTGTGGGACTCGATGAAAGCAGTGATAAGAGGGAACCTGATTGCCAAGGCTACATATTTAAAGAAGAAGAGATTGGAAACCTTTAACACATTAATTCATAATCTAAAAACTCAAGAAACCAAATTCAAGTTAACTATAGAAGAGGAAATACAAAAGAAAATAAAGGAATTGAAATCACAAATAGAAAGACATTTAGACAAAGACATTGTGAAGAAAGCCCGGTACATGAAGCAGACGTACTATGAGCTCGGTCCAAAATCCACCAGATTGTTAGCTAGAAAACTGCGTAAACAGCAAGTAGAATCCATAATCTCAAGAGTTAGAGTTTCATTTACCCAAGAAACCCATACAGACCCCAAAAAATAGAAAATTGTTTTTACCGCTATTATAGCAGTTTGTACTCACAAGAGGGCGCCACAGATAAGACATTGATTAAAAGCTTTTTAGACAGACTAGATTTACCTTATATAGGAGAAATTCAAAACAAAACAATAACAAAGGAAATAATGCAGCAAGAAGTTGAGAAAGCTATAAGTAGATTTAAAACCAATAAATACCCAGGAAGTGATGGATTTCCTATAGAGTGGTATAGAAAATTTAAATCTGAACTCTCCCCACTTCTTTTAAAAGCCCTCAATTACATTCATAAAGAAGGTAAGACCCCCCCCCCCCATCATGGAAGGAAGCAATAATCACATTAATTCCAAAGGAAAATAAAGAAAGACAAAACTGTGCAAACTATAGGCCAATTTCAATGTTAAATGTGGATTATAAACTGTATACATCAATTTTAACCAAAAGACTAGAAACATTTGTTGGAGAATTAATCGATGAAGATCAGACCGGCTTTGCAAGTGGCAGACAAACCTAGACAACATCAGAAGGAGCCTGCATGTGATTCATACCACAACAAAGGAAAAACTGAAAGCGGCACTAATTAGCCTTGACACAGAGAAGGCTTTCGACAGGGTGAACTGGAACTTCCTCTATCAAACCTTGGAAAAATTTGGATTCAACCAGGATTCAATTAAATGTATAAAAGCCATTTATGATAAGCCCACAGCAAGGATAAAGATAAATGGCTCCCTAACAGACCGGTTTGAGCTGAAAAGAGGCACAAGACAAGGCTGTGGTATCAGCCCGACTCTTTTTGCTCTTTATATTGAACCACTGGCTCAGGCCATTCGTCAGTGTGAGGAACTAAAAGGAATCAAAATCAATAGTAGAGAACAAAAAATTGGTTATTTGCAGATGATATTCTGTTGTTTTTAAAAGATATAAACACTTCCATGCCTAAACTAATGACTCTATTTGGAGAATTTTACACTTATGCCGGCTACAGACTGAATATTTCTAAAACTTAAATTCTGCTTTTTAATCATAGCCCAGCAAAATAAATTGTATCTAGCTATAAAATCAAGTGGGACAACAACAAAATTAAATACCTTGGAGTGTTTCTGCCCAAAGATCCCTCTCACCTATACAAAGACAACTATGATGTAATAAACTTTTAACATTAGTCTGGATATTAGGAAGTGGCCATCTTACCCTTTAGACTTGACAAACAGGATAAACACTGTGAAAATGAACATTCTACCAAGGATGCTCTACTTATTTCAATCACTTCCAGTAGAAATACCACCTAAACAGTTCATAGAATGGGATTGGATGATATCTAGATTTATTTGGGAGGGGAAAAAACCTAGAATTAGATATGCAACATTACAATTACCTAAAGAGAAGGGCGGTATGTCTCTTCCAAATTTGAAACTATATTACTTTGCAGCACAGTTGCGCTATGCATGTTTATGGTGTGACTCGGAATATTTTGCCAGATGGAAAGAGATTGAGACGTGTACACCCGGTTCCAGTATCCAGACCCTTTTGGGAGGGAATGGCGTACCAGATAACATTCAAATGTTATTGGACCCAGTAACAACATTTACAATTAGACTTTGGCAAAAAGCTGCACGACAACTAACGTTGAAAAAAGAAACAAACGTCCTGAAATGGATCTATCTAGATAAGAATTTTAAACCAACAAAAGATGATTCAACATTTAAGCAGTGGAGTAAAAAAGGAATCACAGCATTTGCAACAATTATGAAAAACTAGAAAAATTTGCATTTCCTGCGGAAATACGTTTGATTGCAGTTTTGCAGAAGGTGATTTCTTTAATTGCTTCATTGCATAACTTTTAGCAGAAGACGCTAAAGTTGGCCATATGTTGCTGAAGAAATTGCAATGTTGTCAATAAATGGTAAAATCGTTTTGGTTTGCAGAAGAGGTAATTGCACCAGGAAAAAAATTGGCACAAGTGATTACAGAAATAAGTAATATCAACGAATGGCAGGAATATGTTGGATTGTGAAAATCTATTTTTTGCAGAAAAATCAAATCACTATTTGCAGAAGGAATTGTTGAAGAAAGCA
>NC_050520.1:3482570-3514468 GCF_002922805.2 Oryzias melastigma
CGCTCGGCGCCCGCCGTCCTCCACTCGGCGCCCGCCGTCCTCCACTCGGCGCCCACCGTCCTCCACTCGGCGCCCACCGTCCTCCACTCGGTGCCCACCATCCTCCACTCGGCGCCCACCGTCCTCCGCTCGGCGCCCACCATCCTCCACTCTTCTCAATCTCTTCTCTTCTCTTCTGTATCTGCTGTATTGTCATTATTATTATTGTATTTATTCATTACAGATTGATGTATTTTTTATTCATTTTTTAAGTAATTAATTAAATTCTTTATTTTCTGTTCAAAATAAAGACAGTTGAGAACATTGGAATGTTTTATCGACCTTTTCTTGTGAAAATCCTGATGCGGCCCAGCCTCACCCAGACTCTGCCTCCAACGGCCCCCGGCTGAATTGAGTTTGAGACCCCTGATCTAGAATAAGAGCTAAGAAAACCATATGCAAATAATGTCAAAGTCAATTTTAACTCCAATCACAAAAAAATAAAACAAACCATAATTTTATTTAGCAGGTTTGTCCTCAGTTTCTGTGGTGGCCCCACCTGTGTTTGCCAACATCGCCTAAGTGGGGATTCAGTGGGTTAGCTTGCTGCACTAGCGAGCCGCCCGGTGGACAGTGTAGCATGCAAGCGAACGCCACTGTAGTAAGCTAGCGTCCTCGCCCTGTAGCGAGCTGTTAAGCTCCACTGTAGCATGCTAGTGAGCTCATCTGTAGAAAGCTAGCGAACTATGCTCATTCAAGCTAGCGAGTGTCGCTATACCCCAGGCGGCTGGCTAGCATAGCAAGTCTACCCACTTAGTGCCTACTTAAGCCGGTGTGGACAGACAGGTAGGGCCCACATCGATGGATGGATGATGGAAGGATTTTGTTCAACTAAATGGAACTGGGAGTCAGGTTGTAGCTAGTTTTTTTTACAGCATTTTCCTTCTGTTGTGGTCATCAGACGGCGACAGGTCTCCACACTCCAAAACAGTTTAGACTTGTGTAGGAACTTCCTTATTCCTGCAACTGCGGTTAGAACTGGACTGATGCTTCAGGACAGACATCAGCGCCTCTGTTAGTCAGCCTCCTGGCCCGGTTCTACAGGGTTCTGTGCTTCTCTTTATGAGCTTGATGGTTCTCTCTGTGATTTCTGCTTCACAGCCTCAGGACCAAAGAGAAACTAGAAAGATTTGATGAAAACTCCAAAGTGAAGCTTCCCAAAAGTTCATGACTTTCTGATCTAAACACCTGTGGAGCGACCTGTGGAAGTCTGATCCAGAACCCAGAAGATCTTCTGATCCAGAACCCAGAAGATCTTCTGACCTGAGACATGCAGGAAAACTGTCAGTACAAATCCAGTCTCAATTGTTCTGAAGTTTCTGGTGATCAGAACCTAAAGCTTTTCTCCCTTCAGAACCTCAGAGACCAGAAGCAGAGCTGAGGGTTTGGGAAAGCGTGAAAGCTCGAGTGTGTTTTGCGTGTGAGCCGTGCGTGACGGCTCGTGTGCGACACAATAGCGGCCGTCCCTCTCCTCATATCGCAGTCAAACCCGCTGGAAAGTGCGCGACCTTTTCTTGCGCAAAGCCGAGTCCCGGCTGTCATTGTTCTGGTCACATCCCGCTTTGCAGACTTTATCGCTTCATCGCGGCGCGCGCGCGGGGGGGCCTCGCGGCCACACCTCCCCCCCAGCCCTGGATTGGCCCCTCCGCCTCCTCGCGCTGCCACCAGTTTCCGCGTTTCTGGCATTTAAGTGCCGCCGCGCGCCCCGCAGCTTCAGTCGCAGCAGCAGGATGTCCGACCGCGGGACGTTCGACACCAACGTGGTCACCGTGACCCGCTTCGTGATGGAGGAGGGCCGGAGGGCCAAGGGCACGGGGGAGCTGACCACGCTGCTCAACGCGCTGTGCACGGCGGTGAAGGCCATCTCCAGCGCCGTGCGCAAGGCCGGGATCGCGCACCTGTGAGAGACACGCGCACACTCTCGAACACGCACACACATGAACTCAGCCGTGACAGACAGGGTGTCACCTGCGCGCGGTAAACTGGAGGTTCAGGTTGACTTAGGCGCTCAGAGACCACGCCCACTGACAGTTTAAACCTGTTCACTCTCACCTGTGTTGACGTAGGGCTAGCAGGTTCTGTCACTGCTTTAGGAGTTCCACTCAACAGTCAGACATGAGCCGTGCGTGATATATATGGCAAGCCAAAGGGGCCAATAATCACCAGGGGAAAAAATTGGCCATGAAAGACTCCGCTTTTAACGCATGTTTTAAAAGTAGCGCGTGAATTAAAGCGTCTTGCGTTGTCCCAAAACAGATGTAAAAAGTGGCGTTTTCTCGTGTGTTAACCGTGCGTCGAAAGCGCCGTTTTATTGTGTCCCATTACCATACGCATGGGGTCAAATCAGCATCTGCTCAAAGTGAACGAAGAAACAAATTGAAAATGTGAAAAACAGGGATTGTACATTTGATTAAAAAAAAAGACAATGTGAAAGTAGTTTCAAACTCAAAAATACATATTGAAAATTTGAAAGAATTATTGAAACTTTGGAAAAAATAAAATTGAACATTTGAAACAATAAAATGTCAAATTATCCTGTAAAATTAAAAAAAAATATGTGATACCAACCAAAATAGCTAGCATGTAGCAGAAAAAATAGATAAATTTCAAAATAGCCTACAGAACTGAAAAAAGTCTAAATGAGCCTAAATAGGCTCAGTGTAAATAGTAGCTAAACTCCAAGACATCCGGAAAAACCTTAAAAAAAGCCTAAATTAGCAAAAACGGCTATCATGTAACTGAATATGAGCTAAACTCCAAAATAGCCTAAATGTCTTATTAAATGCAAAAATGGTCCAAAAAGCTTTTAAACTTTAAAGCCATACATTTTTACCATAATTATAATTAATAATTTTACTCTCCATAAAAATCTATTTTGTCAAAACTACACGTTAGAAATGAGCACAAGATAACACATTTTAAAACTGTAACTTTTTTAACACAATTATGAATAATAAAAATGCAGGAATATTATTCCACAATAAATCAACTTAAACCTTAAATAACTTTCAATATTTTACTCTCCATAAAAATATATTTAATCAAAATTATACGAGATAGAAATTAGAGCAAAATAACATCGGACCATTCATAACAACAAAATAAAATGACCTGGAGGGCCGAACAGAATCACCTGGAGGGCCGGAGTTTTCTTTACAAATCAAGTAAAGTTAATTAATGTAAACTAAGTTACTGAGGTAAATGTATCCTAACGAAACCGCCATTCATCTCCAAACAAGTCATTTATTTTGTTCATCTCTTTACAAAATGACTATTTTTGGTTAAAAAAAAGAATGAAAAACATCTATTGCTGTTTTTTTTTTCTTAAGATGTTTTTTTTTATGTTCCCGTCAGGTACGGCATCGCCGGCAGCACCAACGTGACGGGCGACCAGGTGAAGAAGCTGGACATTCTGTCCAATGATCTGGTCATCAACATGATCAAGTCCTCCTTTACTTCCTGCGTTCTGGTGTCTGAGGAAAACGACAAAGCCATCATCGTGGAGCCAGAAAAACGGGTAGGTGACGGTAAATCAAACCGAGGAGCCGTGCGGCTCAGGTTTCAGTGAGGAGGCTTGCTGCATGAACTGTTTGGTAATGTCAAGCTTCCTCTTTTTTTAAAATAACCTTTTTTAAGTCTACTTCCAAGATGCAGCAGTTATATTACTGTAGGCTGGCCCGGCCCTGGGCTGCATGGCCCCCATGGCGACAAACAAATCTGGCCCCCTGCTGGTCGTTAGATCCGGATGTCCCAGCTAAGGCTTGCATTGAATTACTCTGCATTTGTAGGCACATGTGCTAACTGGCTGCGCCACTGTTGTGTGATTATTGTGATATTTTTTTAATCAATTGACAGAATTTATTAAAAATAAATGTGCTAAATGCACAGTTTTGTGTGATGAATTTCATTTTGTGATTATTTTCCGATAATAAGTGGTCGGCAAGTACTGTAGCTAAAAAAAATGAATTGTGATTCATTTTTTTCCCAGGTTTGCGACTAATTAATTTTTTTAAGTTAATTACCGGCCCCATTTTTTACATGAAATGAGTTTAACAAAAAAATGAGAAAAAAATGAATATATGATCGTGGTGATTTGGCGCCCCCTCCAGAAGATGCCGCCCCAGGCAGCCGCCTAGGTGGCCCATGCCCAGGGGTAAAACCAGAAAACCGTAGGTTACTTTTTCAAATGTTCAAAGTTTAAAAAAAAAAATACAAGAACTGCATTAATCTTCAACGTGATGATGTCACTCGAGTATTTTCTGGTTTTACCTCCTGAAATGTTTTTCAAATGTAAATTTCATGTAATATTTTGACAGTTTTAACAGTCTTTCATTGTGTTATTGTTTTTATTGAGCAGCAGAACTGATCCAAACCCAGACGTTTTGGTAAAATTCTCTGCATCTGTTGTTTTTCAGGGGAAATACATCGTGTGCTTCGATCCTCTGGACGGATCCTCCAACATCGACTGTCTCGTTTCGATTGGAACAATCTTCAGCATTTACAGGAAGGCACGACTACTCTTGTGACAGATACAGTGGATTTAGAAAACAAGGGGTTCTGTTTTACTCTTTACAGTTTCTAGTAAATAACCCAAAATGACTTTGAGATCTCTAGTTTAGTGGTCCCCAACCTCTGTGGCTGTGGCTCCTCAACCTATGAGGATTTTACCACGGCCCGGGGGAGGGGTTTACTTAAATGCATGACCAAAATGTAACCAACAAATCAATTATTTATACTCGATAAACAATCGCTACTTTGAAGCTCCACACAAAAATATTTCAACACAAAAACATTTTTTACAAAACAGACAAACTCAAACTCATGACTACGACTCGGCGCCCCTCCGGCGGCGTGCTTAGCGCTGCGCCTCTTTTTTTCATGGAAGTTCGAGCATGAATCGTGTTCACTTCTCTGAAATGATCATCTGAATGGATGATCTTGTTTGAGCATTTCTATGATTAGATTCATTCATGAAAGTCACATCTCCATGCCGACAGGTGGGAGAATCACCTGTTCTTCTGTTTCTGCACTCATCCCATCCATTTGAAGAGAACGGTTCCATATTCACCTTTTCTCATGTTCCACGCCGCCGGACTGCTGTTAACCTTCAAGCTACTCAAGAGAATCCGTTCGATTTTTAAAATAAAAGATTTTTCAGAAAAAAGATTTACTTTTCTCCCTTGAATAAACTCTACTGCTCAAGTGATTGAAGGTGTAGCTGAGAGAATCCGTGTTTTTTTTTTTTTTTTTTTTTTACAGTAGCGGGTATAATTTATTGGTTCTTCTGTTCGTTTCTTCAAACATCCTTTCACCAGATCTGTCCTGCTCTCCTCTCCAGACCACAGACGATGAGCCGTGTGAAAAAGACGCCCTGCAGCCGGGCAGGAACCTGGTGGCGGCGGGTTACGCCCTGTACGGCAGCGCCACCATGATCGTCCTCTCCACCGGCCAGGGAGTCAACTGCTTCATGCTGGACCCGGTCAGTGCTCCCCGTCCCGGTCTGCGGGAGGATTTCCATCCTCTCATGCCGTTTCATCTCACCGTCAGGCGATCGGCGAGTTCATCCTGGTGGAGCGTGACGTGAGGATCAAGAAACGGGGAAAGATTTACAGCCTGAACGAAGGTTACGCCAAGGACTTTGAGCCGGCCGTCACCGAGTACCTCCAGAGGAAGAAGTTCCCGCAGGTGACCTGGACTCCACGATTAGTCGACTAATCGACGACTTAGCGACTATTAAAACAGTTGACAACTAATTTAATCGCCGATTATTCGTTACTTTATATTATATGGAGTTACAGTGTAGTAAAGTTGAAAGTTATAATGGAGTTATGCCATTTAATATAATATAATTTAGGATTTCTTTTTTTCATTTTTTTTGTCTAATTTGGAGTTTAGCTAATATTTCAGTGGCATGCTAGCTGTTTTGGATAACTTAGGCTTTTTTTCAGTTTTTTTTTAGGCTTTCAATCTCAGCGTTTTCAGCTGTCAGCACTAGCATCTTCAGCATACAAATTCAGCTTACAGCCTTCCCATTAGAATTATCACAGGTAATGCTATATATCTAGTTTTTAGATAGTTTAAATCTAATGATGGTTAAGATGTGTGTGTTACATCACTTTGCGTGTGACCCGTTTAGTCGACTTATCGCAAAAAATAATCGATAATTAGTCGACTATTGAAATCATCGTTTGTCGGAGCACCACTGACTCACATCAGACCTAACGTCCAGCGTCTCCAAGAACGTCCCTCACGCTGTTGTTCTTGAACCTCTGCAGGACGGCAGCGAGCCGTACGGAGCGCGCTACATCGGCTCCATGGTGGCGGACGTCCACCGGACGCTCATGTACGGCGGAATCTTTTTATACCCAGGAAACGCCAAGAGCCCCAAGGGGAAGGTGAGGTTCCTCTGTCCTCACCGGCTTGACCCTCTGACAGTTTCAAACCACATTCAGAAGGGCTGTCTAAGTCTGAGCTTTTATTGTGAAAGTTTATTCTGTGAAACCGTCAACATCAAAGGTAGATTTCCTCAATTGTTCAGAAAAATCCCTATGTTAATTTGAGCTCCAAACATATCATTATCCTGTTTTCTAAGATGTTAAACTTTGTTTTATTACATTATTAGGCTGAAACTAGGAAGCCCATACAATCATAGTCCACCTCTGTGCACATCAGTCTGGTTGGGGCCTTTCGGCTTCATCTGGTCTTCAGATGTTGGTCCAGAAGTCCCGTGGTCTGATCACATGGTAGCATCAAACAAACGGCGTTTTTCATGAGCAAACGTTCAAAACGCTCCGTTCAGCCTCGGGGTCCGACCATCTGAGTCTGGAATGAATGTGAAGCCAAGCAGATTGTAATCTGGTTCAAACGTTTTTGACTTTAGGTCACTTATAGAAAAGTTCAGTTGTTTTCCTTCTATTATTGGTCTTTACTCTCTCAGTTCACCAGATGTTGTTCCACATCGACAGTTTATTCTCCATGACTGTTTTTCCACTGGAGCTTTTTTTTATTTTATTTTTTATCAATTCCACTTAAAAACTTGATTTAAACCTTTTGTTCTTTACCAACATAAGTAAGCAGAGAGCTGTCGGTGGTCATCGTCAGACCTGCAGCTCTTCAGTTTTCTGTGGCTGAAGCTCAGAGTTTCAAAACGATCTTTCCTCACATCCGTGAGGCTGATGGAGACGAAACCTTGTTTTGCAATAATGTGTAACAGCTGAGTTAGAGGAACAAGACTTGGACAAGACGAGACCTGAACAAGTATTTGAACCCCTGATAAAGTTCATGTTAATATTTGGCGACAGTAAAGGTCAAATGTTTCCTGTAGTTTTTCTTTCCCCATATTATGATTCTACCACCGCCATGCTTCACAGTGGGGATGGTGTTCTTGGGATGGTCCTCCTCATTCTGGGAATTCAGACCCAAAAGTTCTATTTTGGTCTCATCTGATCACTTCTTCCATGATTCCTCTGGATCAGGGATAGGAAACTCCAGGCCTCGAGGGCCGCAGTGTCTGCATGATTTCCAGATCTCCAAGCTCCACCCATGACAGATTACCTGGTTCAGGTGTGCCCAGCCAATTAGAACATGCCAGTTGCTAGCGTCATTAGCTCCTGTTGTTGCACAAGACATGCAGGAGATATTGATTAGTAGTACAGAGACATGAAAAAATGTTTAAAAAACTTGTTCTGTAGACATAGGCAGTATACGCAAAAACATATTTTTGGCACAAATGGAACCCCATACGGCCCAGACTCCGCCTTCAGGGCTTGACAACCCTGTCTAAGTGTACCACCAACGGTAACCATGGAAACGGTGGTCCCAGCTCTTCAGGTCAGTGTAGTTCTGGGCTGAGTCTTTACATGGTCTTACTGAGTCCTTAAATGTTTGTGTTTCTGTAATGAGGCTGCAGTGAAGTTTGGGTTTAATTCTTCCTCTTGTCGTTTGAAGCTGCGACTTCTGTACGAGGGCATCCCCATGGCCTTCATCATGGAGCAGGCGGGGGGCATGGCCTCCACCGGCTTCGAGAACATCCTGGACATCCAGCCGGAGAGCATCCACCAGCGCGCGCCGGTGGCGATGGGCTCCCCCGAGGACGTCCTGGAGTACATCGCCGTCTGTCAGAAGCACGCCAAGAAGTGAAGCCGGACGGCGCCGCCCCCGCAAAGCCAGAGTTTTATTCACGGCGTTTTATTCTGAAAGGATCTTTGTACGGAGCCGACGGGATGAAGGATTGAACCAAAACGTCAGAGAAAATCCAAACCTCTCCTGGACGCAGAGCTGCAGCCACGCCTCCAGGAAACGACCAAAGAAAACGTCTGAGCCACGAAAACCTCGACGGTTCATGAAGCTTTGAGAGGAAAAGTCTCCAAAAATAAATACGTTTCTCCACCAACATTGAAAGGAATCTGGATAAATCTACTGTATTTCTTTTAAACCCCAGAGAATAAAATGGTTCATTTAACATATTAGAAAAAAACAAAATATTTGGAATAAAAAGACCAATATTTTATAAAGAAATCAGAATCACAGATATTTTTATTGGTTAAATTCTCATTCTTTCATTATTTTGAATTCTTTAGCTAAAAAAAATAAAAACAAAAGAATCTCAACAATTTAAGGAATAAATAAACATATTTTTACCTCCATCTGCTCAGAATTCTACTTTTTCTGTTTATTTCAAACTTGACTCTTCATTTTGTCTTATTCTCGCCTGTTTGTCACATGAACACATTTCTTCGTCTTATTTCAGACGTTTAGACATCATTGTGTGAATATTTTGTAGGCATTCACTCTAAAGTGATCCAGTTTCTCTTTATTCCTTATTTATTCTTCTGTAAGTTTGTACAACTTGTAAAAACTCTTGCTATCAAAACGTTCAGCTCGTTCAGAACCTTTCTTGTACTTTTGGAACTCAAACATTTGACGATCTTTAAGATTTTACGCAATTTATGTGATTCTTCAGCCCCACGGAAATGAATGGGACAATTTATGTAAATATAAACATTCAGCATATTCAGGACATTCGTGCTTTAACTTTTTTCTTGCTATTTTATCATACTCTGAGATTTTTGGGATAATTTTGAGTTATGCTAATGTTTTAGCGATGTGCTAGCTGTTTTGGCTAAGGTGGCATGAGATATTTTGGAACTATTCTTGAGTTAAGCTAGTATTTTAGCAACATGCTAGCTTTTATGGCTAATTTGGGACCTACTAGGGTTTTTTGGGCTAATTCTGAGTTAAGCTAACATTTTAGTAAGGTGCTATCTTTTTAAGCTAAGGTGGCACAGATTTTTTTGACTATTCTTAAGCTAGTATTTTAGCAACATGCTAACATTTTTGGCTAAGGTGGCATCTATTGAGGTTTTTTTAAATAATTTGGAGTTAAGCTGATATTTTAGCAGTGTTGAGATTGTTTTCATGGAATTCTTAACATTTTTTGCGCACTGTCTGCAAATTATGCAAGTTTTATATCAAAACTCTCACCACATTCATGACTTAATCCAAAAATTAAAATAAAAACCTTTAGCATGTTCATCAAACAGCTGCTTCTTCCGCGACCACATTCAGCAGAAAGCATTCTCACTAGCATTATTGCAGGTAATGCAACTTTTCTACTTTAGCAGTTTGTAATGTCATTTATATTTCTGCTGACGCGAGTTTTCCTTCTGCTTTTAAACGCCACTTCTTTCCCATAATCCTCCTGTTTTGGTTTCAAATGGGAGTGCCGCCTCGATGCCATGAGGGGGGTTGACCTTAAGAGTAAAGGTCAGAAGACATTTAAAGCTCCAGTTCGTGTTGATCTGCTTCCACTCAGATTTAAATCATCTTGATCTTCATTGTGGCTCAAATCTGCAGTAATCAGATTACTTGAGTACTTCCTCGTTCTGGCGTCACCTTTGTTGTGAACTCGCCTTTCTTGTGCAGCCGTCGGTGTCCCGACAGACACCCGACACCCCGTCTCTAAATACCCCCTCACCCTCACAAATAGCCCCCCAGCTCTGAGGAGGAAACCGTCGCTCTGCAGTATCAGACCATCGTCCACCGGCGCCGCACGCAGCAGAAAGGAGTCGGACCGCAGCATGTCGGACCAGTCCCAGTTTGACACGGACGTGTGGACCCTGACCCGGTTCATCATCGAGACGGGCCGGCAGGCCAAGGGGGCCACCGGGGAGCTGACCCAGCTGATCACCGCCATGCTGACGGCCGTCAAAGCCATCTCCTCTGCTGTACGCAAAGCCGGCCTGGCCCACCTGTGAGTACAACCCAAAGGTCAACGTCCGTGAACAGAAGGTCAGCTCATTTACAGCTGAGGGGGCGTCGGTCTGACCCCCCCATGCATGCAAAGGGAGGGGTCAGGCTGCAGGACGGTACCAGCTCAGAGTTCTGCAGGACGGTCCAACATAAAAGTTCTGTATGATGGTGCGAGTTCAGACTTCTGGACAGTCCGAACTCAAAGTTCTGCAAATTCCTGCAGGAAACTGGACCATTCAAACAGAATCGGCACCACAGTCTTTGCTTCTCGGTCCAGATTTCTCCAGAATCTCCGACCGTCTTTTGTCCCAGTTTGAGTATCTGGTTGATAAGCAGCTTTTAGTTTGACGAGCAGAACGTGAAGAAAAGCAGATTTCTAACTGTATCTGAGGCGCAGCGCTGAGCTTTCTGCTGCCTGCAGGCAGGGCATGGCGGGGGCGGTGAACGTGACGGGGGACGACGTGAAGAAGCTGGACGTCCTGTCCAACGACCTGGTCATCAACATGCTGCAGGCGTCCTACAGCACCTGCTGCATGGTGTCCGAGGAGAACAAGGAGATCATCGTCACCCCCAAAGACAAGCGGGTGAGCGCCCCCCCCCACCCTGCAGATGAGTCCTCTACTCCAATCCAGGCCTCGAGGGCCGGCGTCCTGCATGTTTCCCAACCAATCAGCTCTTATTGGCCAAACACACCTGCACAGGTGATCAGCAGCAGGTAAGGCTGGACCTCGAGGGCTGACTTTGGACACCCCGGATCTACTCTGTCCTGGCCTGAGGTGGGGTCGGGGGTCAGAGGGAAGACAAAACTACTGCTTCCTTTTCTGTTCTTTTCAAAATAAGACATTTAAATGTGAACATTTCAGCTGATCAAACAAACTCGTCTCGTTTTTAGCAGCAGATGAAGTTCTTGATGTGATTTAAGAGTCAAAGCAGAAAAACATTTTCACTGACGTCTATTGGAACAAACTTGTTTCTTTAGACCTAAAGGAAGAACACCCGCACACGTTTAAAGACACTTTTCTACAAACTCAAAGCCTTCATCACCTGAAACTTTAACTAACACTACATCAAATTACAGTTGTACGGCCTCCAATCGCCATCCAGGGGCGGACTTAGGCCAGAGATCTGCAACCTTTAGTGCTAAAAGACTCATTTCTGACAGACCAGAACCTGAGATCCACAAAGTCTCACTTTATCATCTAAAAAAATGCACAATATTTATGCTTTTTTGGTAATTAAGCATTTATGTGTGAATTTAGATATAAATATTGCAATAATTGAATTACAAAAGTGTATATTTGTTTCTATATATTTGTAACTCCTTTTACTTTTGACAGCAGCACACACGAGTTCCTTCACAATAAAATCCACCGTGTCAAAAACCTCTTCCTGCTGCAGCAGCTTTGTTTCAATAAGAAATGCAAGACAGTCAAACATGATGTTTTGATCATTTGAACTTTGGTGTCCCACCATCAATTTGTCCCGTTTACTCAGATATGAACAACATTTTAATAGAATCTATTAAAAAAAAGCATAAAATATTAAGAATATTCACCAAAATATGAGGCACAAAACCCTAAATCATTTTCCATCCTTTAAACTGCATTTGTTTAAAACTCATTTACCAAAGTAAAACAACATTTGGAGACTTTTATTTGACTAGCTATAAACTAAAAACACAAATTTAAAGAACATTTCTGCAACATTTCTGACAGTAAATGAAAGTTTTTTTTTGCTTAGATGTTTGACATGTTAAAAATCTGAAATGACAAAACTTAACTAACAACTTCAGGACAGAGTCGTGGATCCGCTCCGTCTTCTGTCTCTGTTCAGGTTCCAGATCTTTGCGGTTCCCTTTGATCTGTTTCAGCTATGAAACACAAATGAAGCGTCTCTTAAGGCAGACAGCCGTCAAACTGCAGCTTCTGTGTCCAGAAATGAGGAGAATCCATCAGAACTTCCCTGTTGAAGCCTCCAGAGGAGACAACGGTTCAGTCTGTCCATTTCTGCTGTTTGTGTGTTTATCACTTCTAACAAAACAGTGAAAAAAGTCTAAGTTTCATTTGTGAGATTTAATTAACTTGATGAACAAAGGGCGACAAAAACTGAAGCAACAAAGTGGCGTTCAAACTGCAAAAAAAATAAATTAAATTAAAAAAACAGGTGTCACTAATGAACAAATCAAAACTTCAAAGTAATCGGCATGGGGGTGGTAGCAGCATGCTGTGGGGCTGGAACCACAGTTTTGACCTAAAGAGCTGAAGCCAGAACGGTCCAGAAACGTGAAGCTGATCCAGTGTGAGAGTGGAACCAGAGGCTGATTGTTTTCTAAAGAAGCAGTTTGTCGTTTCGTGTAAACGTGCTGGAAGTCTCACGAGGTTCGGTGCTGCTTCCAGGGGAAGTACGTGGTCTGCTTCGACCCTCTGGACGGCTCCAGTAACATCGACTGTTTGGCCTCAATCGGAACCATATTCGCCATCTACAAACGGGTGAGTCTGCAACGCAAAAATATTGAGTTTGATGGTTCATCTTTTTAACAGAAACAACAATGTTCATGTTGGGTTACTGTCTTTAAATCTTAAGCTAAAGATCAAACAGAAAAATAATTCTTGTATCGACCACCAGAGGGAGCTGTTGTCCAGCTAATCTACTATGGAGAAAAGCTGCTCATGTAAACATCTAAACAATAAATGTTTGTCTCACTCATCCGGAGGATGGAGAACTTTGCTGGCTCCGCCTCCTTTTACAACCTCTGAGATGAAGGAGCTGATTGGTTTTAGGAGGTCCAGATCCAAACAGTTACCTGTCCTGACAGGTGAAGCTGAGGTGGAGGTTTAGGAAACGCACACAGACATCAACAGGAAAGCACTCGACTGATCCACCTGAACTGCTAACCATCGGCAGGAAGTCAGATGAAGATGTTTGAGCATCACCATCCTCTTCATCACTATGGTCCACAGATCACGAGTGTTTTCTCTTTGTCTTGGTTCTGCTGGAGGACTTCAGCCAACAGCATCAGGAACGTCTGCGTCTGCTCTGGTGGGTTTCCATGTTTGTGGTCTTCACGCTGATGTGTGACTGCAGGTTTCAGACGGGGAACCCACGGAGAAGGACGCTCTGCAGCCGGGGAACAACATGGTGTGTGCGGGTTACGCCCTCTACGGCAGCGCCACCCTGGTGGCCCTCAGCACCGGAGCCGGCCTCAACTTCTTCATGCTGGACCCTGTGAGTCTGTGGACTGCTGAGGGGGTTTATAGTGAAGGACCCCCACCCCCCCGATAAATAAATAAATGACCCCAGTCAACAAGGCCAAATGGGCCCCTTAAGGTTTAAAAGTGGGCAGAAAATGTGAGGACCAGCTGTCCACATTGACTTTAGTGAAAATTCAGTGGGTAAACGCGCTATGCTAGCCAGCCTGTGGACGCTGTAGCATGCTAGCTAGCACCACTGTATCAAGCTAACGAGCTCTGCAGTTCACCAGGCGGCTGCCTAGAGTAGCGAGCTACCCACTGAGTGCCCACTTAACCCAAGGTGGGCAAACACAGGTGGTCACCATGGTAACCGTGGACAAACACATTCAGGCCACATTTTCTGTCACTTTTATTAAACCCTGTGAGGTCCACCAGGAATGCGCTATTTTGATCTGACGTCTTTATTTGGATCTAGATCTCAGGAGAGCTGCAGCAGATCCAAACGCAGCGGCTGATCGTAGTGAAACACTGAACGTCTGACATCCCTGCTGTGTTTTCTGAACATCCAAACCCGATTAAAGACAAACGGAAATTCTGTTTCTTCCTGTCAGGCGATCGGCGAGTTCATCCTCATCGAGAGGAACGTGAAGATCAAGCCGAAGGGAAAGATCTACAGTCTGAATGAGGGCTACGCCAAGTTCTTCCATCCCTCCATCAACGAGTACCTCAGACACAAGAAGAACCCGGAGGTTAGACACCGCCGCCAGGTTCTTGTGGGTCCCAGCAGACCCGGATCCTGCAGCAGACCCGGATCCTGCAGCAGAAGGTTCTGCTGGGCTGTGGATCTGCAGGAACGTTTTAGCTCAAATCAACGTTGATCCTCCAGAGAAGAGCCTCTTCTTCTTCTGTAAATGAGATGACCGTGACGTCTCGTTTGAGGCGTCATGTGACCGTTGGTTCCTGGAGTCGGGATGAAGCTGCTGAGCTGCAGGAAGCGCCGCAGTCGTTCTGCACGCTCAGCTCTTTTTCAGCTTGCTCACAAACATGACTCCGACTTCAGCGTCCAGCTCATCCGTCCATGTTTCCGCTCCATCAGAGTCACATGACCACAGGAGAACACGAGGCCGCTGAGCCCCAGACACAGAGGTCAAACGGCTTCACGGCGCCCCCTAATGTTTCATCATGTTGAACGTGACCCGGTTAGTTCACCTGTCCTGCAGGGCGACTGTTAGACTGTTAGACTGTCTACCACCCTAATGTCTGAATATTTTAGGATAAAACGTCTTTCTGTGGAGGATAAATGAAGAGAGAGACTTCAGTGAGTCCCCCCCCCCCTCAGTGAGCGCATGACTCCCGTCACATTGAACCTGCAGCTCCACACCGCATGACTTCCCATTTTAAACACGGCTGCAGGTTTGAGTCTGGAGGTCAAAGGTTACGTTCAGGTTAGCTCCGTCTCGGTTTGTTTGTTCCAGCTGCTGCGGTGGACTCTGCCCCCCCCACCCCCACCCCCAGAAGGCTGGGTCAGCAGAACCAGGTCACGTCTGGGATCCTTTCGGACCCACAGATCTCACTTCACAAACAAACGTCCTTCAGGGTTCAGGAAAACCGCCGTTTGAACGCTTCAGAAACAGGTTTTAGTTCCATTGAAGCGGCTCTCTCCGGATCCACTCGGTCAGACGCCGTTTCCCGTCATAAAACCATAAATCCCCGTGACCT
Source organism: Oryzias melastigma (assembly GCF_002922805.2). Taxonomy (NCBI): domain Eukaryota; kingdom Metazoa; phylum Chordata; class Actinopteri; order Beloniformes; family Adrianichthyidae; genus Oryzias; species Oryzias melastigma. The sequence continues at coordinate 3,497,771 of NC_050520.1, forward strand.
TCCAGGATGTGACCCTTCTCCCGTCTCAGTCGGGACTTGGTTTCCTGCTGACTCTGAGAAATGAAGCAGCATCAGAGTCCTGAGCGTCCCTCCATCCTGTCCGGGGGTTCGAGTCCTGGAGCAGCAGCCGGACTGTTTGAGGTTCTGTCTGTTTAAGTTATGGACAGAATCCTGAATGAGTTCAGAAACTGGATTTAGATCCGGTTCTGCGTTTCAGCTTCTCCTCCGTTTTGCTTCAGTCTTTGCTCCGTTTTGTTTCCATTCAGCTTTTGTTTCTGAAGGTTTACCTGCAGTGTTCTGGGTTCAGGTTCTGAACAAGAACCAGAATCCCAGAAGTTCTTAGAACGTTCCGCAGATCCTGAACTGGATCAAATCTGAAGAAGGTTTCGTCTTTGTTTCTCTGTTAAAACCTGCAGGACGGCAGCGCCCCGTACGGCGCCCGTTATGTGGGCTCCATGGTGTCCGATGTTCACCGCACCATCGCCTACGGCGGGATCTTCATGTATCCGGCCAATGAGAAGAGTCCCAAAGGAAAGGTGAGCTGTGACACTCCTGCAGAATCGGATTCACCTCATGTCCAGAACATAAAACTTCTCCAGAAACAGAAAACATGGAGGAGCTTCTCCTCACAACCCGTCTGATCCTCAGGTTCAGCTGTGAAATAGTGATGTCCATAATGCATTTTGTTTAGAAAACCTTTCAGAATTCTCAAGGATACTATGAATGAGTTCAAACACAAATAAAATCATCCAAAGTAGATGTATGAAGGCATCTCCTGCAGAATTTCACAGCTTTAATATTAAATATTAACTGCTACTCCTCAAGAACCATTAAAAATGTTCTTGTCATCAATTAAAAAACATTTTTAAAGTATTATTAATTTATTTGAGCAGAAAAATGAAATGATTTTGCGCTCATGAATAAATGATCAGCTGAAAATGATATAAAAACTGTTGGTTAATTAAAAAACAATTCAAATGTCTGATCAGACGTCTCCTCAGTTTTCTACAATAAATCAGTCAAATCTACAGAGAATCAGTGAAAGAGATGAATGTCTGTTTAGATTCTGGAGCAACAAAAACCTGTTTGGGAGCTAAAAACAAATCTATTGGATTTTACATTAAAATATTCTTGTAGAAAAACCAAATTCTGACTGTAACGGTTCAGAGAGTCTGGATGTTTCCTGATGTTCACGTTGGAAGCTTCTCTTTCAGCAGACGCTCACGTCTCTGAGGCTGAAATTAAATCAACCAGAACAGTTGCATTACCTGCGATGATGACAGTGTGAATGCTTTTGGCTCAATGTGGTCGTTGAACATGAAGAAGGATTTTGATGAAGAAATTTAATGTCATTGCTGAAGGGATTTGCTGAAAATGCTAAAGCTATTTGTGTTTAGCTAAAGTTGCTAAAAGACTTAAACTCGCCAAAAGTGCACTAAAAATTTGAAGAATTTCTTTAAAAATGTTTTTCTAAATATAAAAAGTAAGAACTCAGAATTAGCCCAAACTTCAGTAGATGCCAAATTAGCTAAAATTTTTCTCAAATGTTAGCTTAAAAAATCCTCAGTAAGTAACATAGCACATTGGTAAACTACTAGCTTGACTCCTAATTAGCATAAAATCATGTGTATATGCTAACTTGCTAGCACATTGCTAATACACTAGCTAAACCCAGAATTAGCCCAAAAAAAACCTCATCGGGAGCTAAATTGGTCAAAAATCTTCAAATGGAGCTAAAATATTAACTAATATCAAAACTAGCCTCAAAAACCTCAGTAGTATTAATGATCTTATCATGCTGAACGTCTTGATGCAGAAACTGCTGGAAGTGTGATTGAGTTTTTAGGGTCCTAAAACTGTACGAAAGAAAAATAAATAAGAAGAGGCAGAGGTCAAACATCATCAGAGATCAGACGTCAGGTAGAACAGGTCAGGTGTAGATCGAGGGAAACGCTCAGTAATGCAGGGAGAGAAGCACAAACAATACTTCACACTGAGCCCGGCTCGGTCCAGTGTGACTGTGGCCTCCCTTAATAACCGAGAACCTTCACCAGCACTGACCCGGGTCTCCCATGATGCTCTGCAGCTGCGGCTCCTGTACGAGTGCAACCCCATCGCGTTCCTCATCGAGCAGGCGGGCGGCCTCGCCACCACCGGGACGCAGAGGATCCTGGACGTCCAGCCGGAGACCATCCACCAGCGCGTGCCCTTCGTGGTCGGCTCACCTGACGACGTCAACGAGTACCTGTCCTTCGTCCAGAAGTTCTCCTGAAACTCCGCCCCCTCCAGTCTGAGACGCCGATGTTTACTGGAAAAACGTTTGTATTTTTTTGGCTCTTCGGGACTAAATCTGGAAATGAAAATCCCAAAGTTTGTAAAGTTTTTAAAATGTAAACATTTTGAAGATTTTTTGTCAGTTTGTACGTGAACGTGTCGACAATAAATAACAAACATAAAAGACTTCTATTTCGTCAGAAGCCGAGTGACATTTTAACGACATCCTGACCCCTCGGCGGCGCCCGGTACTGCACCATCCAAACCTCAACAACACAACTGTTGTGGGTGGAGATGTGCAACAGGTCATGGGGTCATGGGACACCCAGAAGTCTTTGCTTCTTTACCCCAACCAGCCGATGATGCTAATCAATCAGCATCCAGGAATCACCACCCTAACGGTTAGTGACCCAAAGCGTCACGGCGGTCTCCTGGAGAGACGGAGACCAAAGAAGACCGGATGGACTGAACTCTCCAGCCGGGTCAGACGGATCGGCTCCATCCAACCGCAAACAGACAAATTCACCAAAGTACTTCTGTTTAAAATGTAAATAATACAGAAACTCACCGATAACTTTAAATACGAAGCTACAACTTGTTTTAAGACATTTAGAATATCTTGTTGAATAATTTGATCTGATTTGATCAAAATCTCTAAAAAAACACATTTTATTTTTCCTTTAGATTATATTTTTAGGCAGAAATGTTTTTGTGTACAATGAGTGTTCTGGTCTCTGCAAACAGAGCAGCTTGATTTAATGATTTAGTTTAATTAAAGTCGAGATGTTTATAAGTTATTTTACAGAAAAATGTGAACTTCTAGTCGAACGTCAATCAATAAACCAATATTTATAGAAAGATGGTCTAAATGAAGGACAGTTGGAGCTTTTTCTAACCTTAAACTGGATTAATTTGGTTGGAGACTGGAAACATGTTCAGACCTTTTTAGCAATATTTGATTGTTTTAAGGCAAATCGTTTCCAATAACCAGATCAATACAACATGAGTGTTTATGGATTATTTCTAGATTTATTTTTGTCTTACATTACGACAGAGTTTGAAAAACTTCATAAAATAAAATATCAAAAAAAAGTCGTCAAATGAAACAAAAATCAGGCCTACGATCTTGATCAGAGATGGACCGCTCTACCACAGCCACCCCACCATGTTATTGATGGCATGTCTTCCACTCTGAGGATTTCATTTTGTGGTTTCCCTGAAAGTCTCCAAAATCCTGCAGAAAATCTGGATTTGAATATTTAAGCTGAGAAACATTTTAGCCTGAATCCTTATTTTCCTGCTCCAGTCTGATCTCATCAACTCCACCAGGATTTCATCAGAAGCTTGTAGGAAAACGTTTGGTCCTGAAGTGATGCTGATTGGTTGGAAGTGTTTGAAAAGAAAGCGACATTTCTTTGTGAAAGTGTTTTATTTGCTGGGTCCACTCTGTAAACTCGGTTCAGTCTTTGTGCGACTCTGAACGCCCAACTAGTGTTTTCACAATTTTCAATGATCACAGTAAAAGTAGAAAAAAAAAAAAATCATTTACAATGACCAGAGCGAGCGTGAAGCCACGCCCACCGAGCAGCACACACATATTTACAGAGAATAAAACGCAACTAAAATCTGAAACATCAGGTTTTTAAAACGACGTGGCGCCATTTCCCTCAAATCGAGCGTGAAGAACGTCCTCCGAGCGTCAGACCAGAGGGTAGCTGGCCGCCGTGGCGATGCCGCAGTGGTTGTGTCGGTCTTTGGCCATGTAGATGTAACCTTTGTCGCCCCACTTCTCGCTCCAGCTGCACAACGACAACAACGACAACCGTTTAGGGAGGAGTTTCACAGTTTCAGCTGCTGAGGTCAAAGGTCATCGACGCCTGACCCACCTGTTCTTGACGATCCAGTACTTCTTGCCGTCTACGTCTTCGCCCTGGAAGCCGTAACCCACCACCAGCACGCCGTGGTCCAGCTCCTCGCTGCTGCACTCCTTCTCGAAGTAGATTCCTGAAAAGGAATAAAAACAGGAAATGTCCAGCGGTGTCCAGATGAGCCGCCCCACCCAGGGGTGAGCCGCCCCACAGACAACCCGCCCTTCAGACGAGCTAACCCACTGACCACCTGCCCAATGGATGACTTGCCCCTTGGACGAGCCGCCCAAAAGGTGACACACCCCACGGACCAGCCGCACCAAGGGCGACTACCCGCTCGGACTACCCACCCCGAGGGAGAGCCAACACAAGGGTGATCTGCCCCACGGACCATCAAACCCAGGGGTGACTCACCCTCAGACGAGATGCCCTTGGACCTCCTGCGCCAAGGGCAAGCCGACCTGGGAGTGAATCGCCCCTCGGACCACCCACCCCTCAGACGACCCCCCCCAGACCTCCCATCTCAAAGACCTCCCGCTCCTCCAGACCTCCTATCTCAAAGACCTCCCACCCCTCAGACTCATAGATCTCCTGACCTGACTGGTAGAACTGGAAGGACTCGTGGCCGGCGTCGATGGCCACAGAAACCGGCCCCACAGAGGCCACCGCCTTCATCAGAGCCCGCTCTTTGCCGCTGGGGACGTCAACAAACCCGGTGTCGTTGGCAGCGCTGTACTGCGGGTCGTAGTGGCACGGCTGGTCGTCCTGGAAACCGGCAACAGATTAGAACCTTCAAACCTTAAAACGGCCTGGCGGCGGAGTCCTCGGTGCGGCGTACCGTTCCCTTGTACGGGTAGAAGTCCTCAGAGTCCAGACCCTGGTTGTCCTTGACGTACTGGAAGGCCTGGTCCATCAGGCCGCCGTTGCAGCCTTCGTTGCCCTCAGGGCGGGAACAGTCCACCAGGTTCTGCTCGCTCAGAGCCACCAGTTTACCAGTCTTCCTGAACTGTTGACCCTCCAGAGCGCCGGTGGTGCTGAAGGCCCAGCAGGAGCCGCACTGACCCTGAGGAGCAGGAGGAGGTTAAACCGAGGAGGGATTTGACAGTTCAAACTCAACAAAGATGAGGATTGTAAAGAAGAGCTGCCACGATTAGTTGATTTAATAGTCGATTAGTCGTTACTTTATATCATATGGAGTCAGAGTGTAGTAAAGCTGAAAGTTATAATGAGATTCTGCAGCTTTGTGGAGTATTTTGGTATTTATTAAGGTTTTTTTAGGCAGTTTTGGACTTAATATTTCAGCTACATGCTAGCTGTTTTGGCTAACTTAGATTTTTTAAAATATTTTTTGACTTATTTGGCATTTAATATTTTAGCTGGCTATCAAATTCAGCGTTTTCTGCCATCAAGTTCAGCATCTTCAACGGCCACATTCAACTTACAGCATTCACTCTAGCATTACCTGTGATAATGCTAGTGTGAATATATCTAGTTTTTAGTCAGTTTAAAGGTAGTGATGGTTAAGATGTGTTTTACATCCAGTTTGCACGTGACCCGATTAGTCAACTACTAAAATAATCGTTTGTTGCAGCTCTATTATAAAGACAAGTTTTACTGACAGGATTTAACGTTCACTTCTGGGTTTAGAGAGAAAAAAAAACATCTGAGAACATTTAAGACAGACGTTTAAAAAACGCGTATATCATTATAGAAATGAAGCAAAAGTCTATTTTTTTTTTTTTTAAATCTGTTGTTTTCTGGGACATAGTTTCTGCAGAGCAGTTTGCATTCTCCTCCTCTAGCTTACAGCCCCTCACACCCAACATTAGAGGTGAGACAAAAACAGCAGCAACATCGTTTCTATCCAGCCGCTCAGTTCTGATCCAGATTCCAGCTCAGACGAAGACGTTCATGAAGACGTTCATGGACCCATTTGTCTGCATCAGAAGGGGGCGGAGCTGAGAGCCTGTGGCTCCGCCCAGCATTTTTTTTTTTTTTAAATCTCATTTTTGTGTCTGCTCCTGATCCCAACAATTTGAACAAATAAATCCCCAAATGTGATTTTAATATTCATTTTCTTTAATTATAACTCAGAAAAACATTAAAACAGTTTTTAATCACTGCGGCTCTTTAAGTTCTTCGCTTTTGTCTTAAGAAACATTGATGATGACATTCCTGCTTTACACAAACCGGTTCCTCCATATCTAAACGTCCTCATTCTTAACTCCTGTTCTCTGGGAGGGAGGGGGTAAAGTCAATGTATGTGTGTGTGGGAGGGGGGGCAGAGGGTGCAGCACCGAGATAAGCTCTTCAGCTTATCAGTGTTTGGGAAGAGCGTGTGCCGGAGTTCATGTTCTCAGATGATTGTTTACAACAGGAAGTCAGCTGACTCCACGCCGCGAGTCACGACTCACCTGGTCCTTGACGGGGGTGACGTAGCCCTTCTCCCTCCAGTCCACGGCGCGGGGAGCCTCCAGGAAGTTGGGCTCCATGAACAGCGAGCCCTTGTACTTTCTCTGCTCTCTGCGCTTGTAGCCGTTCATGATCTGCCGGAACTCCTCGTGGGTCTGTGGAGACAGTCGGTTCTGCTCTACGATCTCTGGGACAATGAACGGCTGAGCGCCGATGCAGGCGGCGGCCTCACCATGTCCCCGAAGTGGTTCATGCCCAGCCGGTACGAGTGTTTGCCCATGGAGTGCTCCAGGTTGTGCAGCTCGATCTTCTTCAGGTTCTTCTCCCACACCAGCCGCCTCCAGCCCTCCTCCTTCTGCAACCACAAGCTGTCAGGCTCCTGCAGGAGGTCCAGCTGCAGGAGGACCTACAGAACCTCCTGAGGAGGAGGTCCAGCTGCAGGAGGACCCCCAGAACCTCCTGCAGGAGGAGGTCCAGCTGCAGGAGGACCTACAGAACCTCCTGAGGAGGAGGTCCAGCTGCAGGAGGACCTACAGAACCTCCTGAGGAGGAGGTCCAGCTGCAAGAGGACCCACAGAACCTCCTGAAGAGGAGCATGGTGGATCGACACTCACCTCATGGTAGTTCTTGCTGTGCCAGCCTTTCCACAGCTCCCAGTGCTGATCCAGCTGCGGGTCCAGGCTGGGGGCCGACAGGGCCGCGCATGCGCACACGGTCAGCAGAGCTAAAGGCAGCATGGTGGCTCCTGAGGAAGATCATCATCATCATCATCATCATCATCATCGTGGTGGTCTGTTTACAACCGCAGAAACTACAAACATGTCCACCCTGATCCCTGCGGCTCATAACTTTATTGACAGCAGCGAGTCACAGGCCGCAGCACGACCTCCTTATCCCTCCGCCGAGAACACCGCCGTTGGTTAGGCCCAACCAGAACTGCGGACCGGGAGGGTTTCCGCGCCGGTGTTATGCCGAGAAATGCCTGTTTGCCGAGAAGTGCCCCCCCTGTCGCGGGAGCGCGCACGCACAACTGAGTAGGATCCTCGTCCGAAAGTGCGTCCCTCTGCCAGAATGCGTCTCCCCGCTCTCAGACATCGTTGATTTGTTTCGGAACACTCGTATTTTGTTCCAAAGAGTCCACAAAGAAGATGGATGATAACAACAGAGATTATTCTGGAGCTTTTGTGGGTTCGCTATGTTTGAGATCGCCTTTTTCGTTTCCAACCGCATATTCTCCATAAAACACGAGGAGGCTCGGATTTTGTCAGGCAGCTGCTGATCTAACCTGTCAGAGTCAGTGCACCCCCACACCCCCGCGAAATAATTTATTGTAGAAAAAAGTATTTAATAATTGTCCCTTGTTACTGTCTCGTTCATAAATCGCGTTTATTTCCTGAAATTAGTCTAAGGCTGGTCTTGTTTTCCTTTCTTCATCTTTAATACAAGAAGCTGTCGGTGTTTGACATAGACTCTATGTGTGTGTGTGTGTGTTTGGGCGGGGGGGCGCTCATTCATGTCAATAAACTCCTAAAAGCCCCAGGATAAAGTATATCTTAATAATCCACCTATTTGAGCAAAAAACGAGCATTACAAAACCAATACACAATGCAGAGACAGGATAGCCTAATTCTGGCAGAGGGGACATATCTTGGCATATCTTGGTCCTGTGTGATCACGCCCTGTGAGGGTCAATGGAGAAAGCATTCACGTTTATTTCATGGGATTGTCTGTGTCACTGATTATTTAGCCCTGTCGCATGTATTTTTTCCTTGTCTGGACAGTTTTTAAAGGAGAAGAGGGATAAAATTGATAACATAGAATAAAACAATGAAACTAAGATATACGTGAAGGCACTGTGTTGTCATTGATGCGTTTATCTTTTTCCACATTATTTTATTTAATTTTGTTTTCAATACCTCCTCTTGTGTGTCACCATTTGACATGTGTAGATGTCATTGCTGCATTGTGGCTATGTCTGTAACATTTGGCATTTCAATAAAAGTAACAAAATTATGTTGACTGAATGTGTCACCATCATGTCCACAATCACAAACAAAGACTTGGACTCAGACTTGCAACATAACAAGGGGGTGCATTTATTCCCTGGTCATTTCAGCTGGCTGCTGAGAATCGCATCCACTCCACAATTTAAGCGAATACAGGTGTAGAAATTTGTATTTGACTTGAAAAATAACTAGTTATTTAAAATAACTCTGAAATATACAAATAAAATAAGTCATTATTACGACAAAACACATGTAGTTTAATTGTGATTATGAGATGATCACCAATGTAGAAAGAAGCGTCCTCTTCTTCCTTTCCCCCTGAGATGCAGACACTTCACATGTACAAACCCTTTTTATTTTGTGGTTAATAGCAAAAACAGCAGAAGAACACTTTTAAAAAGTTGGTTTTAATCTATATTTAATTTTATTAGCGGGTCTACCCTCATTTAATGCCTTAATTCCATCTTGTGCTCAAGCCCCCCCTTTATTTCTCTAAAATGTCTCAACAAACAGGTTGATTCAAAGAACCCATGACCGACGAGCGTCTTGGCAATTTAGTAAGTTCACTAAACTCCAGACATTAGTGAACCAAAACAGCCACTCAACTCATTCCCTTACAATGCTTTTGTCATTCTTACACAATCCACAACAAAACAAAGCAGTAATTCAGGAAAAAATAAAGAATATGACCTAAAAATATATGTAAGGAGCAGTTGTGGTTTATTATATTTTATGTGATAAACTGATTTGTTTTCATGCTGTAGTCCAGAGCAACTTAACACTTCTTGCTGAAACACTTGTCAGCCCAAAGTTCTGTCAATAAACCTGTATCTGAGTACTTTAGTGATGTAAAGGGAGACAGGTGGTGCATGAGATTCAATTAGGACATTCAAACAGTGTAGATTATTTTATTGAGTGAGTTTGGGACTACAGCATAAAAACAAATCACATATATCCTAGTTTCATTGTTTTATTCTATGTTATCAATTTTATCCCCCTTCTCCTTTAAAAACTGTCCAGACAAGGAAAAAATACATGCGACAGGGCTAAATAATCAGTGACACAGACAATCCCATGAAATAAACGTGAATGCTTTCTCCATTGACCCTCACAGGGCGTGATCACACAGGACAGGATTGTGCCAAGATATGTCCCCTCTGCCAGAATTAGGCTATCCTGTCTCTGCATTGTGTATTGGTTTTGTAATGCTCATTTTTTGCTCAAATAGGTGGATTATTAAGATATACTTTATCCTGGGGCTTTTAGGAGTTTATTGACATAAATGCGCCCCCCCCCCACGCCCAAACACACACACACACACACACACACACACCCACACACGCATAGGGTCTATGTCAAACACCGACAGCTTCTTGGATTAGAGATGAAGAAAGGAAAACAAGACCAGCCTTAGACTAATTTCAGGAAATAAACGCGATTTATGAACGAGACAGTAACAAGGGACAATTATTAAATACTTTTTTCTACAATAAATTATTTCGCGGGGGGGTGGGGGTGCACTGACTCTGACAGGATAGATCAGCAGCTGCCTGACAAAATCCGAGCCTCCTCGTGTTTTATGGAGGATATGCGGTTGGAAACGAAAAAGGTGATCTCAAACATAGCGAACCCACAAAAGCTCCAGAATAATCTCTGTTGTTATCATCCATCTTCTTTGTGGACTCTTTGGAACAAAATACGAGTGTTCCGAAACAAATCAAAGATGTCTGAGAGCGGGGAGACGCATTCTGGCAGAGGGACGCACTTTCGGACGAGGATCCTACTTAGTTGTGCGTGCGCGCTCCCGCGACAGGGGGGGCACTTCTCGGCAAACAGGCATTTCTCGGCATAACACCGGTTCGGCCGTCAGTGGCCGGTACAGAAACCCCCGACAGCCCCGTTTTTGTTTTTTAATTTTCATCCAGGAAATAACATAACCGGAGACTAACGTAACCTGAGACTCGGAGCCGCTCCAGCCTCCTTGTTTGTCTGCTCGGTCACGGGACCGCGGCTTGGCTCGGAGCCAACGAGCACCGAAACTAAAACGGGAAACCAAACGAAAACCAAAACTTTTCCCGGCGAAACGCCGAAAGGGGCGGGCGCTACCACCGGCTGCGCCGCCGGGGATGTCACCGGGTTCGGTTAAGAACCGGAGCCGCTTCAACAATGGCTGCTTTAGAGGAGACGGGAAAATTAAATAAAAAATAAAATCTAAGAAATGTTATTAGATTTTGGGGGATAAATAAGTACAAAAACACATTTAAAAGAATCCAAATAGAAAAAGAATAATGGAATGTGGCGAAAATAATCGGAATAAAACGAAGCTGCACATCTACAGCTAGCATCGAATCGTGAAGCAATAGTACATTTTCTTTAACATCAAATTTACGTCAAACGTCTTTTTTTAACATAAGCAACATCATAACAGTTGAAACTCACCGAACAATTCTGAGTTTGAGGGTGAAAATATACCGTCAGCGGAGCAACACAAAGTTTATAAAGGCCGAAAGGACCCCTGGGTCGCAGCCCACAGCGCGCCCTGATTGGTCCGCATCTTGTTTGTCACCATACAAGCCCCGCCCCTTACATGACGTCACCAGGAAGCACGTGATTATCGCTCATGGAATGATCAAAACAAGTTAGGATTGTTTTTGACCCACTAAAAATTTTAAGAAAAGCATAAAAAAAACGTTATTTAAACATTTCTTACAAAATATTTGATACATTAATATTCACTCACAATTTGTATTAAATGTGTGTTTTTGTCTGCAGTTTAATACAACAAACAATAATAAATGAATAAGTATAATCTCTGCAGTGTCATTATTTTTACACCCAAACAGTTAAATTTATACGTTTATTTGTCCAATAAATGACTAAAATCCTGTGAAATGTCAGCAGATATTTTCGGACAAAAAGTCCTTTTGTAACCTCAATAAAGATTTTGTTTTTAAAAGTTTAACTTTAATTTTGGAGTCTTTATCGATGTTTTAGTAGAATGGAAAACCTGCTACAAATGTCCTCACATTGAACAGTGTGTTCCAGATTAAACATGCAAACAGCACAAACCGTCCAATCAGCAATAATCTGTAGTCCAGCCCTGAAGACGCAGCACAGCCTGCAGGGAAATCAGAGTTAATCAATGCTGACGCTCATGTGACTGATTGAGAAACTCCGGATTAGACTTCATGATAATCTGTCATGTAGGAACAAAGAGCGTTGCTGTCGACTCTTTTCTTCTGTTGATTCACGTTTTAAAAAAGTTTAAAACTATGTTCTGTCACACAAATACAAAGACAAACAGTTTAAGAAATAAAATGCAACAAACACGTTAAATAGCTCCTTTAAAAAGCAGCAGTCATTCGTCTGAATGACATAAAGAACTTTGAAATTATTTTTAGATCATTTACCAACATGAGAGTCTTTACATGACAAAATGCTAATTAAAGTCTCATATGACTTTTTTCCGCTAAAAAGTTACCAAAAAACAAACCTGTTTATTTTTACCCAAAAAAGTGAAGTTAAAAACAGAAGTTTTTCTTTTTTATTTAACCTTTATTTTACCAGGAAATCCCATTGAGATCAGATCTCTTTTCCAGGGAGACCGAGTCCTTCAGTCTATGATTTATTTTTGTAAATGTTTTTGTTGCTGAACCCTCCTTTATAGAGCTTTACTTTTATTTCTATACAGAATGCTATTGTGGTTTTCTGCTGCTCATTTAAATACTTAATTATAATGAAGTAGAAGGAATTCAAAAAGAGAACTGAGAAAATGGTTCGAAATCAGAAGCTGTTTTAGATGTTTTCTAGATTTGTGACTCAAAGTCAACTCGACTCGGCGTCAGAACCTCCCAAACCTCCCGGGTTACGAGTCACAGACATACATGAGCGTTTTCTTTGGGTTATTTTATTACTTTCAAGCAAAGCTGAAAACGTTTTCATTTTTTATTTTCTGTTGTGTAACTGGAGTTCCCTGCTGGCTCGTCTTACCTGCACAGGTCTGGAAGTGACTCCTCGTTACTTCCAGTGCGTTTTGCACGGCTCAGGATGATGTGACATGACTCGTCACCCGGTCACTCACAAAGTCACGCAGATGACACCATGTTTCCAAACTCCTGCATCACGCCGGTGCTGAAGTTTGCAGGATTTGTTGCTTGACTAAAATATCTGCAGTTCCAGTTTCAGAAGAGCTGATGATGTGCAACAAGCAGCGTGACTGCATTGATTCAGGAGTATTTTCTGACCAGCTGATCACCAAATCTGTCCTTTGGAAGAATCTAAAAACAAGATAACCTGATGGGAACCTGAAGGGACGTTATCTGTGGGGCTCTAAGAATGTAATCAGGAGAAGTCGATCAGGCGTGCTGAGGCTGCAGGATACTCTAGGAAAGCGTCACAAATGTTCAGACAAGAAATCAGGAGTTTTTTACATTTCAGCAGGAATTAAAACAAAAAATTAACAGAAGCTAAATTGAACTTTTTCTTCTTCTGAAAATAAACGTGTAATGTCAAATATTGCAGTAACAGAAGAGATTTAAGGTCAAATGATTAAGAAATGTGACTTCTGTTAATGCAGGAACATTAATCCATGCAGTTCAGTTTATGATTAAGATCAGTCTGTCATCTGCATAGAGGATCGTTTTTCCATCTTCTGTCATTTGAAGACTGAATTTCTGACTTCATCAGCTTAGAAATATTTCTAATAATTGTCAATAAGTGAGAGGAAAGTTTGTTTGGAACAGTTCATGTTCACACTTAAAGTCTGATTGGAACCAGAGTGAGACCATTTCCCAAACCCAAACCCTAACCTAACCCTGACCCTGACCCCGACCCTGACCCTCCAAACCAACTTTTTTTCAGAGTTTTCACATTTGCATACTGGACCTGAACTAATGTGAAGAACAAATTCTGGTCCGCTTTAATGGAACCAAAGGGAGCAGATGTAAAAACGCCCTCACTGACGCCTTGGAGAGCAGGGTCGGTCAGCTTCAGTCCAGAAGGGTTTTCAGGTGTGTCGCAGCCAGATCAGGAAAACCTGGAAAACAGGCGAAGGTCAGAGGTCAATCAAACTTCCGGGGTGGTTGTAGACTCGGCTGTTGACATGTTTGTGAAGCTTCGTGAAAACCGGACGAACAAAAGTCTCATATTAATGAAAAACATAAAAATTGCCAATTCTCAGATTCGCCACAAAATGGCCACCAAGTTGTAGGTCATGTGGCCATCCCATAATTTCAAGAGTCCCCGGGTTATCCCCGACACGTGTGATTGGGTTCCATTTTTTCACTTTTCGAAATATTTCTATATAATATTTTTGGCCCATTTATTTATTTACTTAAACCTCAATTTTCTCAAGGTGTATGGGAATTTTGGTGACGTTTCGAGTTTGTGGAGGGGGTCACATTATTGCTCAAAGTGCCAGAAAGAAAGAAATGCAGACATAGAAGTTTTTTGCGGTTAGGGCTTTGTGTGTCTTTTTGTGTATTTTGTGTTCTGCTACACACTGGTCGTGTCGTTTTGGGCTCAGGCCTTTCCTTTGAAGCCTTTTTAGAACTTTTTACATTTTTCACTTGTTGCTAAAACGATATGGTGGCCCAGAATCAAATGTTCTCCTGTTTCCACAGACAGAAGGAGAAATGTTTCAGCTCTGTTAACAGACACAAACTGGAAGGAAAGAATCAAATTTAAGGAAAAGTTTATTATTCTGAACATGAAGGATGTTTTATGATTCACTTTTATACTCGATATCAAAGATATTTTTGATTTCAAATAATAAACCTGACAAGAAGCGGTTTTACTGCTGATATAATATATTCATTCTTGCAGGTTTTCTAGAAATCAAAGTTTATTTTTAACCCGAGAACTGAGATTCTCCAAACTGCAGATTCTTTTAAAAACATGTCAGACAACAAACCGTCTTTCTGCAGCGGCTCAAACGCCTGAGCATGACACAGCAGTTCAGGCGGGCAGAGACAGACCTGCAGCCGCAGGCGCAGCCGCAGTCATGTGAGCGAGAGGCGGCTGCAGGCTGACGAGCATCCCCGCGGAGGGAAAACTCAAACCTGCTGACAGATGCCCCGCCCACATTAACCCCTCCTTCCCGTTTCACAACATGTTGTTGTTCAGCTGCAGGTGATTCACGGAACACGTGCTCCATTTCCTGTCAAAGTGTCACACGGCTGCCACAGGAAAAGGATTCGGATGAACGACGAAACCTTAGAGCCAAAACGAGGGTCACGGCGTGGAGCTTCATCTGAAATGATCTTCTTTACGGGGAAACGGCCTCTGGAAAATGTTCTTTCATTAAATCCCTAAATGACTATATAGTGCAGATCCAGTCATGGATTTTAACCACTGACTGTACATGAGAACTGGACTGAGTGGCTCCTCCCCCAAGGCATTCCAAACAGGAAGTACCTGTTGGCTGACATTTGACTGACAGATCTGTTGTGTTTGAATTCCCGCCCTAACCCCTACCTACTAAAATACTATCCAGCGTCCTGGATTTTAAAGGTGGCACGATGTTCTCCACGTTTCTTCTGTTTTTATAAACGCCGGATGTGACCTCACCGATTTCACAAAGTCAAAATCAAATAAATACGAACATTTAAAGACGTTTATTTATGACTCCACTGTGTTTTGATGGTGAAAATGAGGATGTTTTTTTTCAAAACTTACATTTAAACACGTTTTTTGTTCGAAATTGTTCGACCGCAATGCATTGTGGTCTACATTCACTAATCTAGCGAGCATCCATGCATGCTAGTTTTTTGCAAAGACTTCTGGGAAATTTGAAGTGCTCTTTGATTTTGGAAATAGTAGATTCAGACAGAACTAGAAAATGGCGAGCGCACTTTATAGTGAGTAAAGGGGAATTCGGACACAACCTTAGTGTAGTGTTTCCTGTAGGGGTGTGGCCAACACACAAGCTGACTCCTGATTGGTGAGAGTGGTTTCCATAAAAACAACGACTCAGACCAATCACAGCTTACCATGTCTGGCTCCAACTTGGCTCGACTGACTTGATTTAGTTGGAGCTGGAAGTAAACTATGGATGACATCACACTCACTCAGTCCAGTTCTCACATACAGTCAACATCATTCAGACAAACTCACTGATTTCCAGAAGGAAAAACCTAAAAACTATGAACATTTTCTGAAGACCGTTTATGACTCCACTGTGTTCTGATGATGAACATGCGGATAGTTTGTTAAAAAAATTACATTATAACATTAGTTTTTTGCAAAAATTGTTCAGCCACAATGCATTGTGGTCTATATTCGTTAATGCAGTATCGATGAACACTGTTTTTTTTAAAAGACTTCTGGGAAATTTCTGGGTCACAGGATTTTGATTGATTTATTTTTTTGGAATTACAGTTTCAGAAAGAACTACACAGTGAAAGAATTCGGACATAACCGCAAACTCAGTCTTTTATGACCATTTGAATCACGGCGGCAGGAACCAGAACTGGGCCGGGTCATGGGTCCTGATCTAACAGAACCAGCCGGACTGAATCTGAGCAGCTGGAATGGACACACAGACTCGTGATTGGATGATCCTCCTGTCATGATTGGCTGGTTTGGTGACACATGAGTAAAAAAAACTAGAACTTGATTTAAGAATCATTTTCCAAATGAAAAATCAAAAAACATTTGAAAAAAAACATTTTTGCATCATAAAAAGTTACTTTTAGAATAAAACATTTGTGTTCTTTAGTATTTGTAATATTAGTTTGTATAAATGTAGCGGCGTTCATCAGCAGGACAGTGATGTAACATCTTCAATAAAGAGGCGACAGGAACAAGTCAAGGATTTATTATAAAATGTGTTCCACTATAAAGTGTCGTTTGTACTAAGAACATGGCATCTGCACACATGCTGGAGGAACGGAACATAAATAGCAACAGAAACATTTGTGCAGTTAGCTTCCAGTCTGTGCAGCAGAAACGCAGGAAAAGCTTCATCTGCAGCCGGAGCCGCCACACGGAGCGGCGCGTTCCCGTCGCAGCGCCAACGCCACGACAACACCAGACTGAAGCAAAGCACAGGAGCAAAGAGCCGCGCTCCCACGCCGCGGCGGCGTTCACGGACTGTAAACTCTGGTTTCATTTATATTTGACATTCATTCTGCCTGAAC
>NC_050520.1:3514476-3548637 GCF_002922805.2 Oryzias melastigma
GGGGGGGGGGGGGGGGGGGGACCGTATGTACAGACGGCGAGTCAGGCTGAGGAAGCAGCCGTTCAGACTCCTCTGAAGAGGCGGTAACACTGAAGAAGCCACAGAATACTGCGTTAAGCTCCGCCCCCAAACCCGCCAGCGCTGGCCTTTCCGCTCGGCTGAGTGGAACGGATCTGCGTCTGGAGCTCAGGTTCAGCTTTACTGACGCGGCGTCGATGCCAAATGTGCAAAGAGCTGACGCTGCAGGACGATGGGCGGGGCATGAACCGCCGCCACGCCGTTTCATAGCGGCTAGCAGCTCAGCGAGTCCCCAGCGTGTCAAAGAAGTCGTCCAGGTGGCAGAGAAACACCATCAAAGTCCATGTTTACCTTCAGAATCAGGAGAGCTGCAGCGACACCTGAAGGCACAAACGTAGAACTGCAGCTCGCCATCGCCAGACAAAACCCAGATGAACCGTCAGTCTGGTGGTTACCACGGTAACAAGGTGGCTTCTGCAGTCGATAAAGGAGGAGCAGACATGAAGCTTCACTAAAAGATTTATGCTTTTGTTCAGGTGTTGGCCGGACGGAAACTGTGGAAGATTCTAAAACGGCGATTTGGTTGATCCGTCTCCACGGAAACGCTTGTTCTGAATTCTGGGTTTGGATGCGGGAGTTTAAAAGGCACGGATCCTGGCGGGTCGGGCCGGACCGCTGACGTCTGGAGCTTTGTGCTTGGAGGGAGGTAGAAGGCCACTGAGGGGGCGGGGCTGTTTGACGGCGGCGTCATCAAAACACGCCGGCGTTTAGATTTTGGTTGCAATTGTTGTGGTGAGAGACGCTCAAACCAGGAAGGAGATCCGGATTCTGGAGCGCCGCCTCCACATCAGACGAGGGGGCGGAGCGAAGAACGACCAAGGAGGGGGAGGGGCTAGGTCAGCGGGAAATGACAGAGCTTATAGAGTTGTAGGAGGTCCCTCCGTTGCAGGTGGGCGGGTACCCGTTCCGGGCCCCGCCCACCGCCTCCAGGTTGACCTTAAAAACGGGCGCGGCCTTCAGGAGGAAGTCGGCGGCGTCCCTGCGGCCCAGCTCCCTCAGTTTGGTCATGAGCACCCCCACCGTGCTGTCGCGGCGCCGGCTCCACTCCTGCAGCAGCGCCGCCGTGGGGCTGGGCTGCAGCTCCGGGGCCTCCGGGTGGGGGGCGCCGTTGCTGTATTTGGCAACTAGATCGGTGAGGCCGAGGTTCATGGCGAGGAGGCACCAGTCCTTCCCCAGGGCGTCGGGGGGGTCCAGCAGGCGGCACAGTTTCCGGCGGGCCAGCAGCGGCAGCTCGGACACGGGGACTTCAGTTCCCAGAACCCCCTGCTGGTAGATCTCGGCGCAGCCGAAGGCCAGGATGCTGCTGAAGCTCTCGCGGTAGCCCCCCATGGTGTTGGTGAGCGAGCTGTCGCGCTGCACCTGTGCGCGGATGAAGTCTCTGGGCTGGTAGATCATGATGGGGGCGTGGTGCTCGCGCAGCTGCTGCGGGCTCAGGTAGTACCGGGCGGCGAGCAGGCCGGGCAGCGTGGAGGCCAGCAGGTTCTCCGTGATGCTGCAGACCGTGTCCAGCAGCGCGTAGCTCTTGGCGCGGTCCGAGTCGTGGCCGCGCACCCGGATCTCCACGCCCTGCCCGTGGTTGACCAGCAGCACCATGGCCTCCACCCCCGACTGGCTGACTTTGGCGCCGTTGGTCCACAGGTGGATGTCTCCGTCCGAGTCCTCGCCACCGGCGTCCTCGGGCCTCTGCTGGTGGCTCCAGCGGCACAGGTTGACCTGCAGCTTGTGGAACAGGCCGCAGGGGAAGGCGGTGAGGTGCTCGGCGGGGACCAGCCGGACCCCCCCGTAGATCAGGGAGTCCTCGTCCTCGTCCTCCGTCCAGGAGCGGTGCAGCCCGTTGGTCTTGATGAGGGCGGGGACGTCCACCATGGTGGGGTTGGTGGCGTCGCGCGAGCAGACGTCCATGGCGTCCAGGATCTGCAGCAGCTCCTCCACGTCGCTGTCGGGGGCCAGCGCCTGCACCTCCTCCAGCCTGTAGCGCCCCCTGTAGTGGTGGATGGCTTTGGGCGCCTCCACGGAGAGCAGCTTCCCCAGGACGCCGCTGCACAGCCAGCGCGGCTCCAGCAGCAGGATGTCCTGCACCGTCTCGCTCTGCATGATGCTGATCTGTGGGGCAGGAGGGAGACGTGAGCGTGAGGCGGCGCCCCCTGCTGGTGCTCAGTGGCGCAGACTGACCTCCCCCATGCTGTGCAGCTGCTGGGCCGCCGCGCGCAGGAGCTCCTGGCTGACCAGCGGGTTGATGTTGTCCTGGACGTCGCTGACGAACTGCTGCAGCGACATCAGCTGGTTGGGTCCGTTCAGCTTCCTCCAGGCCGGCAGGGCGGCGAGCAGACGCTCCGACAGCGGCGTGACCGGACTGCAGCGCTGCGGCGACAGGAGACGCAGCAGAAAAAAGATGTTCTGAGTTTGATCTTTTTGTGTTTCTGCTCAAACATCGACAACATTAACCCTTTAACAGCTGGCTCAACCAAACAGCGGGAAACGTTTAAAAAACGTTTTTAAAAATATTGATGGTGTGATTACTCCCCGAAGTACGGAACTCCTGAAGGGAAACAGAGGAAAGAAAATGAAACATGTGGATCTGGAGCCGCAGATCCCTGATCCAGATGCTCAACAGTTTTATACAAATGTATTTTCTTTTCAATTAATTTTGACCTTTTAACTACTTATAAAAGAAAAAAAAGCATCAAAAAAATGTATTTTTTATTGCTGCTGATTGTACGGAGCCCCTAAAGGGACATCAAAGTTAAAAGAAAAATAAGCGAAGTAAAAACATTTTTAAAGTCACTATTTAAAATAAAGAATTCTGGTTAGTAACAGATGCTCATCAGATAGTAAATCTTGTGCATCAATTAGCAACCAGAACATTTTTTAATTCCATTTTCAGAAAAAAAAGAGTTATTATCTGGTGTTCACCAGTTACTAACAGGGAGGTTTTCTTTTTTTACTACTTTAATTTTTAGAAAACAAATTCTAGTTAGTAACCAGAACTTTTTTACTTTAATTTCTATTACGGAAACTAAGTATTTTTAGAATCAAATGTTTTTTTAGTCCAATTATTATTATTATTTTTTAACTTTGATGTCCTTTTAGGGGCTCCGTACTAAGGTCATAATCCATCCAGGGTTAAAATGAATTGATAAGAAAATATTTTTCTATAAAACTGTTTTATTGAAAAGGCTGAAGAAAAGTGTATCTGGATCAGGAGTCTCCAACCTGCAGCTCCAGATCCTCATGTGGATCTTTGATCTCTCCATGTGGATCCTCAGACAAACATGAAATAATCATGGAGCTGCTGACCAGCATGTGGACCGTCAGAGTCAGCAGCTCCTCTAACCAAAACTACCTAAAGAAAACAAACAAACAAACGAGGTCCAACCCCAAACTAAAATAGCCAAACCCAGCAGAGTAAGACTACTGAGGACAGAGAGGAAAAGAAAACTTTTTTAAAGTAAGGATTACTTTTACATCCTGTTGACCCAAAGACGTCTTGTTTGATCAACTCTACCTCCAGAAAGATCAGATTTGGGTAAAACTTTGATCTTTTCTGAGTTAACAGAACATATCATCTACACTTGTATGCCAGCTCCCCACAGCGCTCACAGAGACGACGGCGGCGCGGAGCTCCTGCAGGTGACTCCTCAGCAGCTTCACGTCTCTGGAGTTGGAGGCGCCAGCGTCCATCACGAACAGCTTGTCGCTGATCTGCAGGTCGTTCCCAAACCTGCAGGCAGAAGTTCATGTCAGACGAAGAGTTTCTGTGGTTCAGTTCAGCTTAAAGAATAAAACCTGAAGAATCTTCAGACTGAATGAAGCTTTAGATCAGAACCTGAGGAAGACCTCTGTGAACCTCTTCATCAACCAGCTGACTATCAGAACCTGCATTTGGATCCCACCTGTTCCTGACTTCCTTCAGCAGCGCCCTCTCCTTGTCGTAGCTGAACTCTCCGGAGAAAGCTCTGGGCAGGCCGGCGAGGTCGGCGTGCGTCGCCACCAGGACGACGGCGAGCGGCTGCGGAATGCGCCCTCCGAAGACTGAAAGACAAACGGAGACGTCACCTTCAGCGGCGGGCCGACGGCCTGACGAGCTGCTGCTGCGGGACGGACCGATGCTGTCCTGCGGCAGCGTCAGCGCCTTCAGCTGGTTCAGCCAGTATGTGGCGTGGCCCAGCTGCGTCTCGTACGGCTCCTCCAGGCTGAACAGGACCAGGTGGATCGCCGTCACGTCGTCGGCGGCGAAGTAGTCGTAGCAGCAGTGGTACACGGGGTTTCCGGAAAACTCCCAGACGCTGAAGTCCCCCACACCTGCAGAGGTCAGGCCGCAGGTTAGCGTGCGTGAGGGTGGCCCGGTGGCGGGGGGGGCGGGGCCTCACCGTGGATGTTGGCATGCTGGATGTCGATGGCTTTGGTGGCCTGTTCGTCGGCGGCGGACAGGCTGCTGTGGACGGGGGAGAAGACCTCCAGGACGCCTTTGGTCAGGCTGGGCTCGAACATCATGCTGCGACTGCGCACGCTCACGTTCTCGCAGCCCGGATACAAGTTAGAGATGCTGACGGACACTTCAGAGGGAGAACGCAGATCAGTCAGAGGTCTCCGAGGAACAACTTTAGGATTCAACTCTAAAGAGTTTCATCTGATGATTTCTACATGAAAACCAGCAGACAGAACTGAAAAAAACAGAGTTGTCATGCGTGTGCATGCTCACATGTGTGCTTGTAAACAGTATTTGTGCGTGCAGGTTTTTGTGTGAATTTGCATGTGTGCATGCATGTGCATATCAGTAGAGTTTGGGTGTGCATGCGTGTGGATGCGTGTGCATGCGTGTGGATGCGTGTGCATGCGTGTGGATGCGTGTGCATGCGTGTGCATAGGACTAGTGCACATGTGAAAGAGTATCATTCTAATGAAGCTTCATCCGTTTGGTTTTAATGTTGATGAATCAAATCTGGACTGTAAACTGCTGCTAACTCGGACAGGATTTTGGGTGAAACATGGAGGATTTTCAAAGTAAAGTTGATGGTTTTCAGACTAAACAGACATTTTCTGACCATAATTATCTTAGAGTCAGTGAACGCACCGGGACTGAAGTTACCACCTCATCGATTTTGATTGGTCCTTCCTGTTAGCCCCGCCCAACGCGCCACAACACGGCTAGTTTTAAAACAGATATTTTAAGATTCCAAAACAAAAAAAAGTTGAAACTGAAAAATAAGTTTTGAAATAAAAAATCTGAAGTTTAGAAACCTAAAAAATTGAACATTTGAAGCTGAAAATAATTATATTTAATTTAGAATACCAAAAAGTTTTGGACATTTTAATTTTTTTTTACGCCAAACAACAATATTCTTTTCAATTTGTTTGATTTGGGTTTAAACCTATATTGGCCAGTTCAGCTCCACAGTTTTTTAGCTTCTTAAACGTGAGTGAAGCTTCATGTTTGCTGAGGTGTTTTCCTGATACTTCCACTAGAGGGAGCCAGAGTACTGTTCTATAAACATGCATGGATGCTGTTGGTCTCAGAAAGAGAGATTTCTCTGCATGTTTGGACTAAATCATTTATCATTCAGATGAATTAGGTTAGTGTGAAGGATTCTGTGAGGATCACAGAGGAGGAGCGTCAGAGGAGCGTCAGAGGAGCGTCAGAGGAGCGTCAGTGGAGCGCCAGAGGAGCGTCAGAGGAGCGTCAGGTACCTGCCGGCTTGGAGCTGACCGGGGAGTTGGGGTGGCGTGTTGTGCTGTTCCCGCGCGGTCGTCTCCTCCTGAAGAAGCTGCGCAGGATGCCACATTTCAGAGACTCCAGCAGCGTGCTCTTCCCGGCCCCCGAGTGTCCGAACAGCTTCAGTTTGATCCTGGGCTGGACGCTCTGGGTGGGCCGCAGCTGCTGGATGAAGCTCAGCTTCAGGTTGTCCTGAACAGGAGAGGGAAAGTCAGAGAGCAAACGGAGACGCAGGTGATCTGCAGACCGGACCCCTGGCTGTCAGGCCTCTTTTCCAAACAGCAGCCGCTCCTTTGTTCCCGTTCTCCGTCGTGAGTCATCCTCACCTCGGACTCGGAGCGTTTGTGTGGGAGGAGACGCTCCTCAGAGCGAAGCTGCAGCTCACAGAAGCATTTCTGATCATTCCGGATCAGAGTTTGATGCTGCAGTGAAGCAGAATCCCGTTTGGCTGTGAAAGAGCAGCAGCTTCCGATCCGTTCCTGAAATAGCTGAACATATGCAGCAGACGGCTGTTTTCACGCTCTCCTTTACGTCTCAGCGGGTTTTCAGAGACATCAGCTCCTGTGCGTCTGAGCCGGAGGCTGAAGCCTCGAGGCTTCATGGAGGACGATCCCAAACTCATCCACATCAGTTTGAGAAAACGCAGCTTTTCAGACGGATGTTTTAAAGGAATAAAAGCTTTTTCTGCTCGTCAAAGATTCCAGGATGAATTCAAATCGTCCAAAAATCCTCTAAATCAGGGGGTCAAACTCAAAGCACACCTTATGTCGCGGGCCGAACAGGATAAACATTTAGGAAACTTTCTAAAACTACATTTTTATAACTTCAAAAACCTGTAACGTTTTAACATAAAATTTTATTCCAGAATAAATCAACTTAAACCTTAAATAACTTTTAATATTTTACTCTCCATAAAAATATATTTTGTCAAAATGATACAAGTTAGAAATGAGCCCAAGATAACATCGGGTCATTAATAACAATAAAATGATCTGGAGGGCCGGATCCGGCCCCCGGGCCTCGACTTTGACACTTACTGTAAAGGCTGTTTGAAATGTCATGAGCAGAACTAGAACGTGTTCTTCTGATTTTTGTCTTAAACTGTTTTAAACTGTAATAAACCTGAGAAGAAACTAAAACTGTCTGGTTTAACGCGACTGGTCCTGCTACTCAGCACAGAAACAGTTGGAGAAAGGTGACCAATCAGGAGCCGCGGCCCGGCGTTTTCCCCGACGGGACCAGAAACCTTCAGAGCGACAGGAACGACCTTCTTTACCTTCTTAAGTTTAGCCAGCAGGGAGACGATGAGCTCGTGCCGATCAGCCGAGGCCAGATCCTCGGCAGACTTCCCGTCCTGAAAGGAGAACGGAGGATTCTGAAGGAGATTTGAAAACCAGCGTCTGGTTCTGGAGCAGCGGAGAGACGTCTGGTTCTGGAGCTGCTTCAGATCTTTTTATTATTGTCATTAATAATAATAATAATAATATTATTCGTCATCAAAGATGAAGACAAACAAGGAAAGTTCTCAGAATAAAAATCTGTTTTTCTTTAGAGCAAAGACTCCGTTTGGATCAGAACCGGATCGTTGCATCAGGATTCACGGTTCTAAAGATTCTACAGAACCAAAACCCAAGCAGAACCCTGACACTGAAGTCCCGGCGGTCTTACGTTGGTGACGGCGTCGATGTTGGCTCCGGCCAGACAGAGATGGCGGACCACCTCCAGACTCCCGTTCTTAGCAGCCAGATGGAGAGGAGTCCGGCCGTACTGCACACAACACAACAACAATACAACAACAATACAACAACACAACAACAACACAACAACACAACAACAACAACAACACAACGGTTAGACGACCGCGGTCTACGGCTCTGATACGGTAAAACGTTGATGAATATCATGTTTGACTGTAAATATAAATGTTTAGACGGAGGCGTTTTCCTGAGCAGAGATCTGAACCAGACCGGATCTGCATCCCTGCAGAACTGTTCTGGTTCTGGCTGTAAGAACTGGATTCAGACACAAATGTGATGAAGGTCGAGTGTGGAGAGATTCTGATGACGGCAGGATTCTGCTGGAACTGAACCTGATCTGGACCTTCAGAACCCTCCAGAGACGCCGGCGCCCCGAGACCCGCTCTGGTTCTGAGTCGGCGTTCTCACAGAACTCTGATAAAATCAACCCGATGAAGCGATGTGGGAGTGGTCAAACTCACCTTGTTGGGCAGGTCCAGGTTGGCCTTGGCGTTGCACATGGCGACGACGACGGGCAGATTCCCGTCCTTGCAGGCGACGTGCAGCGGCGTGTTTCCATGGCGATCCTGCCGGTCCAGCTGGCAGTGGTGCTTGAGGAGGCAGCGGACGACGTCCAGCTGACAGCGGCGCACGGCCAGGTGCAGGGCGGTGTGGCCATCCTGCAGAGACGGGCGTGCAGAGGTCAGGCTCCGCCCACAGGGTGCTTTCCCTGGAAACGTTCCCTGAACGTTCCCGTCTGTTCTCTAGAACTCGCCAAACAGGTTTGAGTTTTCTGTCGTCTTCCTGTTGGGAAGTCTCGTGTCTGTAAATAACCAGAGCCGGTTGTCTGGAGCGTGACGGCGCCGAACGACAGACGTCTGAGAGTAACTTCCATCCTCCAGACACGCACCACGACGGTACGCTCCGCCCTCATGACGTCCTTTACGGCGGTCGTACGATAAATCCACCGGATGAGGCCGGCTATAGCAGGTCAAAGGTCAAAGGTTCTATTATTATTCCTCCCTCCTGTCTGTCTGATGGTTGAATCAACCGTCTTGATTTATACGAGATTGTTAGGAGGGAGTTCTGTGGATAGGTGGCTAAAATGACGTTGTGGTGGGCGGGGCAAATGGCGTCCTATCACAGGCAGAGATCAGTTTGTTCCTCTATGATCCAAATTTAACCTGAAAGTTCGATATTTTAGGGTTGTGTCCAAATTCCTTCCCTAACTACTAAAATCTACAGGACTACAGACTGGATTTTAAAGGTCATCTGGACATCATGATCACGACTTTTCTTTAGTTTTTCTAAAACCTGGATATGATGTCATCGACTTCACTGCGTTTATTTCTGACTTGTTCGATCGCAATGAATTGTGGTCTTAATTCGCTAACCTAGTGACCATCGATGTACGCTAGTTTTTACACAAAGACTTCTGGGAAATTTGGAGTGTTGGATTTTGGAATCAGTTCATCCGGAGAGCTCTAGAGGATGCTGAAGGCTCTGTTTGGTGATCCGGGGGAATTCGGACACAGCCTCGACCGTTAAGCAGGAGAACTGCGCTTCAGCCGTCTGAGCGTCTGTAACCGGCGGCTAAAGCGGCAGACGTGGACACGGGCGGCGCTCTGGAACCATCCTCTCCGTGTTCGGTACACACCTTGTCGGTCGCCTGCAGGTCGGCTCGGTGCTCCACCAAACACTCCACGATGTCCACGAAGCCCCGCGCCGACGCCGTCAGCAGCGGGCTCTCTCCTTCGCGGTTGGTGGCGTTGACGTCGCAGCCGGCCTGGCAGAGAGTCCTGGCCACGGCGGAGTAACCGTGCCAGGCGGCGCAGTGCAGAGGAACTTCCTGCTCCTGGAGACAGGAAGGTCACGGCTCTGGTGAGGGAGACTTTCTCCTGGTACCGGAACCAGAGGACGGAAACTCACTCTGTCTGCCAGGTTGGGGTTGGCCTGGATGGCGCACAGGTAGCTGACCACGTCCACGTTTCCATAGCGAGCCGCCACGTGAAGCGCCGTCTCCCCCGACTGAGAGGAAGCAGACGAGGAGTTACACGGATCCAGATGATCCCAACGGATCATCAGGAAGAGACGGATTAGATCAGAGATTCGAGGATTCTACAGGATGTTTGAGGAAAACATCCAACCGTTCTATTCATCCATCCATCAAACCATCCATCCATCAAACCATCCATCCATCATCCATCCATCCATCATCCATCCATCCATCATCCATCCATCCATCATCCATCCATCCATCCATCATCCATCATCCCTTCATCCATCCATCATCCATCCATCCATCCATCATCCATCATCCTTTCATCCATCATCCCTTCATCCATCCATCATCCATCATCCCTTCATCCATCATCCCTTCATCCATCCATCTTCCATCCAGATCTGTGACGTTTGATCAGAGCTGGAGGTCGACACCAAAGGCCGGAGATGTTCTGTGTCTGCTCCACGATAAGAACCACAAACACCATCATCCTGCAGAGAGCCGTTTCCATAGCAACAGCTGATAAGCCGCATGAGCACCTGCTCCACTCCTCAGGTGTAACATGTGGAGTGTGAATGTGCTCGTGTGTAGAGCTCCTGTGGAGGTGTCTGTGGGGGGGTGGGGGGGGTGGGGGGCTCACCTTATCCTGGACGTCCAGCGGACATCTCTTCTCGTGCAGGAATCTCAGGGTCTCCACGTGGCCGTGCCTGGCAGCGTAGTACACGGCGTTGGCTCCACTCTGAGGAGAAGAACATTCCAGGATTCATCCCAGATTCCCACACCTTCCTGCCCCCCCCCATCCCCCACCCTGCAGGAACACCCGCTGACCTGCAGGGGGCGACGGCTTCAACTGAGCTAAAGAAACTGAAAGATCGCTGCTCTGTGGAAACTTTTTATAAATCAAACTAAAATAAATGACAGAAAATAGTTTAGATCTGATCAATCAAAGCTTAAAACAAACTTTTTACAAAAGATATCAAATACAAAGGAGGAAATAAAACTAACTTTTAAGCACTGACCAATCAGAAACCAGATGAAACCTGAACTAAATCTTCCTGATTGTTTCCATGGCGACCGTCGCTCCTCACCTTGTCGTTGGCCTGGATCTCGGCGCCTTTCCTCATCAGAACCTCGATGATCTGAATGTTGCCACATCCGGCGGCGATCAGGAGCGGCGGCGTCCCGTGCTGCACAGACACACGTGTGAGCGTCCAACCCGACAGGCGGGAGTGGCGAGGCTGTTGCCGACAGCAACACCCCCACCCCCCCCACATCCTCAGGCTACTCGTTCATTTAAACCGGATCCAACTGTGACAGTTTTCACCAAGAACGGCGGCGCTCCTTCAGGCGGATGATCCGCTCTGACCAGAATCACCGTTTCTGGTGGATCCTCTTCAGATTGGAGCGTTTGTCTGGACTTTAATTCTCCGATTTAAGATTCTCACGTTTCCTCAAACTCTTCCGGTTCAGGACTGCCTAATCAAGGAACTCTCAAACCCTCAGACTCTCCGGTCTGCTGGTTCTGAGTCTTTCCGTTGCTAAGCGACGCTCGGCTCATGGTGACAACAATACCAGGGAACCGGGCCCTGAACGGCGACCTTCATGGAAGGTCACGTCCTCGTTCGCTGACAACAGAGCTGTTGACATTTTTGTCTGGCTGAAGGTCGGATCCGTTTCAGAGCGCTGCTCGCTGCTCGCCGCGTTCCACTGATGTTCCCCTCAGAGCTCCTGACGTTCCTGTGATTCCACCTTTCAGTCTGAGAACGTTCCAGAAATAAACCTTCTGGGAACATTTCAGATCCAAACGTAACCGGATCTTTGTGCTGAGTGAAGGATTTCTTCAGATTTCTCCCAGAACTTCCGGATGATTCCAGACTCTGAAGTCCAAGTTGGAACCAAGAGCCCTAAAAACAGAGGAACCAGGAAAAGCTCCGAGCGGGAACGTCGGACATCTGGAGGAGCTGAGGAGCCGCTCAGGAAATGAGCCAGAACTGATCTGACTGGAAAAGTTCTGATCCAACGATAAATTGAAATTGTTCAGATCGGATTAAGGCTCAGCTCATCCAATCTTAACGTTAAGGTGGAACTGTTTCGATCAGAATATTAGCATGCAGTTGTTAAGGTGGAACCATTCTGATCTGAACGTTAAGGTGGAACCGTTCCATCAGAACGTGAGGGCGTGTGGGATCAGACACCTTGTTGGGCTGGTTGATGTCGTAGCTGTTCAACGAGCCGAGCAGATGCTGCAGGCCGGGCACGTTGTCATCGTTGATGGCGTGGATGATGGCCTTCATCACAAAGGAGTCTTCCTCATCCTGGTTTTGTGGAGACAGAAAAAAGTCAGTTTTCATTTGTCAAACAAAGACTTGGTCTCATCACCACGGGCCTCAGAAGAACCACGTTTAAGGTGTTCAGTCTGTGCAGCTCAGGTGTGATGCAGAGAGATGAAGAGTCGATGGAGGAAGACCCGGATGACGGATCCAGATCCAAACCGAGTCCAGAACTTCTCAAAAAAACGAGAAGCAAACTGTCTGCTGGTTGACCGCACAGAAACTCTGACCGGATTAAATCAAAGATGTGATCTTTTAAAGATGTAAAAAACAGATTTGGAACAAAACGATATGATGCAGACGTTTAAATTTCACGCTAAAAGTTAAAAGCAAAAATTTTAAATTTAAAGCTTCATCAAATACAAAAAAAATTAAACAAGTTATACAAGTATTAAGAACTTTTCATATTTTTCTGTCTATTTTATTCATGTTCTTTTAAAAATGTTTTATTATATTCAATTAAGTTGTATTTTTTATGTTTTGCCAGATAAAAACAGCCTTCATCCACAAATCCAGAGAGAAAAGCATCGATTCTGTTTTCTTTTCCCTGGAAAGTCTTCAGTTAAAAAAGTTCATCTTTCTGAATCCTTTTAACCAGACAAACAGAAACTAAACAAGTTTCATTTAAAACAATAACTTCTGCAGAAACAAAACCAATATGTTAATGTTTATCTCAGAGTTGACAGAGGATCGTTCTCCGTGAGGTTGAGGCTGCAGGAGGCGTCGGTCCTCCTCGTGTTTGTCCACCTGCATCCTCACCCGACAGCAGGAAGTGGCGGCGCTCGGCCTTGTTGTGTAAATGATTAAGCTCACTCAAAGGCTGCAGTGTTTGTTTCTGCTTCACAAACTCAGCCGAGAGCTGGATCTGCTTCAGAGGAACCTGGAGACCACGAGGGAAGGCCTCCAGCCCCGCACGCCGCTCAACCACATCAGAGCGCCACGAACCTCCAGGAACAGAGACCTCATGACGCAGACGCAGGTCTTACCAGCGTGTCGTCGCTGCGCGCCACGCTGATGTTGCTTCGGGACAGGAAGGAGCGGGACAGGCGGTTACATAAGGAGATGAGTCGCACGGATTGCTGGAAAAGAGAGGATGCAGAGTCAGTTCAACAAACGGAGAGAAACTTCACGCCGAGTCGTGTTAGGAGGACTGTCAGTCTGCAGGCCTGTGAGGGCGACCGCCATTTTCTGCTCCAGTTGAGTCGCCGTCTTCCTCGCAGCAGAACGGCGCTGAACTCGACCAGAAACACAACCGATCTGCTTCACCTGTCAGGGTTCTATGGATCCCAACGTGAGCCGAGAAAAGAACGTTCATGTCTGGAGTTTAGGGTTCATGTAATACCGCCTTAAAGATTCACCAAACCAACCGACGAGATCAGGGGGTCAAACTCAACCGTACAGGGCGCCAAAATCCAAAACACCTTATGTGGAACAGGATGAACATTTACTGAACACTCTCAAACTACATTTTTAAAACTTTAAAACTGTAACTTTTTAACATAATTATGAAAATATAGCATTACCTGTGATAATGCTAATGTGAATGCTGGAAGCTGAATTTGGATGATAGCCAATTAAAATATTAGATAAATGCCAAATTAATCTAAAAAGCAAAAAGAAAAAAAAACGTAGGTTAGCCTAAACAGCTAGCATGTAGCTGAAATATTAGCAAAACTTCAAAATAGGTTAAAAAATCTTAGTAAATACCAAAATAGTCCAAAAAACTAGCAGAATGCTTCATTTTTAAAACTTTAAAACTGTAACTTAACATAATTCTGAATAATAAAAAGGCAGGAATATTATTCCAGAATAAATGAACTTAAACTTTAAATAACTTTCAATATTTTACTCTCCATAAAAATATATTTTGTCAAAATTATACAAGTTAGAAATGAGCTCAAGATAACATCGGGTCATTAATAACAATAAAATGATCTGGAGGGCCGGATCCGGCCCCCGGGCCTTGACTTTGACACGTGTTTAGAGGATTCAGTCACATGGACAAAGGAATAAGGAAACACCTTTGAAGTCCCACCTGATCATCTTAGTTCCAAGTGTTCCTCTAATGATGAGAGTCCTCTAGCTTACAGCCCCTCACACCCCCAACCCAACATACATAACAGCAACAATGTTTCTGACCAGATTCAAGCCCAGATGAGGAAAACAAAGACGTTCATGGATCTACTGTTTGGATCAGAATGGGGCGGAGCATGGAGCTTGTGGCCCCGCCCAGCGTATTTTCTACATCACAAATACGATCTTTTCCAGTCACAATGTTTTGTCTGTTCCTGATTCACAGTAATTTGAACAGAGAAATCCTCAAAAATGTAGTTTTAATCTTAATTTTCTTCATAAATGTTTTTAAGCCATAAAAACACGTTAGGAACACAGTTTTCACGGGAGTGGGCCGTCAACGTCTCCCTTCAAACGTAAAGTTTGAAGGACCTTTGAGCCAAATTCTATTGATCTTCATTATGTTATTGTTTATGACATTTGTTTTGTCATGTTCCAGCGTTTTCATGCTCATCAGGTTCCTAACCTTCCCTGAAATCATGAAGGAATGTTTCCTGAGATTAATCAACAATCACTCAACTTCACTGCTTGAAGAAAACTTTACATTTCATCTGATCAGAGCCGGATTACAAACCATACAAAACTGTCAAATGAAGTAACTAAGTAGTCAAAGTCTAGTTGACTTTAGTTAATAATTACTATATTTGATCAATCAAATATGACAAAATCTATAATCTATACATTTCCTTATTTCTATACTACAGTATTAAGATCACTTGACTTTTATGAAATGATCTGGATTTAAACTAATCGATAAAACTGATATTTTATGTCAGAAAACATTTGTTCTGCTCTTGGTAAACAACCTGAAAGTTGAGTTAAATGTGCAGAAATGTCGGGGAGGTTCTGACCTTCCATTTCCTCCGTGCTGCAAACTTCTTGAACTTCTCCATGTTGACGGCGGACTCCTTCCTGCTCAGCGCCTGCTGCGTGTCCTTCGGCTGATTGTCACAATAATTCACTCGTCAGTTTTTGTCCCCAAGAGGACAGAAGCAGCAGAAACGCTTTCGAGTCTGACCTTGATCCAGGGATGCTGGAGGCTGTCCTGAATCGTCATCCTCTTTCTGTGGAGCGAAGAAGAAGAAGAAATAGATCAGATCAGATGAGATCAGATCCTCCTTTGAGAAGATTCCAACTCTGAGATTGGCTCACAGGCAAGAGTTTTCAGGAAAACATATTTATTTTGGAGTTTTAACTCGTTTTAATATAGTTCAAAACTATGAAAATCTTTGTGTTTTGTAAATATCTTGTGGATTTCTCCACATTCAAAGGTCAATATGTTGAATCTTGATTCTACTAGACTCTTCTTTGGTCCGGAGAACCTCCTGCTGTCTCTTTCTTCTCCAAGTTCCTCCTCATTAAACGTCCCGGTTCCGTCTGAGTGGATCCGCTCCAGACGTGGATCAATAACTCGGCGTTCCATGAGGAGGTTCACTCTGGGATTTCTAAAAGCTTCAGAGACTCTCATCTGTCCAAACCTGATCATCATCGTTACACCTAAACCAGGGGAGTAATCTGATTACTGCATCATTCAGACTTGAATGCGTTTTCATGCACTTGGAGGATCTGATCATCCAAAATCTCCAGATATCTGCTTTTTGTGGCGTCAAACTAAAGAGGAAAATATCTAAAAAGAGGTTCAAAGATTGGATGATTGAAGATGTCCCTGATGTTTCTGAGGTAATTTCCTCCATCCCCGGTTCTGGGATGAAGGACTAAAGGAATCGGATAACAGGAATACCAGAGGAACAATCGGATAGCTGAGAGCGTCTGAATGTGTCGATCAGATAAGGCGGTTATGTGAAGGACACGGAGTCGTCCTGTTTGCAGGTCGAGCTCATCAGGAGACAGAAGATCTCCGGTTTTAGGGGCAGTGAGCGTCTGTGATGGTTTTGGTCAAACATGACCTGCAGAAGACGATCATTAACAGATCCATCTGCAGAGCTCATCCTGTTAGTAATCAGTTCCTGTCCTGAGCAGCAGCTGGTTAAAGTGCAGCCAGACTGCTGCTCGTCTGAGTGATGTTTTTAAAACGTTTCATCATTAATCAGCCTCAACGAGAAAGGCTGCATTACCTGGGATGAAGCTTCTCACTGAACATGCTGGAGCTTTTTCCAAAAGATGCTGAAGAAATGTACCCTAATTGTGGAAGAGATCTGCTGAAAATGCTAAAGCTATTTGCATGATGATAAAGTTGCTAAAGGACTAAAAGTGGCAAAAATTTCAGAAAGTGAACGAAAAATTTGAAGAATTTCTTGAAAATTAGAAAAAAAAAAAGGTATGAACTCAGAATTAGCCATAAAAACCTCAGTAGATGCTCGTGAACATGCTGAACATTTTGACATCAACCTGTATGGGTTACAAAGTGAGCAACATGTTTTGTGAATTTTGCAGTAAAAAAGCACTAATTGGGTAAAACTGTAAAATCATGAATTTTCTGAACATGCTGAATGTTTTAAATTGCAGTAATTGCTAAAAGTGTGATTGAATTTTTACGGTCCTAAAAGTTTACGGAAGAAAAATAAATAAAAATAATGAAGAGAAACAGAATCACAAACATGTAACTTTCTGGAGGTTTTATGTTCATCTAAAAAGAATCCAGAAGTGGATTTAAACCCTCTTGTATCAGAGTGAAGACGTCTGTGACCACAGCTCACTTTGGATCTTTGACCAGCAGCCTGAAGATGAAGTCTTTGGCCAGCGCGCTGGTGCTGCTGAAGAACTCCTCGTCGAAGGTGAAGTCCACCGCCGACACGTTGGCCAGCGTCTCCTGCTTGTTGTCGCCCAGAAACGGAGAAGCGCCGCTGAGCCTGCAGGTGGAGAGAGCGGAACATGAACCGTCCGAGCAGGACAAACGCTGCTCGACTCTTCATCACAGTCCGGCGCCCGTCAGCCTCTCATTACCGACCAGCTGGGACACGCACGGAGGGGGGGCTATGATAATTAGAGCTGGTTTCACAGAGCTGGGGGGGTCATGTCAGCTGTTCAGTCCGCATGTTTCTGTACTATCATCCTGAAGGGAATCAGCTCAGGAACAAAACAGATGCAGATGAATACGAACAGGAGATATTATGGGATGTTTGTGGTTACAGCTGGAGGCTAACGAATGACGGCTAACGAGTGACAGCTAAGGACTGACGGCTAACGAGTGACGGTTAACGAGTGATGGCTAACGGCTAACGAGTGACGGCTAACGAGTGACGGCTAACGAGTGATGGCTAACGAGTGACAGTTAACGGGTGATGGCTAACGGCTAACGAGTGACGGCTAACGAATGACGGCTAACGAGTGACAGCTAACGAGTGACGGCTAACGAATGACAGCTAACGAATGACAGCTAACGAGTGACGGCTAACGGCTAACGAGTGACGGCTAGAGAGAGACCGCTAACGAGTGACGGCTAGAGAGAGACCGCTAACGAGTGACAGCTAACGGCTAACGAGTGACGGCTAGAGAGAGACCGCTAACGAGTGACGGCAAGCTGATGATTTGAGACAAACCGTAATTCTGCTCAGATGTTTTCTGACAAACTACCGACACGATTCTTCAGGAGAAGATTTAACAATATCTTCAGATGAAAGAACTTCACTGATTTTAACTTATAAAATGGGATAAAAATGATCCAATCTGAAAGGATTTTTCATTTAAAGTGGTGTACCTCAGGGTAGAACATTAGAGCCACTTTTTTTCCACGTTTTCTGGGGCAGATTGTAAATCATTCTTATTCCTGTTTACCAATGACACACATTTGATCCAACTCTCCTCTGATCAGAGAAAACCGATTCACCTTCAGCTTGTGAGGAAACAGGACAGAAAAAGCTGCAAATGTCGTTTTCACTCAAATACTTTTGATTTTATTTGGTTGTCTCTGTGGACGTGTTTTTACCGTAGAGGCTCAGACAGAACTGAGAACAAAAACTCCTCATAAAACTGAATTAAACGACGTGAAGAAAAGGATTTAAAATGGAATTCTTTTCCTCATAGTGAACTCCACGTGCACGTCTAAAACGTGCACGTTTCTGCATGAGGATGAATGTGTCCAGTCTGACTTATTATGGTCTGTCCTGTTCAGCTGATTTCTGAAATTATCTGAGGCTCTAAAACTTAAATCTTCAGAGTTGTTGTTTCCCAAGAAGCTAGAAACCATCGACTGTATAAGAGAACTGGATGGAGTGACTCCGCCCTCCTGGCATTCCAAACAGGAAGTACTTGCAGAGTCTTATAGTCAAACATTCTTGCTATGATTTTTATTAAAAATTCTTGATAATCTTCATATTTTTTCAAGTTATTAACGGTCCAACCAGAAGCCTCAGTAAAAGTGGGTGGAGCCTGCTGCCCCCCAGGGACCCCCCACCCCCCAGATACTTACAGGATGTAGGTGATCACGCCGACACTCCTACAGAGCAGAAAGGAGAGAGGAGGTCAGCGTCCGAGCGCTCAGCAGCTGCGGGTTTGAAACCAGCGCTGATGTTCTCACCACATGTCGGCCTCCAGGCCCAAAGGCTCGTAGTTCACCACCTCTGGAGCTGCAACGGCAAACGGGGGCTTCAGTGCATCGGTCTGACCTCTGACCTCATCCACAGAAGCATCTGGATTAAACTGTTAGCTTTAGTCATTTGTGATTGGGTCTGTTTGAGCTGAAACTGTAGAAGTGAAGCTCATTGCCAGCCAGCAAGACCACGAGGGTCCACATGAATTTCCCTGAGGACTTCCAAAGGGATTAATAAAGTATTTTCTATTCTATTTTATTGTATTCTATGTTCAAGAGTGTCAGAAGTTGTGGAGCCCAAATGAGTTCCTGTGGTGGCCCCACCTCTGTTTGAGTAAACATTGAGTGCGTTCCACGATACAGAGGAGCTCGCTAGCTCGCTACAACGAAGGTACCGCGGTGGGTCGGGGCGGTTCCAACTGCTCCCACTCCACCACCTGCTCCCACACGTGCACGGATGCTGCTGTGCACGCGAGATACTGACCGACAAACTCCGGCGTCCCAAAGATGTTTTTGAAGTCGTTGCCGAAGTCGATCTTGTGGGCCAACCCGAAGTCGATGATCTTGATGCGCGGGTGAGGCGCCGAGCGGTTCAGCAGCATGATGTTCTCCGGCTGCAGCAGGACAAGAACACAAACAACTTCACCGTTCAGCACTGAGTAGAGAAACAGTTTGTGATCCTGAAGCACTCATGATCCTGAAGCAGTCATGATCCTGAAGCAGTCATGATCCTGAAGCAGTCATGATCCTGAAGCACTCATGATCCTGAAGCAGTCATGATCCTGAAGCAGTCATGATCCTGAAGCACTCATGATCCGGAAGCAGTCATGATCCTGAAGAACTCCCTCTAAAACTGAACCCGATTCATCTGGACTAACAGAACCACGTGTAACAGGAAGAGAGCAGATATTCCTCCTAATCCGGTTTATCTGGTTGTGATGAAACTAAACAGGAATCAGGACTCAAACGGAACCTTTCAAAACAAAAGCATCAGTGCAGGACATGGAAGTGGTGGTATGATGGTGTGGGGCTGCCGTGTTACCAAACACAAACCGTCAGATGTTTGATCGGAATAATTCAAGGCAACAAAAATGAATTTAAACATTAAAAAAGGTTCAAACTTTCATGGTTTGGAGCCGATGACTGTCAGTGATCAATAAAACTCATCGATCAGAAACGTCTGCAGGTCTGAGACGATCCGTGAGACGTTTTCTCTGGAGGCGGAGTCTAAAAGCTCATCAATAACTGTGGCTGTGATTGGTTGATGAACTTTCACAACAGAAACACAGAAGAGTCCAGAAGAGTTTGGACTTCCTGTTCTCACAGCAGGAATGATCTGAACGGATCAAAGGAATTTCTACCAGGAGGAACTTTAGACTTTGATTTATAAAATAAACATTTGTGAGAAATCTGTAAAAGTTATGGATCTGTTTTTCTCCTTTCAATCAAAACAGCCAAAAAAAACAAACCAATAAGCTTTATTTAGTAAAATATTTGAATTATATTTATATTTCACATCTTTGCAAAAAAAAAAATTAAAATTTTGTTTAAATTTTCCACATTTGAAAATTTCCCTAAAACATAAAATAATGAAGACACATTTTCTAAAATAAAGTTCGTGTTTGTGAGCAGAGAATAACAGTGACCAGAAAGAAAATCAAATCAATTAAAGCATAAAAACTGCTCATTCTGATCCATTGAATTTGTTGTTTGTCTGTTTTCTTTGATTTTAATAAAAAAATCAGATTTTCATTCCTGAAAGTTTCGTCTTTGTTCTTTTCTTCTGTAAATCTGTTTAAAACCATAAAAAGTGAACTTTTGAGGGAATGTTTTCGCCGTCTCATCCGTCAGGACGGATCAGATGAATTTGGGTTCGGCGGTTCCTCGGGTCGGTACCTTCAGGTCGAAGTGAGCGATCTGTTTGGAGTGAAGGTACAGGACTCCGTCCAGGATCTGCTTGAGGAACTGCGTGGCCTCCTCCTCGCTCAGCGACTCCTTCTCTGCCAGGAAGTCAAAGAGCTCGCCGCCGGCGACGCTGGAGGACGACAGACAGGACGGCGTGATTCAGAGATGAATGCCATCAAACATCCACAGCTGAAGAACAAACGTCACCACGGTTACAGAAAGATCTAGAGAAGTCCGTGATGAACACAAAGACAGAAAAATGAAAGAAGAAAACGTCTAGAAATATTTACCTGACGTTCTAACATC
Organism: Oryzias melastigma; assembly: GCF_002922805.2. NCBI lineage: Eukaryota > Metazoa > Chordata > Actinopteri > Beloniformes > Adrianichthyidae > Oryzias > Oryzias melastigma. The sequence goes on from NC_050520.1 coordinate 3,535,109, forward strand.
ATTTGATCATGAAATAAAGTTTAGCTTCAACGATCTGTCACATGAACAAACTCAGATCATCTGTCATGAAGAAGAAGACCGTCAGAACAAATCTGGATTCGTTGGGGATGATGGAGGGGGCGGGGCTTTATCCTGGCTGCAGCATCATCACGACCAGAACGACACTCCGAATGATTTCAGAGCTCAAGACTTTTTTCTGTAAACTGTTTGGTGGATCCGGTCTGTCGATCAAACGATCAAACCTGTCCAGGTGACCTTCACGAAACCTCAAGGTCATAGACCAGAGGTCAGCAAACGTCAACAGTGAAAGAGCCCGTTTGTTACTGATCTAAAGCTAGACGGAGCAGAAAGTCTGTTTTACCCTTAACACCACTTTGGATTCATGACCTTTTTAAATATAGTAAATATGTTCAATAGATTGTTTTTAGGCCCGAATAGAAACAGAAATATAAATGAAACCAGCATTTTCTCAAAACGTGAAATTGTTTTTGACAGAATCGCGTATGATTTCCTTTCAAAATAAAAGACACTCAGTGCGTTTCTGGACGGCTACCAATCACTGTTGAGCAGCAAAAGATAATATGTGCTTTAAACTCATAAAAGATCAGATTTTTTAAACATGTTTTGGTTAAAAAAGTTGAAAAGTTCAGTTAAATCTGAAGCGTGGAGCAAACAGACCTCTTCAGGGCAGCAGACATGTCCAAATCTTGACGGTTTATCTTCTAGAAGCTCTTCAGTAACTCTTACTTTAAAGACCAAAAATCGTATTATTTTACATTTCTGTAGCCATAGAGCCACTATGGAGAGGTAAAGGAGCCACATGCAGTCATACACGCTCAGTCAACCAGAGAAAATGTTCATGTTTATCTATGGGCGTGCTGCGGGGACAGGTCGTAGAGAACACTTCTACAACACGTCAGGGTCAGTAGGTCAGACGAAGGCGTGTTGGTCAGATTTTATTTTTAACTCCTCCACATTCTGGTCAGAGCTGCAGATTCATAACAAACATTTATTTAACCGTTACTTCGTTTATATTTCACTCTCTGAGGTTCTAAAGCGTGACGTCATCACGTTTAGCACACACACACACACACACACAGGAGAGCCGCTCTTCATCCTCGTCTGCCTCAGCGGCTGATGAGGTGAAAGCTGATATCCACAGACAGGAAGTGGAGCACGCCGCCTGTCCGCGCTCAGAGAAATCCATGTTCTGATGCAGAAGAAAGGAGAGGGAATCCTTCAGGGTCCTGAATCCAGAACCCTTCAGAGAACCGGCGGTCCATTAGAATATACGATATCAGAACAATGTCACATGTTCTCTGTGGGCCAATAGGATGTCAGGACTGGAAGGGCAGGTTAAAGTTTTCATCCTCAAACCTTTTACAGCATCTTCACTGTAACGGAGAATTTAAGGTAACATTGATCCCAAAAAGATTTTTAAACATGTTTCAGATTTCCTTCGTCCTTCATGTCGTCATGAACGCCACAGAAACTGAAACGGCAGAGAACCTGAGGGAGACGGAGACCAGAGTTTGCTCCGCCCACTTCAACTGAGCGGGACAAACCGCAGTGAAACGTTTGTTCAGCCGCCATGAACAAAACATTAAGCAGCAAACATAAATCAGTCAGGTGGGGGCTGTAGGTGGGAGTTTTCAGTCTTTAAACATTGGAGTCGATGAAGACTCGCTCTGCTGCCTCTAGTGGTCATTTGAGGAACTGCAAGAATGTCTCATTTTTGGCTTATTGTCAGATTTCCGGCTACATTTTAAGGTTTTAAATAACATTTGTAAATAACAGAAACACATCTGAATTACATTATGTTCCTAATTTTTCCATGTGACAAAAGAATTGTAGATTTTTTTACCATCAGACTCCAAATGCCTGAATGACCTCGTCTGCAGGGTCGTCCTCCAGAACACATGGAAGAGGACCATAATGAACATCAGCTGGACCTCCATCCAAGACCTGAAAACCCTCCAGAAACACAGAACCTTGTGGTGGAGTGTACGCCCTGAGACTGGAAGGTCGTGAGTTCAATTCCAGACCGAGTCATACCAAGAATCATCTTATTTGTGTTTTAATTCAGTTCAGTTTTATTTATATAGCCCAATATAACAAGAAATTGACTAATTGGTCAATTTTCTTGTAGCATTTTCTCATAAAGGATCCACATAAAATCATTTATGATGAAAACTGTGTTTCTGGATCAGAAGACTGGATGCTAGAAAAACTGGGAGCTAATGATGCAACTACGGACTGGGCGTGCCAAAGTCTCTCTTTCCGCTCCGTAGCTCCGCCCCCTTGCACGCATTCATTTTCCTGGTCCCAGCGGGCCTCTGGCTCAAAACTGAACGGATGGATTCATCCAATATTGCTCGCCATTATTTTTGTGCCGCTAACGCTAGCTTGGAGCGAGTGCAGACAGAGATCCCGGTGACAGGAAGGGGGCGGGGTTGACTGAGCCAACAGTCCCGCCCACAACCCAGAACTCTGTTTCTGATGAGCTGCTGCCGCTGGGTGTAAAATATGCCTAAAAAAGGTTTTTTGTTTTGAGCTAAAAACTGAACAGTCATGATAGGAACGATTTTTGAAAGAAGAAAATGTGGTTTGAGATGGGGGGGGTGTTAATCCACCAAAATGGATTCTGAGCGCGGCTGTGTCTGCACCTCACCACTCCTGATCTCCTGATCCTGTCCTCTGGGTCTGAAGGAAGAGACCTGGGTGGAGGATCTGCAGGATCTGCAGGACCTCCTACCACCGCAGCAGCTCCCAGCCGGTTCCTCTCTAATCAGCCACATTATTCTGGTGGCTTCTTTGAAGTTCTGGGGGGGCGGGTTTTACTGGTCTGACTGGTGCAGTGTGTACAGACAACAACACCTGCAGCCGGCGAAGCGTGTTCTCCTGCTCTGATCTCAACAACAACAACTGATATTATCTTGTTCTCTAGTCTCCATGAACAGAAGAAGTTTTTTGATGCCAGCTGCAGCTTCATGTCTGCAGAACGATCCGGACAGACGACACTTTTCTTGTTCTTGGACGTTTTGGTGTGAAAACTCTACAGAATTCAGACTAAAGTGATTCTCCTGCTTCTTTCTGCACATTTTTAGAACATAAAATCTCAATCAGACTTCCAGCGATTTCAACAATCTTGATATCGAAACGTTCAGCTCGTTCAGGACTTTACTGCTTGTATTTTTGGTATTTATAAACTTTACAGTTTTCAAAATATGGAAAAAAATATGCCTCATAGGAAATGAATGAGAAATAGCTCAAATCCTTCAAAAAACGTCAGCATATTTCAGCTACAGACCATGAAATGTGAAGCAAACACTTTTAGGCTAATTTAGCTTTTATTGTAACAACATACTAGCTGGTTTTGGATTATTTACAAATGTTCCCAGTTTTTTAGGAAAATTTGGAGTTAAGCTAACATCTTAGCATTATGCTAGCTGTTTTTTTTAACCCGTTTAACTACCCTTCCAGTAATTGGATAATTTGGGGTTCAGCTAACAGTTTAGCATTGTACTGGACTTTTTTTGTGCTAATTTAGATATGTTTCCAGGTTCTTTTTTTAACTGATTTGAAGTTAAGCTAAAATCTTAGCATTATGCTAGCTGTCTTTTTTTTAACCAACTTAGATACGTTTCCAGTAATTGGCTAATTTGGAGTGTAGCTAACATTTTTACCATCGTGCTAGAAGTTTTCTGCTACAGCATCTTCAGCTACCAGCACTAGCATCTTTAGCGGGCACATTCAGCTTCCAGCATTCATGCTAGCATTATCACAGGTAATGCTATATATCTCGTTTTCATTGAAGTCGACTCAGTTTTTCTCCTCGACATCACCAACATTCAGCCAGAGTCATCCTGCTGGTCAGAAGACCTCTCTGCAGATCAGAGGAAACGTCTCCCTGCAGCTCCGCCCCCTCACTCAGCAGTCAGACGTTAGAAGCGAGAAGAAGCAGGTTTTACTCACAGCTCCAGGATCAGGATGACCTCGGCCTTGTTCTCGAACACCTCCTGCAGCGTGATGATGTTGGGATGCTGGATCTCCTTCAGGATGTTCACCTCCCGCTCGATGTCCTCCCGGCTCACCCCCCGCCGACTCGACTTGCTGCGCCGCTTCTTGATAAACTTGGCGGCGAATTCGGCTCCGGAGCTCCTGTGTCGACATCGTCTGACCACGGCGAACTGACCACTGAAACGAGACAGAAGAACATTAAAAATAGACAAAAGACATTTGAAGCTGGTGAAGGTTAAAACCAGCAGCAGGTCTGATGAAGATCCTGCAGCTCAGAACCACACTGTGGGCTCAGAGGAACCGGGTCCTGTGAGCCGAACAGAACCGTGTGGATCAGAAACGGGATCTGAAGATGGAACGCTCTTCTCCATCCAGAGACAAGAGGATTCAGACGGAGAGACATCTCAGTGGTTCCAGCTCACAGCCACATCAGGAATCTCGAGTTTCAGACGAACCCTCAGGGTTCTCCGATATCCACGCTCCTCTTTTGAAGCCCGTCTGTAATGAGCAGACAGGTGAAACTGCATCTGCAGAAGCATAGAGGTGCATTCATGTGTCAGCAGCATGTAGATTACAGCTTTACGTCTGCAGAGGAACGCGGCAAACATGCAACAGCACTGAAACACATCCAGCAGTGATGAAGGTTTTAAAGGATTTTCACACAGAAATCGCTGCTTCTGTCAAATAAAGTGAGAAAATCTGTAACTTTATTAACACCTGCAAACAAACGGCTTTCACACGCTCACTTCAGCAAATCAACACTTCAAACATCAAACTGTTTCCATCACACCAGAACTGATCCACTCCACGAGAACCAGAACTCTCCTCCATGTCTGCAGATCTGTTAAAGGAAATGTTTGATTGTTTCTGTTCTTCAGATGTTCTGGTGTTTCTATGAGGTCAAAGATCCACTCTAATGAAAACTGTTTTTGGAGTTTTGTGGCATTTTTATAAAGAAAATGAAGAATAAAACTGCATTTCTGAACACCACATTTTCCGGACTATAAGTCACATTTTCTTTTTGATAGATCTGCCACGGATGTAACTTAAACTCAGGAGTGACTTATTTGTGATTTCTTTAGACATCATTAAGGCTCATATATTCGTTATTTTCCCCAATAACCACCGGTTGCCTTTTTAAGCTGTAGTTTCCCACTAACAACCACTAGAGGGCGCTGTAGGTTCGTGTTTCAGTATTTCTGACAAAAACACTGAAGAAGACGTTCCGTTCAAAACAAACGATGAAAAAAATGCAGGTGTAAAAAGATCATATTTGGGACATAAACGCGCTGGGCGGGGCCACAAGATCCCAGCTCCGCCCCATTCTGACGCAGACAAACAGATCCATGAACGTCTTTGTTTTCCTGGTCTGAGCTGGATCTGGATCAGAACCGTACGGATGGATAGAGACGATACTGCTGCCATTTTGGTTGAACTGCTAATGTTAGGGTGGGGGTGTGAGGGGCTGTAAGCTAGTGGGAGAGCGGTTAAACAGAGGGCTGATGGGAAATGAGCGGAGGCTTACTCCAACAGTCCTCCCTACAACTCAGAGGTGATATTCTTTAACGCTTTAGGTTGGGTGGGGGTGTGAGGGGCTGTAAGCTAGTGGGAGAGCATGTCAAACAGATGATGGGAAATGGGGGCGGGCTTACTCCAAACAAACAGTACAGCCCACAACTCAAGTGAATTTCTCATGAACTCCCGCTGCTCTGCAGAAACTATGTCCTAGAAATTAACATTTTTTCTATTTCTGGGGAAAACGGAATAATCCGAATTAAATGACCAGCGGAACACTCGGAGAACAGGTCAGAAGAGGATGTGGGCGGGGCATTAATGTGAACAATAAAACTGAACGTATCCATAAAGGTTTTTCCTGTCCAATCACAGGACGCCTCCCGGCCTGCGGGGTGACGGATGTTTTCCTGGTTTCCGGTTTCTGTCAGCGTCTGCATGGCAGGTGTCTGTCTGCGCCGCATTGACTGGCTGTCTCCACCTGCTCAGGTGTCCTCCTGCTGCCCGGATGCAGAGCTGCTCATGTGGAAAAGCAAACGGCCCGCCGAGCACACGGCTGATGTTTCCACATGAAAACAGATCGCTGCGGCGGAAACTCTGCGTTCACCTCCAACCAACAGCCGCTCGCTGCCAGAAAACCCTCTGGAGGGAAAAACACTCGACTGAAGCCTCCTCACGCCCCCCACCGCCATCACGAAGCACTCCGTGTACCAAACGCCCACAGACGGAGGCAGAGGAGTGTGATGTGACCGCCGGAGCACACCGCGCCTCCATCGCAGCATCCAACTGAGCAGCCGGCGTGGACAGAGCCACAGAGCCGGGTCCACGCCGTCCACCCCTGGATCCACGCCGTCCACACACCGTCCACACACCGTCCACACCTGGATCCACGCCGTCCACACCTGGATCCACACGTCCACACGCCGTCCACACCTGGATCCACGCCGTCCACACCTGGATCCACACGTCCACACCTGGATCCACCTGGTTCCAAAACTAACGTGACTGGAGCCGGACCGGTTCCACAAACAACCATGAGTCCATGTTCAGGTTAGACAGTTAATCTGATGAAACAACGATCAGAAAATGAACGTCCTGACAGCCTAAAAACCACAAGTTTGTTTCTTTGGTTCAAACTAGAATTCAGGAGAACTTCCGGCAAAGGATCCGGACCGTCAGAAGAACCCAGGACCATCAGGGGAACCCGACCGTCAGAAGAACCCAGGACCATCAGGGGAACCCGACCATCAGAAGAACCCAGGACCATCAGGGGAACCCGACCATCAGAAGAACCCAGCTCTGCTCCTTAAAACTCCACCTCCACTGCAGCCAAACTCGTTTAATCATTAAACGTTAAAACCAAGCGTTCTTCTCTCTGTTCTTTAAACTTCTGTGATTCTTCAAACAGGAAGAACATCAGGAGAAAAACATCTGATTCCAGCAAACCAATAATAAATAAATAAATCCAAACCATTAGCATGATAAATAAAACAGGACTCAGACATCAGTCCAGAAGACACGTTCGGCCCCCCAGGAGAAACGATCATCTTGATCAAAGGTGAGTGACAGGAAGCGGCGCTCTTGGAGGAAGTGACTGCAGCACAGACGCTGAAGAGGCTGGAGGAGCTCTTCTCATCACACCTCCACCCACGGCCAGTCTGCCTCCAGAACATCCTCCACTTCTCCAGGAGAATCCAACCGGGAAGTGGAGCTGCTCACACATCTGAGAACTGGACTGAGGCCCCGCCCCCCCCAGGAGGTCCAAACAGGAAGTGGCTCCAAGAAGCCAAAGTACCAGAGACTTCTATAGAGAAAGGATCAGCTGTTCCTCAGTCATTCTGGTGGTCAGAATCAACATTCTGGATCTGATACTTTTTTTTTCCTGATAATCCTGTTTTATAAACTGACCAATCAGACACCTCAGTAAAAGTAGGCGGAGCCTGCTGACCCCCACGCCCAAAACGTTTGAAGGCTTTTGAGTAGCCCGCTTTCAAGTGGTAGGGGTGTGGCCTTCCAATAAACTCACTCCTGATTGGTGAGAGTGGTTACCATGGAAACAATGACTCAGACCGAGTCGGACCAATCACTGCTCACTGATGACATCTGGCTCCAACATGGCGGCGTCCGTATATTGGAACTGAATAGACTTAATTAGATTGGAGCCGTTTTCTATGGATGATGTCACACTCGCTCAGTCCAGTTCTTATATACAGTCAACGATACTCACAATTATACACACAAAGTTCAAAGTTCAGGATCAGGAACAAGTTTGTGTGAAAAAGACGTTTTGTGAATCTGGAGGAACATCGCCATCAGACCGGAAGATTCTTCTTCTCTGGTCAGTCAGAGTGAAAACGTTTGATCTGCCTGATCACAGAGAACATCTTCAGTCAGAGATCTACTGGATTCAGGAGATCTGACGATGATGTCATGAACCAAAGGCGTCTTCATCCATGACTGAAGCTTCATATCAGAGATGATTCCCATCACAACTGACATGATGAGCAGTGGAAATCTGTGGTACATTATTAATGCTAATTCTAAGTCTAACGCATCACCGTTTCCACCAACAAACTTCCAGCTGTTTCCACGACTCTGAAGGTTTGAGTCAAAAAGTCTCACTAATGATTAACTAAGTCTAACTAGCAAGATAAACATATAGTATAATCAGACGTTTGTCTCTCAAACCTTTCTTCATCATTTCTACTCATCATGTCGGCTTCACTGAACATTCACTAAACAGAGAGAAGAACAAACTGAAGATCCGTCAGTTCCTTTCTCCTGCTTCTCTCTGACTGCCGATCATCTGCTCATGTATGATGGATGTATGTATGCGGAGCAGGAACCTGCTGGGAGACGTTTTAAACAGAATCAGATCAGATTATGTTCTAATCTTTTCCTGTTTATTGAATAAATAAACAGTTTTAAATGTGAAGGAAATTCTGGGAATCATTTTAGTTTCATGAACGTCGAGAAACTTTAGCTGGAATAACTCTTTGATCTCTGATCCTCGACCTTAAGGAACTTTATTTCCTGAATTTATTTGTCAATCTTGGTTATTTTAGCCTGAAATAAATATTACAAAATAAGATGTTTGATCTTCAGTTCTGTTTTTCACAGTCTTCTCCAGAACAACACAGCTGTTTGTGAAAGTCCCTCTCATGTCATCTTCTGATCTATTTTCTAAGTGTTTCCAGTCTTTTAACAGAGTTCATGCAAGTTTCAAGTTAAATTTAAGACTATTTAAGTCATTTTCAAGTTCATACATGTCAAAAAATAATATCAAATTAGAAATTACCTGTGATAATGCTAGTGTGAATGCTTTTTGCTGAATGCGGTTGCTAGAAGTAGCTTAATTTGCATAAATTGTGTAAAAAACATAAAATGTACAAACACAAAAAGTACAAGCATGAACGTCCTGAACGTGTTGATACCAATATTACATACGTTTTAAAGTGCACTAAAAAGCTGAAAATGTTCCCATTGACTGAACATAATAGTGTGACTGCTGTAAGCTGAATGTGGCCACTGAAGATGCTGGTGCTGAAGCTGAAAATCCTGAAAATGATAGCTGAAAACGATGCAGCTGAATGCTGGATGCAAAAGTAGAATACAAGACGGGGAAAATGTTAAATTAGCCAAAACAGCTAGCATGCTGCAGCATGCAGCAGAAAGGGGCGGAGCAGGGAGCTTGTGGCCCCGCCCAGCGTATTTTCGAGGTCACAAATACGATCTTCTTTAAATCTGCATTTTTTATTTTTAACAATTTAGATAAAGAAAAGTCAGAAATGCAGTTTAAATCTTACTTTTCTTTATCTCTGAGGAAAACACTTCAGGTTAACATGTTATGAACTCCAATGAGCCTGAAGACTCAAAGCTGCTTCTGGATCAGATTCAAAGGACAAAAACATGAAACCACAGATACATAATTTAACGCTGTTGGATTTGACTCCTAATCTGAGTCGGTTTCTGCGGCTGTTTTCAGTCACCAGTTGTTGTGTTTCTCATCACGCCGGCGGTCGCCTCACGGCGGGCGGCTGCTCGGCCGTTGCCACATCTGAGTTACACAGAGGAGCGGTGCTGCAACAGTTTCAGGTGACTTAAGAGCTGCAGGTAAACACCCCCCCCCTCCCCCTCCAAAAAAGTTTGTTTTCTAGGATCAGTCCCGACTCAGGAACGTCACCTTCAGACCGCAGCACGCCAACAGGAAACAATAACCCGGAGGGGAAGCGCCTGCAGCCGCCCATGACAGCCCGGCTGCTTTTAACAGACCCCCCCACAGAGGGACGGCTTCCCCCCTCATTTACAACACCAGCTGAACACACAAACAAGCAAAATGGCAGCAGCTCAGGGGGGGGGGGGGGGGGGGGATCCCTGTCCTCCTCCTGGGGGGTGCAGAGATCTGAATGGGAGGCTGGTTTTCAGCTCTACGGGATCGGGTTGCGGCGCTCCTTTTGTTGGGCTGGAATCACAGACCGGGTCTCCGACTCCAGCCTCCTCGTCCTGCCGGGACCCCGAGGAGCGGCGTGCTCGCCTATCCCAGCTCTGTGGGCGGAGCCAGGATTACTTCACCCTGCTGGGTGCAGAGGGGGCGGGGCTGCAGACAGAAACGCTGCTACACGTCTGTCCTGAAAACAGCGGCGAGCTGACGTCGGCTCTGCAGAACCTGATGTCAGGAGGGTCCACAGGAGCGGCGCTCGCCATCCGCTGCAGCGTCTCTGACAGCAGAGAAGCTTTTATGAAACTCAGAAAACTGGGAGGTGAAAAAGGTAAACCTGTTTCACACCTGCTGCTGTTTACAGCTGCTCTGGAGTCACTCCAGAAGATGGTCTGACCTTTAAACATCCTTAAAATCCATGAAGATCTTCAATGATCTGCCACAGCTTCTGACTGAGCAGAGACTGAGGGTGAAGCTGGAGTTCACGAGGTCGACGAGCATCCTGACAGCAGCCTAACCACACGCTCGCTTCACTCGCTGTGAAGGAAGTCGGCTCGTTTCTGATTCAGAACACATTTCCTTCAGCACGAGGAGAACATGAGCACAAATAAAAGTCTTCTTGGAGAAAAGCTGGTTTCCATCACAGAACCAGCTGCTGGTTTAGGAAACCCAAGAACTCAAAGACTCCGACTGGAACCTGGTTCCATCAGAGGACACACACACTGGAAGTGACATTCTCCTCCAAGAACGACTAAAGATGAAATCAACGTATTCATGAAACAGCAGCATTCTTGTGTTTTGTGGCTTCAATGAGTTGTCATGACAACAACTGAGTCCAGTGATGTCATCAGTCAGAACAATCACCAGAACCGCCATCGTTAGTCTCCCATGAATGTTTCTTTTTTTTAAAAAACTTTCCCAGTAGTGTTTTAATAATGATGATTATGAAGTTTTAAACCAAAATCCCACAACCTCAATGTCTTAAAAAGACAGTTTCATGATCTGAAGCCTGTTTCCAAAATCTCCTCTGAGGGGGCGTGGCTAACATAAAAGCTAACATCCGAGTCCTTCCTGATGTGTATTCATACGGTTTAAGGTCCTTCTACACCGAAAACCCTCCAGAGGTCCAGAAAACCACCGGACACGCCGATGTTTTGGGTTAGAAGGAGGTCAGGTGACCGCACACAAACCTCAGAACTCTGGAGCGAGGCAGTGATGTGGTCCACACAGGTATCACCTCCCTTACGCTGCTCTGACTCAGCTATCGATCCACTCCAGTGAAACCGGAGAGCCGCTGCTCCACAGCAGCGCTGCAGGAACACTGAGCTGTTCTGAAAGAGTGGATCGTTACAAAAATCTCCTTTCAAGTTTAGATTGATCCTAAACAGAAAAACAGAAGCTCATCAGAGCTCATTTGATCCAAACGTGAATCCACGGCGGTCTCCTGGACCAGAACACAGTCTGGTTCTGCTGCAGCACAAACGAGACAGAGAAGGTCATCGGACCAATTACTGGTTCTGTAAATAGACTGAGCAGAGAACGACCAATCAGGATGAGACCAAGACCGTCCAGACTGACAGAGCTGAGAGTCGGCTGACACCACGACCCGGAAACTCCAGGATAGAAGACAAAAACCATCAAGAATGAATCTGAAATCAGTCTGGAGGAGCAGCGGTCACAAGTGTCACCTCACAGGAAGAAGACGCTGGTTCAAATCCCAGCGGGGTTATTTCTGTGTGGAGTTTGTATTTCCTCCTCATACATGTGTTGGTTTAATCTCTTCAGTCCAAAAACAGACTTCAGAGGTGAATACCTGTCTCAGGTGTGACTGTAAAATGTGTTTGAGTCTTTGTGATGGACATCAACCTTCTGTAGCCGGGATAGGCTCCAGCACCCCTGTGACCGTACCACAGTTCAGTGGATTCAGAGGATGGATGGATGGATGATGGATGGATGGATGATGGATGGATGGATGATGGATGGATGGATGGATGGATGGATGATGGACAGATGGATGGATGATGGATGGATGATGGATGGATGATGGATGGACGGGTGAACAGAACCTCCTCAGGACTCGTCTCAATCATCTCCTTAAAGCTCTTCCACTCTGACTGCAGCAGTAACATCTTGACAGCCGTTCTCTGTCAGACGTTAAACCATCAAGTCATTAACTCAGTCCTGTTCTTCGTTGTGGGTGACGGGTCTCTCCGAGCGCCGTCACCTCGCCGCGGCGTGGTTTCTGCCACATTCTCCACATGGCTCTTTTCCTGTCGCGCTGCAGCTGAAGCAGCTGAAGCAGCTGAAGCAGCTGCGAGCGGTTCCTCCACATTGTTTGTGCTGAAGGAAGCGATTTGTTCAGATGACAGAGGCGATAAAAACAGAACAGAAACTACTGACTGCTGACAGATTAAAAACGCCTTCACTGAGCTTCTGAACTGGCTTTTCTTCCATCCATGCTTTCAGCCACAGCTGCATTTGTCTTTGACCAACCCCATTAATGCGCATTAAAGGTAAAGGGGGCGGCGGCCCCATTACCAATCAATAGATTAATTAGTATTATTTATTATTCATCATAACGCTCTGCAGCAGTCGGGTTTGGACAAGTTAAACTGGAGGAACTTCAGTGAAATTTTACCTAAAAGCTGCAGATAGAAATGTGATCTACTATAAAACAGTCTTTAACCCTTTAACGCCCAGACGTCACGGGAAAAACAAACACTCTGACCTAAAGTAACTCCTCCCCCGTTCATGTGAATCAGCTGATTCTGATGCCGAGAAAAGATGGTTTTCTTACCGACAAACACGTCACAAACTAAAGAGTTGTACATCGGATTAAAGCCGTTTCTCTGAGACCGTCCGTTTATTTAATGACTGCAGGAATGGTTGTAGGATTAAAGCTCTGGTGTGAACAGGCTCAAATGTCACATGAATGACGTCACACTCAAACACCATCACTGAAGTCTTTAGAGATCCACCAGAACTCTGAAGTTCTGATGAACAGCTGCTGACTTCATCTATAGGTCTGTTGTTCTCGGTTGTGTTGGGACGTCCGAATCTGGATCAGTCCTGCCCTCTCAGTCAGCTGGATCTCTTTGGTTCTCCTCCTCTCTATGGAAGGACCGTCTGTGTTCACACTAAAGTGAACCGTACCAGAGTTCACCTGCTTGGTCCAATCCACTGTTCAGGTCAACTTCCACACCTGAACCAAGACCGATCAAAGGAAACAAAGCTGGTCAAGACCAGGAACTAATCTGGATCAAACCAGGACCATATCTAACTCAGATCAGGATAAATTCTACTCCAAACCAGAAGGAAACCAAGTTCAGGTCAGGACCAAACCTGGATTAGACCAGAATCATATCTGAATCAGGTCAGGACCAAACCTAGTCTAGGTCAGGACCTAATCTGGATTGGACCAAGACCAAATCTGGATCAGATCAGGACCAAACCTAGTCTAGGCCAGGACCCAATCTGGATTGGACCAAGACCAAATCTGGATCAGATCAGGACCAAACCTAGTCTAGGCCAGGGCCTAATCTGGATTGGACCAAGACCA
>NC_050520.1:3551949-3557346 GCF_002922805.2 Oryzias melastigma
GTTCACTGAGATATCTTTTTTGAAAATAAATGTAAATATTTTTGATATATTTTTGGCTGTCCTTGCCTTTACTGCTCGGTCCACCACATTGGACTACAAATATGGCCGCTGCATAAATAAATGAATGAAAAAATGATTTCAATGTTTCATGTTTTTGAGTCTCAAGAGCTAAAAAAAAGTTTCAGAAACTTAAACCCCAGAGGAGACCCGCTGTTTTAGCACGCCGAGCACGCCATCACGAGACGTTTTAATGAAAATGACTGAGGACAAACACAAACAGAGCCGTGTTTGTTTTCACCGTGTCGTCTCGTTATTGACTGGTGTTGGGTTTCTGCCGTTCACACGAGCTCCACCGATGTGTGGCGTTCGGGTGTCGCGGTCGCTTCTCTTCTCGGCTGAGACGTTTCATCCAATCCAGATCATGACGGGTCTGCTGGCAGCTCTGACGGCGAGCTCCAGACCACGGACGGTCCCAACAGAGGGTCACCGACGGCGTGTAGACGAGAGGATAAACATGATCCCCCCAGAGAAAGAAAAGTTTTCAGAAATTTAGAATCAAGGAAAAAGTGACCTTGAAGTCCTGCAGAAACCACAGCTCAGGTCTGAGCAGATGTTCATTGGCTCCTGACTTCTAACTGTATTATTCCGTTTCTGGGGGCGATGGCGTGCTCGGCGTGCTGAAACAGCGGGAAACAAAAGGCGCGGGAACGAGCCCGACGTGTCCCCGCGGTGAATACAGATGGAGAGAGGAGGAGGCTCAGATGCAGGAGCACGAGGTGGGACGGCGAGACTCCTCCGTCCATCGTCTCCTCCCTCCATCGTTTCCTCCGTCCATCGACTCCTCCGTCCATAGTCTCCATCGTCTCCTCTTCATTTCCTGCTTCTCCACCCAGGAAACTGACATTCAGGGAGTTTCGGCGGAGAACTGTCCCGACTCAGGGAAAGTGAGGAGTGCAGGCCGGATTGGGAGAGTTTTGCAAAGACGCGGCGAGCTGATGGGACGTGTCAGTACTCAGTAACGGCCTTGAGGGACTCAGACCCCCTTTCTCCAGTCTCCACACACAGGAGACCAGGCGAACCAAAGATGGACGACAGAGCTGCCAGAGTCGACTAATCTGGTCATGTGCAGACTGGATGTAAAACGCAAATCTTAACCATCATTAGCTTTAAACTGACTAAAAACTAGATATATAACATTACCTGTGATGATGATAGTGTGAATGCTGTGAGCTGAATTTGGCAGCTGAAGATGCTGAAATTGAAAGCTCAAAACGCTAAAGATGAAAGCCAGCTAAAATATTGGTTAAAGTCCAAATTAGCCTAAAAAACGAAAAAGAATCCCAAAATCCCAAATTACCAAAATAGCTAGCATGTAGCTGAAATATTGGCTAAACTCCAAAATAGCTTCAAAAACCTTAATAGATGCCAAAATAATCCATAAAGCTGCAGAATACCGTCATAACTTTCAACTTTACTCCACTCTGACTCCATATAATACAAAGTAACGACTACTCGACTATTAAATTAGTCGTTGACTATTCGTCGACGAGTCCTGGCAGCTCTAACGGCCGCCTGCAGGGACTGCGTCTCCGGGAGGCCAGAAGCTGACGGAGACCCTGATACGAAGCAGAATTTCCCTGATATCTGTACGTTCTATTTGCATGTGTAGTTACATAAAGTCTGTTTCTGCGGCAGACAGGAGATTAACAGCTTTAGAAAACACATGCAAATCAGGGAAAACACTCGTCTACTTTCCTTCAGACACAAAGGTCCATCACCGTCTTTACCTGCAGAACGACCTGTGAACTCCAAGGAGCACTCGTGCTTTAATCTCATATCCTCCACCTATAACCATAAAGTTCATACCAGCCGACAGTCCGAGGATTCTGAGGAATGTTTGATCTGCCGACTCGCTTCACGTTTACAGAAACTTCTGAGCCAAAGTCAGTCTGATCTGTTTCACATGAAGCAGGTTTGACCCCAAAGTCCTCCAACGACCTGATGGTGGTGAGAGCTTCATCGATTCACAACCAAGTCTTTCTACCTCCAACTCTTCCATTTCCTCCAGGATCACTTTGGTTTAATCCGTGAGCTGCGTCCACACCGGCCATGTGACGCTCGTTCAGGACCGCTGAGCGCCGTTCTTTCAGCAGAAAGTGTCCACACTGGACTGTTGCTGCCGTGAGAAATGTCAGAGTGGTGCAAACCTGGTGAATCTTGTTCCAGACTTTTCTCTCACAGCTCTATTCCGATATCTGAAAGACTTGGAGTCATGGAATTCCAGCCGGACACAAACCAAAATCCTAATTTCTCCTCCGCCATCACTATTCAAGCAGTTTGGACTTCTTCCATTAGATAGAAAAGGACGTTCCCCAAACATCACTACCAAGTCCAAGTCCTTGATTGGTCAAAGGTCAACTAGTTTGACTTTTGACGCACGTTCAATGGCTGAACGTCGAGCCTGAAAACGGACTTTAAAAGCTAGCGTAGCGACACGTGAGTTTGAGCGCATAAGCAGGAATCGTGCATATGAGCAGGTCTACACGGACTTTCACCTGAACGCACGTTTCTGAGCCCGCTGTGAACGCACCATAAAGTGCTGTATGACCTGAGGCCCGCAGCACGCCCGTAGATAAACATGAACGTTTTCTTTTATTAAAAAAAGAAACGTTTCCAGTCGTGTTTTAATGATTATAAAGTTTTCAACCAAAATCTCAAAACTTAAACATCTTAAAAAGACATTTTTCATGTTGATCTGAAGCCTCTGTTTCCAAAATCTCCTCTGAGGGGGCGTGGCTTTTGATGCTCCACCCCTGACCCCCCACTGTAGTGACCCGGACCAGAGCTTACCTGCAGGAATACCGGACCTTTATTTTTTAGGTAGACCAGAAAGTGAACACAGAGTTCAGACACACGTCTCGCTTTAGCTACAGCGACGGCCATCTTTGAATCACGGTAACTCTTGGATGCAGCGTTCATCAGAGTCACAGTAGCTCCAACAGACGTCGCCATGACGATTCCACTAATAAATGTTTGAATCCAGAATATCTGCAGCGGCTTGGACCAAACAGCTCAGTGTGAACGTTCCAGAAGGGAAAAAGGTCGACCAGTACATCAGAGGAGTGGAGTCCTCCCTCCTATCAGACGGGTTTATTACCTTCTGTCAAGTTTGGTGATAAATCATCCAATAAACACGATTCACATGAATACAAATATACATTTATATCATCACTATAAAGAGCCTTTAGGAACAAAGTCAAGTAAAAGGGGAATCCTAAAAGAGAGGAAGTCTACAGGGAAGTGAGAGCTTCAGGGTGTGCACGTGAACTCACTGACGTGCACTTTGACCCCAGAGCACTGAAGGTCACAGAGTCCAGAAGCTGAAAAACCTGAAGTAAGAAAAGCAGATTTAGCTGCTCGGATCTGAAGTGTTTTATGGTTTGTGACTTCAAATGTTTTGTGTTTGAGTGAAGTCGTTGTGTTACAGTCCGGTCAGGCCGATTACCCAGCAGTGTTTGCAGTGGAAACACTGCTGAGGATGACAGCGCTGCACGACGGAGCGTGGCGGCGTGAGCACGCCGTCATGGGTGGGTTCATCGTTCTTTAACTTGGACAACCACCCAGACCCCGCGGGGGTTCGAACCCCTCCGTCCGACCGCTCCGAGATGACGGCTGGCTCCGGTCCAGACGGCGTCTGTAACGACTCATTTGGCTCCATGTTTTATGACAGAACCGATCACTTCCTGATCCTGACTGATAGAACCCTCCAGTCATGGAGCCGACCGGTTCTGACTTCACTGGGTTTATCAGACACCACTACCAGAACCTGTCAGCCGTAGACACCGGCGGCTCGGTGAGGGCGGAACCACGCCGCTCCGGTGTTACACAATCCTCATATCTTATCCTGCAAACGGCAGATGGAGGATCCCAGCATTCCTTTGGGCAATAACACTCAGGTGAGCGGGAATCGGCTGATTACAAGATGTTCAGCCTCATTAGGAGCAGGAGGACGCCGACGGGCGGAGCACGGCCGACCCGTTTGTTGGTTTAGGCAAAGCGGTTGATACCACAGATCAGTCGATGCTGCAAAAGCGTGAATATTAGGGACTAAAAAATCACTGGTTGAGAAGTTTTTTGGATAATTAGGTTCAATATGTGACCATTGATAATGTAGAGCTGGGGTCCCCAAACTACGGCCCGCGGGCCGGATCCGGCCCTTCCCCACATCTGGTCCGGCACCCCAAACTGTTGCGGATAAAAGTGAAATTTTTATCGTTTTTTAGGATAATTTGACATTTAGCTAATATTTCAGCTACATGCTAGCTGTTGTGGCTAATTTAGTTTTTATTTCAGTTTTTTAGACTAATTTGGCATTTAAACATCATTTTTAGTTAGTCTGAAGCTCATGATGGTTACGATGTGTGTTTTACATCCAGTTGGCGATTGACCCGATTCGTTGATGAATCAGAAAAAATACTCAATGATTAGACTATTAAAATAACCGTTTGTGGCGGCACTACAGGGGGAGGAGCTTCCCAGATCAGAGGTCAGATCCTCCAGCTGCAGTTCCAATAATGTGAATATGATCCTTCATGCTAACGTTCCGGCGTGACCTCAGAGGGTTAGTGAACGCTCACGACTTCCTCCTGAACCTTTCTGACTTTTCCATGATTTTCCCTGTTTAATAATCCGTCATTTATTTTATCATTCAGGAATTTTAAATCTGTTTTCATGGAGACGCAGCAGAACGGATCTCTGGTTTAGATGCTTAAACTCAAACTGTAAATGTATTTAAAAGCAGATGTTTTCCAGCCGGTTCTCCTCCGGGAACGCCGTCGACGTGGAGTCAAACTTTAATCCATGTTTGGTGGAGCGTCGGCGTTCTCTGCAGACGTCGCTGATCCTCCTAATCTGCTGCATGTCATCACCTGCAGACGTTTCATTAGTGTTCCACCTGCATCAGGTGGAGTTACGTGGTAAAGAGTCCGGGTGGAAACACTCCTGAACGGTTCCACCTGCTTCTGTCGGCTAAAGCAAAACTGGAAATGTTCATTTTTGTGCTTAAAAAGTTTGACTTTCACAGCAGAAACTCCAGATTTCCAGGTCAACATTGTAAATGAGAATTTGTTCTCAAGTGATCCTCCAGGTAAAATAAAGGTTAAATAAATAAAAACTCTAACATTTTGTTGATTCTAAACGTGTTTTAGGCAGTGGGCGTGTCTGCTTTAATAAATGTTTTCATAAACAAAGACGTTTTCTGTCTCACTTCATCTTAGAGGAACGAACCGACGAGAGATCAGGAAAAACTTCTGACTTCACATTAGAATTAGTTAGGATCTACAATAAAAGTTAAAACGGAAAAAAATGGAATAAAGATTTTAAAAATGAACGGCCTTC
>NC_050520.1:3557357-3558878 GCF_002922805.2 Oryzias melastigma
CCCCCCCCCCCAAAAAAAAAAACCAAACATGCACTGACTGTACATAAGAACTGGACCGAGTGACGTCCTCCGTGGTTTATTCTGGCTCCAACCAAATCAAGTCAACTTTTTCACTATATGGACGCCGCCATGTTGGAACCAGATGTTGTAATTAAGCAGTGATTAATCGACGTGTCTATGGCAACCACTCTCACCGATCAGGAGTGAGCTTGTTGGGAGGCCACGCCCCTTCCACAGACTACATGAAATCTTAACTGAACACATATAATAATAAAACTGAAAAATGTTTAGCATCCAGAAAATCGACTGATGATCAGCGCCGCCAGAACCGCCACCAGAACCGCCACCAGAACCGCTCTCAGATCCTCGGATCAAACATCCGCAGGTTTCTGTCTCATCACGAACTGACTGAAGACTTTTCCGGTCTCCTCCTTCCGCTCTGTAACCATCCAAACATGGAGATCCCAGCAGATCGCCGGGATAAGGATCAGGATCAGGATCAGAGCCGACCTCCATGGAGACGCACAGCTGCGTTTGTGCAGCACAGCCGCTGGTCTGGGGGTGGAGTGGGCTGCGCGGAGTGACAGCTCTGGGGGGGGGGTCCCGACACCCAGACTTCCCCTCCAACCAGTAATCTAAGAGGGAGGGGGGCAAATGTAGGTCAGGAGGGGCACGGTCGGCTCGCTCTGTGACTCGGAGGCTGCAGGAGGAGGAAGACTTCTGCTGCTGGGGGTGTCAGACCCCCCACCCAAGGCTTCTTCTGGAGACATGACCCCCCAGGAGAGAGCCGTGGAAGGTCCTCCTTCAAGACCCCCCAGACCCACAGAGACCGATCCGGTTCTGTCAGAACCGCCTTCGTCTGAGAGGAGGGGGGAACTGGTACCAGAGACAGCAGATTATAATCCAGGTAATCTGAGGAGATGTGTTTTTACTCATGGTCACAGACGCTCCAGTGAGAGTCAGAACCGGGTCCCAGATGCAGTCTGGACCGCGGTTCTGAAACCCCCCGGTGGGTTTGGAGGAAGAACAACAAGGGATGAAGAGAAGGAAACGGTCAGTTTGATTCTGGATCCTGAAGGAAACATTCACAAACTGAAGCAGAAAACTCTCAGAACCGGCAAGAGGTTTGACCCAAACGCATCATCAGAACCACCTGATCAGATCCTCACCTTCTCTGCCGACCTGAGGCTTTGGATCAGCATTCCCAAGGCAGGAATGATGAGGTATGGAACGGTCACCACTGAGAGAACATCTCCACAAATCTGAAGAATTCAAACCTTCAACGAACGGACGTCTGGTTCTGGAGCCGAACTCCGGTCCGAACTCAGCGGTCCTGATGGGAGTCCTCCTGACCCCCCCTGACCTCACAGCTGAGAACCGTCTCCATCTTCTCCTTCAGACTCACCTGCACAGGTGAGACCTCAAACTCCAAACTCTCAGGTGTTGTTAGCATCTGCGCACGCGCACACAAACCCCTCAAACTGATGGAGCCCAAAGATCAGGTTGGAGCTTCTTCAAAAT
>NC_050520.1:3559001-3616350 GCF_002922805.2 Oryzias melastigma
CCTCTGGACCCCGCGCGGCGCGCCCCTCCTCTCCTCCCTAGCAGCAGCCTCGGGTGTGGGGAGGGTCCCGGGGCGCCCTCATGCTCCTGCCCCGCGGGGGGGGTGGGAATCACGGAGGAAAAGGTTCAGCAACAAAGACTCCCGGTGCCCCCGCCGTCACCGCCCCCCCGGGTCTCACTCCGAAGCTTGGCGTTTCCCCGGGAGACACGGCGCCCCCCCTCCTGCGGGGAAAGTCATCGTTAGCTCGGCTTGAAATGACCCGCACGGCGCCGCGCGGCGCGACCCGCCTTCCACCTGACAACAGGAGCGCGTGAGCGGCGAGGAAGCGCGAGCGGCCGCTGTCAGCTTTTCCGCCAACACGGACTCCTGGACGGACAGAAAACTGTCGGTTTAGGGGGAAAAACGCCAAAGCGGCTTACGGTTTTCCGGTGAGCGTCCCGGTGCCGAGCAGAGTCCCGGTGCTGAGCGCGCGCGGGCAGGCTGGGGCTCCGGTTCGCCTCTCGGAGGACAGAATGCTGCCGTGAACGGGAGAAATCAACGTTAACAATGTAAGGCAGTCTGGCAACGGTGATGCCTTCAGGGGCTGTCGTAATTCTAGTAGGGATGGTCAAGCGGAAGTTAAAAACACCTCATGTTATCTTTAGAATATGAATAAAAACATATAAAACATTAAATTCTTTTATGTCTTCACCATAGAAATCTCAAATATTCATCAACTTCACAAAAACACAGCGTTCTCATGAAAATGTTGAAATGAACGATTTTCTGTATTTGCTCTTAAACGCAGCGTTGGGAAAGTGATTGTAGGAACTATTGTGGCCGCAAGGGGGCACCAAAACGTTAATTTCGTTACATTTTTAATGAAAAGTATTGTTTGTTTGCTTTTTTTACGTTTTTGTTTAAACAATTAAAAATGAAATAAAAATAAGTAGTTTTTTTAATTAAATCTGTTTGAAATATTAATGTATTTAGAAAATAATTAAAATCTTCTTAACATTCTAATTGCTCCTATTGACTAATAGACATTGTGTCTTTACATACAGTTCACACACATTCATTCATTAAATATAATAAATGTAAGACAGAGTTTGATTAATCAATAAAGTTAATGACTTGAAAAGAAGTGGAAAGAATTAAACATATACAATCCCACAAATATTAGGATTTTTTAAATTATCATAACTAAATACTTATTTCAACATAAATAACTAAAATCATTTATGTGTTAACACCAAAAACAGCTGAATGGGTATTTTAATAATTATCAATCTGCAAAATTCAGAGACAAATACTCTCAATGTCATACATGTTTTTAATTTGAATCATTTCTGTTGCTTTCATGCAAACGTTGCCTGTAGACTCAGTCTGAACAGCCTCTTGATTCTGAAGTTTCTGCATGTTTGTGGACAATCATGACCCATCAGAGGCTCACATCTCCTGGTTCCATCATGCATCAGGAAGGATGGTGTTCCTCTGATCCAAACTCTCATCAGTGGAGTTTAATTATAATCCTTAAACAAAGCTGTTTGGTAAAATGTGATTTATGTTTTTATGAAAAATGCAAAGCAGGAGCTGCAGGGAGGAGGACGGACGCTGAAGAACAAACAGATCTGGAAGGAGAGGAGCTGCAGGACAGTTGATGGAAACAAACGTGTCAGGAGCAGCAGAACACAAACGTTTCCACCTTTGACTCCACAGGAGCATCTCTCTGAACCCAAACTCCCGAGCCTCAAAGCAGGAGAAATGACCGTCCTCCTTCAGGATCGGATGGTTTCAATCCACCACCAGACTTTAGTCTCAAGGCTTTGACAGTCCCACACCATCACACTCCCACCACCATGCCTTACTGAAGGCGTCAGTTTGAGTCCTGACGTGTGTTTCCAGAAAGTTCTTGTGTCTCATCAGAACATCAGTCCAGAAGTGAGATGTTTTCCTGAACCGCTCCATGGATCCGTGTTTGTCCAGAAGTTTCTCTCGGTTGGATCCGGACCTGAACCGAGTCCTGGAGGTGGTTCCATCGTCTGCTTCTCTCTGCTGGATGAGTCCTCCTCGTGTTCCTGGACTCTAAAGAGTCGTCCTTCGTGACTCCGCCTCCTTAAAGCCTTCCTGTCCAGCAGACATGAGAGATGTTCGTCTACAGCGTCCAGAACGGTTGTTTTAACTGTTGAGTTCTTGTTTTTATACTTTTATTTATCTGTACGGTGAGGCGACATTGAGTGTCAACATAATGTTAATAACTATTATTATAATTTAAAGGACTGCTGATGGAATCTTTGAAATTGTTTGGAGATTTTCTTGAAGATCCCAGAAGACAGACATGATGACGCTGTCGTGACAGTCAAGCAAAAACGTTCTTCTAAACAGATTTATGTCAAAGTTTAGAGTTCATAAAGAGTAAGATCACAGCTTTCATCTTAAAAATCCTTTATTGCATTAAAAACGTCTTACAGTATAAAAGGATACCAAACTGTAATAATCACAAAGCAGTGCTGATTAAAGTTCCCTCTAATCTGGTGGAACCGGATCCCATTAGAACATGAATCCATCCACCCAGAATGCATCAGAGCCATGAGGGCCGTATGGAGATGAATTCAGGCCAAAATTATTTAATAAACTAAAAAAAAAAAATTGATGTTTGGCCAAAAAAATGTAAAATGTCCAAAACTTTTTGCAATTCTAAACTTTTTAAAACACGGCACAATTTTGAAATTGTCAGATTTCGAAAACAAAAAAAAGTTGAAAAGTTTTGAAAATGACATTTAGAGTTTTGAAATGTAAAAAAACAACATTTGAAGTAGAAAATAATGAAGTTTATTTTAAAATAGGACATTTACATTTTTTTTTGCCAAAGACCAATTTTTAAAAAAATTATTTTATTTGGGTTTAAAATAATGTTGGCCCAAATTTAGCTCCATATATCAGGAGGAGCAGAACTGGATTCAAAACACAAAATGATGACATTTGACTTTAAAACCCTCCAGTAAAGTTCAGAGAAGCTTCCCCAGAACATCATTTGTGACGTCGAGCGTATAAACCTCCTCCTGAACTGAAGAGGACGTCAGCGGTCTTCCTCCATCCTCCTCTTCCTCCTTACAGCTGGAGGGAACTTCACTACATTCAATCTTTCAGATGCAAACAGAGACAAATAAAAAAGCAACGCTGTGCATAACAAACACAATAAAAGGGTCAATCATCAAATATTATTTCTTCTGGATAATCTTCAATCATCGTCATTTTTCTGCAGAACAAAAAATATTTTTGACAGAAAAAGTTTTAAAAAAAAACCCAATTTTTCCTTTTTGAATCAAATAAAGTTTATTTTCCCTCAGAAACATTTCTGACCTTCATCATTTAAAATCAAACGTCTGAAAGCAGAAACTTGGTTTCCATGGTAACCCAGGCGCTGCCCGTCTGTGTTCTGTCCAGAACCTGGACCTGGTTCTGCTGATCAGAACTTTGAAGCTGCAGCAACACGAGCATTTTATGCAAAATTCAATCTTTGGTCGTTTTTTTTGTTTGTTTTATAAACATTTTTCATAATAAATTCTTATTTTTCCTCTCAAAGATCCACAAATCATCGAGGAATATATTACATTATTTTCTTTCTGGTTTTTGTTTTACAAATTTCAAACAAGTTGAATTTAATCTTTAGGAAACAGAAAACGGTTCATTTCATGGCTTTTTCCTCTTTTTTAAAATCCTAAAATATGAAGGAAAAACAACAAAACTCAATAAATTAAATGAAAATGAAATTAAAACCTTTTTTACTGAATAAAACTGACTTTTTTATTGGGTAAAAGTTTGGAGGTGAAAATAAACCAAATTATTTTTTTGCTACAAAAACTTAAAAGTGAAAGCAGCAGCAGGGATTTATTTTTAAGCTTAGAGATCAGAAAAGATTCTGTAAAGATTGACCTCAAAGTGTTTTAGATTTGATAAAAGTTCCTTTAGCTGATCAAGAGTATTGATCTGTGATACATTCATGAGAAACAACAGCTCAAACAGATTTTAGCCTCAGACACCTTCAGGCTCTGATGAAGACTCTGATGAAGACTCCGATAAAGGCTCTGATGAAGACTCTGATGAAGACTCCGATGAAGACTCTGATGAAGACTCTGATGAAGACTCTGATGAAGACTCCGATAAAGACTCTGATGAAGACTCCGATGAAGACGCTGATGAAGACTCTGATGAAGACTCTGATGAAGACTCTGATGAAGACTCTGATGAAGACTCCGATGAAGATGAGCGGCGTTCCCTTTTTCCTTTAGGGACTCAAACATCCGACTACAGCAGCTTTAATCTCTGATTATAAGTGAAACTCCGGAGAGTTCCTTTCTGTGGGCGTTCTTCACTGTGAAAAATGGGCGGGGCTACAAAAGAGGGTCAACGGAGGGGGAAAGAGAGGGTGCAAAAATAGGTGTGTCTTCCTTTCTACATGTAAAAGTGATATTTCTCAAATAGCATTAGTGGGCGGGGCTTCATTTCATTTCTGATCTGAGACTTTGTGGTTTACGACATTCTATCTGAGAACTGGACTGACTCCGCCCCCTGATACACCGGATTAATTTTTTTATCATGTTCTTCTGTAGTTCAAGTCATAAACTGACCAATCAGATGCTTCAGTAAAAGTGGGTGGAGCCTGTGCTAGGGGTGTGGCCTTCCAACAAGCTCACTCTTGATTGGTTGTCATAGGAACTCAGACCGACTCGGACCGATTACTGCTCACTGACGATGTCTATGGAGCTAAATTGGGGCCAATAATATCTAAAACCCAAATAAAACAAAATGAAAAAAAATGTGTTTGGTCAAAGAAAATATTAAAAATTAAAAACTTTTTGCTATTCTGAAATAAACGTGATTATTTTCAGCTTCAAATGTTCTGTTGTTTTAGGTTTCAAAACTCAAATCTTTTTTTTCTGTTTTAACTCTTTTTTACATTTTCAAATCTGAAAACTTCAAAATCGAAAATGAAAAAAAAAACTGAAAAAAGTTTTGAAATTTACATTTTGAGTTTAGAAACTTCAAAAACAGAACATTTGAAGCTAAAAATAATTAAATTTTTTAATAACACATTTAAAAAATTACACATTTTTGGCCAAAGACAAATATTTTCTTCAATTTGTTTTATTTGGGTTTCCATTAATACTGGCCCCAGTTTAGCTCCATGTACGTCTGGCACCAACACGGCGGCGTCTGTATAACAAAGATGTCGACTGAGTTGAAGAAGGAAACTATTTTCTATGGATGACATCAGCATTTTTATTCAGGTTTTTTTATCTTTCTCTAATGTGAAACATCTGTTAAAATGACTTTAATGGTTCGTCAACCTCAAGAATCCAAATGTTTTGATAATATAAAAAACTGAAATCACTTTTAAATGTAAAAACAGATGTGTTTTGTACTTTATTTATAAGAAGTAAATATTGAATTCACTGAACGCACTAACTCTCACTTTCTCGCCGAACGAATGACGGCGAGTCTTTCTGCTGTCACTATGGAATAGTCCATTACTGCACAGAGACGGGGGGACCAAACCCTTTAGTCTTACCTCACTCCAGTGTTGATTTATTAAAGGAAATTATTTTATTTTAGTTATTATTTTTTTATCTTGTGAAAATTATTTTAGACATAATTAAGTGTTCAGCCTGGGACTCCCTAAGTGTTTGTGGGCAACTGGCTGCTACTTTACCCAACAGTGAGTCCATCGCTCACTCGGTCCAGTTCTCTGGTACAGTCAGTGATTCCAACTCTACTTTACTGTCGAGTCTTCTTACGGCTGAGGCTGGAATTCTGTTTGATTGTTTGTGTTTTCTTTTACATTTTCCGTCAGAGTGGGAGGTCGTCTGTCTGTTTTCTTCTGCTATCTCTGTAGATTTTCCCTTAATTGTACAGAGCACCTGATTGGACGTCTCCTGTTGGAGCTCCTCCCCCAGCTAGCAGCAACAGAGCCGAGGTTTCCTGTCTCGGAGCTTCGGTTCTCGTAACGTTTGGTTGTTTTTGTAAATAAATAACAGATAAGTTTGGCTCCTTGTTGAGTTTGCTTTGCGATCCTCCGTCAGGGTCGTGGTCGTGGTCGTGGCCGTGGTCGTCTTATAGACGGCGCTGCTTTCAGGATGAATCTTCGGATCTTTTCTTCGTGTTGTCGTGTGACCCCCGCCGGTCTCACTCTGACCCAAACAAAGTTCTAGAAACATCTGAATAGTTCTTTAAAAGGCTCTTAGGCTGGTTTGCATGTGGGGGGAGGGGCATGTAGTCAGCCCCTCCTCCCTTGGGGGGCTTCAGGAGGAGGGGCTAAAGGCACTTCTGCAGGTAGAAAAGTAGAATCTGTAGAAAACTGTAAACATGGTGACCCGTGCCCCCCCCTCTAGTGTCCGTCCTCTGTCCCGATTTCTTACTTTACCCCTTCCATAAGGGGCGTGTCTTATCCCTGGCCCCGCCCCCTTCCTGGAGATCTCAGGAAAAGTCTGCGGTTGCTGCGGCGCCGCTCAGAGGGCGGGGTCGGGGATCGTCCTGAACATCTGCAGCGACGTCACCTCCACGTCCGGGGCCTTAGTGTTCTGGCTCCGCCCCGTGGGGCTGTACCCGGCGGATCGGCCCATGGGGCTGAAGCCCGTGGTGGCGCGACCCATGTTGACGAAGCCCGAGGGGCGGGGCATGGGCGGGCGCCGCAGGTATCGACCCGACGTCACCAAGTCGCCGTAGCCCTGAGCGTGCGAGAAGGCGTAGCCGGAGCGGCGGGAACTGGTGCGGCGGATGCGAGCGCGCTGTGAAGGAGGAGGGGGCGTGGCTTTGGCCTGCCTCACCTTGTACATCACCTGGAAGACACACGTTTGGGTTAAAACTCTTTCCTCTCAGAAAGCTCCGTCATACTAAGGTTACTCCACCTTCTCGTTGATGGTGGGGCAGAGCTGAGTCAGCAGGAAGCGGTAGGTGACCACGGGCAGGACGCACAGGATGGAGGTCAGGAGAACGGTCAGCCAAACATTGGGCTGGCTCAGGGAATTACGAGCTGTTCCTGAACGGAGAAAAGATCGGAAAAAAGAAACGTGATGGATGTATGACATATGTATGACGCATGTATGACGTATGTATGACATATGTATGACGTATGAATGACGTATGTATGACATATGTATGATGTATGAATGACGTATGAATGACGTATGTATGACGTATGTATGACGTATGTATGACGAATGTATGACGTATGTATGACGTATGTATGACGTATGTATGACGTATGAATGATGTATGAATGACGTATGTATGACATATGAATGACGTATGTATGACGTATGTATGACGTATGTATGACGTATGTATGACGTATGTATGACGTATGAATGACGTATGTATGACGTATGTATGACGTATGTATGACGTATGTATGACATATGTATGATGTATGAATGACGTATGAATGACGTATGTATGACGTATGTCACGCATGTGTCATGAAAGACTAAAGTTTCCTTTGTGGACAGTCAGCCACCGATCGTGCGTAGCGGCGGCGACAGGTGAGTTTACGTTTAAACTCGTCAGCAGAACCTCAAAGGAGTGTTGGCTCCTCCTTCAGGTTCAGGACGTGGATCCACCTCCTAAACATGGAATCCTCTTTGAAATCTGCTCTTACCTATGAAGGGAAACGCCGCCGGCAGGATGTAGAACATGCCGTTGCTGTACAGCGTGAAGGTGACGGCAAAGTACATGGCTAGACTCCCCAGAACGAAGAAGGTGTTCACCGCCGTCCAGTAGGACATCTCCAGCCCCAGCTGTGGGAGCAGAAGAAACGTGAGCTCCAGCAGCTGCGGCGCCGCCTGACGGGCGCGCTCATACCTGGATGCTCACGGCGAACATCAGACACGTCTGCGTCAGCAGCGCGAAGGACTGGTAGTCGGCCACGTCTTTGCCGTCGTCCCTGACGGTGTCCTGCAGGGCGGCGTAGGGGATGAAGAAGAGCACCAGAGAGCTGTAGCAGCTGTGCAGTGCACACTTGAAGAAGGCCTTCTTGCTGAAGTACAGGTTCCTCTGGCCGGGAACATAGAGCTGCGGGTACTGGAAGCTCCAGCTGCTGTTCACGTCCTGATGGGACAGCAAGACACAACGTTCTCAGTTTCTGACCCGCTTCCCCGGACAGTGAAGGAACCGGAAGGTCACCTGATCGAACAGACCCATCCCCAGAACAGGAAGTGCCGTGTACATCAGGTTGTAGAGCGTGATGAACCACTCGTCGTACACCGTCTGAAAACCGAGAAGAAAAACGTCAAACGAAAAACAGAAACGAAACCGAGAAATCAGACAAACATCGAGCAGACGAGGAGATACTGGAGAAGAGGAGAAAAGAGGAGCAGAACAGATGGAGATGGAGATGAAGATGATGGAGATGAAGATGGAGATGGAGATGGAGATGGAGATGGAGATGAAGATGGAGATGGAGATGGAGATGGAGATGGAGATGAAGATGGAGATGGAGATGAAGATGGAGATGAAGATGGAGATGGAGATGGAGATGGAGATGAAGATGAAGATGATAGAGATGAAGATGAAGATGAAGATGAAGATGATGGAGATGGAGATGGAGATGGAGATGAAGATGTTATTATTGACTTTAGTGACATATTTATTTCTATGAGATGTTTCAGGATTAAACTAAAATGTTAAAATGAATGAAAAACAGGATTTAAAATTATATAATTTTATATGAGAGTTTTCAAACACACAAAATTCACACATCTATAAATAAATTACAACAATAAGTTTAGTCTGACGGAATTAACATATAAAAGATAAAAACTACAGAAAATACAAGAATACAATAAACACACGAACACACAAACAGATGTACAACAAAACACACAAACAAATAGACACACAAAGACTCACACAAAGAAACTAACAGGTTTAGTGTTAAAAGTTTAAAGTTATAAAGTCTAAAACTACAGGACACACAAGACAAACAAAAGAACACAAATACACACAAAGACACACAAGACGTGCAAACAGACACACTGAATACACAAACTCAAACAAAGACACAAACACAGTGTAGATGCAGATTCAGAATCATTTAAACGTAACACCAGTAAAATATTCAGAAACTTTAAATAAATCAGAAAACTGGATTCACTGTTTAATGTGAACTAAAAACGCATCAGATTAAACTGATCCTTTGGATCAAAGGTTTAAAGAGATCAACTGAAACCAGAAATCAAAGAGTTTTAGCTGAAATTGACCCTATTGGAAACCTTTTTATTGATGGAGGATTCCTGAAGCCTCACGTCAGACCTGTGGGTTCTGGACTCACCTGTGCAGAGAAGCCGCAGAAGAACCCGAACCAGAAGTGGACGAAGGTGAAGGTGAAGTTCTTGTAGAAGAAGTAGCGCAGGAACTTGCACATGCGCAGGTAGGACCAGCGGCCGTGCACCAGCAGGAGGCGCTGCAGGAAGCGGAACTGGGCGAAGGAGTAATCGCTGGACAGCACGGCCTGCATGCCCTCCTGACCCGAGATCCCCACGCCGATGTGGGCCGCTGGACAGAAGAGAGTTCCATCAGGAGCGGCGTGGAGCGCCGTTGACCCTTCAAAGGGACGCGCCCTGAATGATCGTGACGCTGCGTTTGTGACGCCGTTAACGCCAACGGAGGAAACGCTCTTTCAGAGTCACAGAAATGATTCTGGTAAATTCTGACGGTTGGTCTGGAGGTTCTGAGTTGTGTTACCAAATGTGGCGTCTTCTGTTTGTAAAACAATCAAATCAGTCAGACAAACTGATGAAAATGACTAATTCTAGTTCTACACTGAGCTGGTTCCACTCCAGTAGAATCCACAGTAGAATCTAGAGTAGATGTCCTGCAGGTTCTTGTCTTTCAGACGACTCACTAAGACCAGAACCAGAAGGAAACTGATGAGAATCACTAAAATGAAACATTTGAGGTTAATGTCAGCATATTCTTTAAATGTTCTATTTCTAGCACAGTCAAGTCGTTTCTAAAGAAAACTCAGATGTTTTATTTAAAAAGAGTTCTGACAGTGATGACATTTCGTTCTGTTCAGAGCCCGATCCTTCGTCTCACACGGGGAGACTCCAGGATTCTGTGAGTTTTACTTTTGAAAGGTTTGAAAGTTCTGGTCCCTCAGAATCCTTCAGAACGTTTACATTTTTATGGTCCACCTGGAGTCCTGAGCTCTGAAGATCAAATGTTTTCACTCTGGAATGTTCTGGTGTTTCTGTGGCGTCTGTCCGATTCCTCAGACACTAAACCCGTTTCATCCTCATCTGGAGCTCGTTGGGTGAATGTGAACGTTCACTCGGCGCGGATTCGGTTTCTCCTTCTTATTATTGAGTCTTTTGAACGATAAAACTCACTTTAGTGATCTCTCCAGTCTTGGTATCAAAACGTTCAGCTCGTTAAGAACATTATCGCTTGGATTTTTGATAACCGTAAACTTTACGGTTTCTATGATTTTATGTGAATATTTAGCCCCATTGAAATAAATGGGAATATTTTACATTTCTGCAATTTATGCAAATTATGCAAATAAAAACATTCAGCATGTTGAAGAAACTGATGATTGTACTTTTGGTATTGTTAAAATTCACACAAATGCTGAAATTTTTACGCAATTTTCTCTTTTTTTAAGCAAACATTTGAGCCAAATACTTTTGTGGCTAACTTGGTATCTAATGAGGTTTTGGGTTCATTCTAAATTCAAATCTTTATGCATTTCTATATTTAATCGGATTTTTTTCATTTTTCAAGGAATTCTATAAATTCTTTGTCCACTTAATGTAATATTTGCAACTTTAAGTCCTTTAACAATTTTAGAGGAAAACTAAAAGCTTCAGCATCTTCAGCAAAAAGCTCTCGCACCAGCATCATCACCGGGAATGCAACGTCTGGAGTTATTCGATGATTGAATTTGTATTTTATTTGATTCCTGCTTTTAAAAAGAAACAATAAAACTGGTTTAACACTTTAACTGTCTGCTCAAACAAATATTGGGAAACATTTTGTTTTTAAAAATATTGATCGTGTGTATTACTCCCCGAGGTACGGTGGCCCTAAACGGACGTTAAAGGAAAACAAATCTGAAGTTAAAAAAATGTTTTTCCCAAAAACTGAAGTAGAATGTCCATTCTTTCTGGATTCTAACAGGTGCGCACCAGATAGTAACCAGAAAAAATATTTTTTTACCTAAATTTTTAGAAAACATTTTTTTCAGTTACAATCTGGTGTGTTACTGATCAGAACATTTTTATTCCTGAAAATCGAAGTAAAAAAAAGTCCGGATAGTAACTGATGCGCACCAGAGAGTAACTTTTACAGAACCTCTGTTTATTTTTTAGAAAAAAATTAACTAAATTTCACTTCAATGTGTTTTTACTCCAATGTCCCTATAGGAGAAGAAGCAGCTGAAAAAACACTTTTGGATGATTTTTCCCTGAAGGCTGAAAGATGCTGACAGACGCTCAGGTGTGACAACACGTGCAGTGCAGCTTTTGGCCAGCAGGTGGCAGCAATGCATCAAAACAAGTAGAAAAGAGTTTTTTGTTTATTCCAAACAGAGAGTTAACAGAGCAGACAGAGTTTCTGCTCTCCTTAAAGACGTTTTTCTCTTCAGAGTTAAAGTCTTGGACATGTTTCTCTGCCGGTACCTTTAATCATGCTGACGTCGTTGGCGCCGTCTCCGATGGCCAGAGTGACCGCCCGCTTGTACGTCTTGACCAGCTCCACCACCTGCGCCTTCTGCAGAGGAGTCACCCTGCAGCAGATCACGGCTTTGCACAAACACGCCGTCCTCAGGAAGTCCAGCTCCATGCTGGACTCCAGGGCGTACGCCTGTCACAGGACGCCAGGTCAGACGCTACGACGGAGCAGGAGAGGGGCGGAGCTGTGAGCAACGTACCAGACTGTGTCCGTTGATGACTAAACCGTAGTCCCCGTTGACCGCCTCGTCTTCAGCCTTCGCTCCTTTCCCTGAAGTGGCATCTGACAGAAACACAGAGTTCTCTGCTGCTTCTGGTTTCATGGAACTCAGAGCATTTCTGTTAAAGAAAACGGATCAAACGGATGCAAACATCTGGACTGGACAGAGAACCAGGCTTTTGAAATGACCTCCGACCTCAGCTCCTGCTGGACTTCGTCCCCCGAGTTCCCGGAGACGACGAAGACCTCGTTCATCTCCTCGCGCAGCAGGTTGCAGGAGTAGCCGATGTTCTCGGCGGTTTCTGCAGGACAAAACAAACATCTTATGGTTCATGTTTCAGTCTGAGGACGGAGTTCTACGAGGAACGACGAACATTCGCTCAAAGTTCTGAACATTTTTGAACATTTCTCACGAAGAGAAGGAGGAGCCAGAGATGAATGGAAGAATGGATGTCACACATCAGGTGCGAGACATTTGTTCTCCACGGTCGACCCCTCCCCCGGGGGAGTGGTGAGCTGCAGACACAGCTGCACTCGGTTAACCCCTCCCCCTAATGCTGATCGTTCATCTTTAGAGTCTTTGGAATAATTCAGCCGGGATTTGAACTCACGACCTTCCAGTCTCAGGTCGGACACTCTACCACAAGGACACTGGGCTGGTTGAAAGCTGCTAAACTCCTCTAGGATCAGTTTGATCTTCTGAACAGATCTAATTTGCGTGAGCCGCTTTCACTTCGGATCTGTATTCAGAAAAAAAAACCGAAAGAGAAAATATGGAAACAGGAAGTGGCAGAGTGAAGCCGAAACGCTCGCAGACGCCGTCCTGATGAGTACGTGACGTCTGCAGCTCGTCTCACCGCTTCTGGAAGGTTTGTGTTTGGTTTTAACTTTTATAATCACATGAAATGTTTCCAGAACAAAGATCTGCTCTCTCAGCTTTCTCAGAAACATGTTATCAAGATTTACGGAGATGGAGAAACAAACCAGATCCTGAATGTCCAACGACATCCTCGGCTGTTTACAGGAAAACATTTCAAATGTTGGTGTATTTAAAACACAACCCGGATGTGGAACCAAAGTCCCAGAAACTAAGAGCTGAAGTGGTTCAGACCATCCCAGGAGAACAGTGACGTACCCTGCTTGTCTCCAGTCAGAACCCAGACTTTGATGTCGGCTTTGGCCAGCTGCTCGATGGTCTGAGGAACTCCGTCCTGAAGTTTGTCCTCGATGGCCGTGGCTCCGAGCAGCTGCAGGACAGAAGTCATGTTCGTGAGGAGGAACTCGTCCTGAAGCGTCTTCATGGGATCAAATCAGCTTAAGGTGAACGAAGATTCAAAACTCGGAAAAATAGACGTAACTGGAAACAACATTTAAAAAAAGTTTTGAACATTTGAAGAAAAAGATGAAAACTTAAAATAAATCTTGAAAATAAAAATAAAAAACAGAAAATTGAATTTACAATTTACAATGTCTTGTTTTTCAAATGTTCATTTTGTTCTCAGTTACAGTGTCTATTTTTAAAGTTTTCAATCTTGTTCACCCGATCCTGATTTGAGCTCACACATCTTTGCTGAGATTAACACAAACACACACAGACACACAACCATGTTCACTCGAGTCTGACTCGCTTTACCAGCAGGTCCGTCTCGATCTCCTCGTACAGCTGGTCCAGCTTGCCCTCTCGGTCGTCCAGGGAGGTGCTGGCCTCATGGTGGCGCTGTTTCCACTCACGGAAATCCTCCTCGCCCAAGTCCTTGTAGGCCAGCGCCAGAGTCCGTAAACCCTCGCCGGCGAACTCCTGCAGGTCGTGCAGGAACACGGAGTCAAGTTTGAAGAACGAAGGTTTGTGTGAAAAGAAAAACCAGACGAGGAAGAGGAAGGAGGAAAATGAAGGAGGAAGATGGAGGAGGAAAATGATGGAGGAAGATGAAGGAGGAAGATGGAGGAGGAAGATGGAGGAGGAAGATGAAGGAGGAAGATGAGAAGGAGGAAGATGGAGGAGGAAGATGAAGGAGGAAGATGAGAAGGAGGAAGATGATGGAGTAGGGTGATGGAAGAAGATGATGGAAGATGAAGGAGGAAGATGATGGAGGAAGATGATGGAGGAAGATGATGGAGGAACGAGAGCTGAGATGTTCCACCTCAACTTCACTTTATTTACAGCTGTGTGTGTGTGTTTATGTTTGTGTGTTTATGTTTGTGTGTTTATGTTTGCATGCATGTATGTGTGTCTTTGAAGACACTTGAGTGCATGAGTGTGTTTGTGTGTAGATTTGTGTAGTGATTGTCTCCTAAACTAAAGTGTCTCTTAGATGTTCGATGAAAACTCAGTTCCTGCATGAAAAACAGATCCGGAGTCGAGTCGAGTCGAGTAGAGTGCAGTCGAGTAGAGTAGAGTGCAGTCGAGTCGAGTCGAGTCGAGTCGAGTCGAGTCGAGTGCAGTCGAGTCGAGTCGAGTAGAGGGCAGGAAGTGGAAAAAACTTTGGCAACACTTTTAATTTGTTGCCGACAAAACTGAAAGAAACACACCCACACACACACAATACACACATGCTTCTGATTTAGGATCCATGACCTGAGCTGATAGTTGTGTTACCTTCATCTTTGAATTAACTTTATAAATGAAGGATTTGGATCCTGAACTTTAAAAATGAAGAAGTTCATAAATATAAAAGTTTAGTTTTTTGTTAATCAAACTCGATAATAAAACCATCATGACTGATTGTCTGAAGTAAAGTCGATCTAATGTTTCTGTGTGAAGTCATGAGGCTTCCTGTTCATGTTTTTCATGACAATAAAGTTCATCTCTGATGTGATCCATGCAGGACGTCCCCGAAACGCATGTCAGGAGAGGGTCCTCACGACTGCACACACACACCCCCCCCACACACACACACCCACACACAGGTGTGTCACTGACGTTCAGGTGCTCTGTTGTGATGTCCATCAGCTTTCTGCAGGACGGATGCAGCTTCTCGTAGATGATGGTGTCGGCTCCTTTACAGTAGAGGGACAGCTTCCCCTCTGGACCCCGCACTGTGAGGAATACAAGCACACACACACGGACCAGAACACATCTGGGTTTCATTTCCAGAATGGAAAATGACCCGAGGACGTCGGCGCTCATGAGAGCCCGCCCTAACAGAAAGCATGTGCTGGTCGTACCGATCACCGACATCCTCTTCCGAACGTTGTTGAAGTCCAGGATCGCCAGGAGTTCGTAGCTGAGCTGCTTTCCCATCTCCACGATGCAGATGCTGTCCGGCGTGCGTGAGCGGAAGACGAATCCAAAGTTCCTGGCTGCGGTCACCAGCGCTCCCTCATCTGGAGACTGGGCCTGATAGAACAGCTCACCTGGGGGGGGGCACAGGTGTTTCAGCACAAAGAGACTCTTCTACCTGAGCCAGGTGAATGTCAGGAACTGTTCCCTTTGATCACCTTCCGTCTTCTCCTCCGCCATGACGGTGTGGCAGAGCGCCAGCAGCCTGAAGAAAGTGTGAACCTCCGGGTTCTCCAGCTTCACCGCCTCCACCAGGGAGCGGTCGTGGAAGACGAAGCGGGGGTCGGCGAGCGGATTGAAGGAGAAATCCACGGCGTTCCTGTGCTGTGGAGCAGGAGGAGAACACCAAGGAGTAAAATGAAAATGAAACATTCTCCACTCTCGGTCACGAGCACCGTGTGGGGGTTGACCCATGTGGGTTTTTGGGGTGTCCAGATCCATGGAGGGTCGTAGAGAGGAGCGGCCGCGTCCCACAGGGGCGCAAGAGTGGAGCTGGGCTGATAAAACCAATCTAAGCTTAATGGATCAATAATTGATCCATGAAAGTAGAGATCGATCTAACGCATAAAGCTAAAGTCTGCTAGCTTGATGCTAACGTATAATGGGATTTCCCATAAGACGGCTAATGCTAACGCTAATTGATGTAAACATACATTCTGACTAAATGAACATCTTCATAAACTCAGGCAGGAATTTTCTAAACTCTTTTAAGGAAATATTTTTTAAAGTAACTACTTGTGGTCTAAAACATCGTTTTTTCCTCATACTTTCTTCTTCTGGAATAAGATGTAATGCTATAGTGCTATCGCCACCTAGTGGCCAAACTGAAACTCCCTCCAGGAGAAGCAGAACAATCGTTGGAGCTTCTTCTGTTTACATAACGCTGTATGACAGGTGCGTCAAACTCAATCAAGACAATCTGGCAACAGAGAGAAAAATATGGCGCCAAAAATGAATAGCCGGAAGTCCCTCCCCCTGCCTATATTAGCCAAAACAGCTAGCATGCAGCTGAATATTATCTAATGTCCAAAATAGCCCAAAAAATCGTAGTAAATGCCAAATTAGTCCAAAAAACAAGCAGAATGAAAATGTTTAAAACTTTAAAAATTGGATCTGGATCCGGCCCTCGGGCCAAGACTTTGACACATTGTGTTTAAGGATAATCAAGCCTTAAATCAGCTGTTTTTGTCTGTCGACTTCTATAGATGGGGCTTTATAAGTGCTGTCTGTGGGTTGTTGCCAAATTTGACAAACTTTCTTGAAAATATAGTCTAGACCGTCTGTGTGCTGCCCCCTACAGGTTCAAACGAGGTATTACATTTTAATTTCGTGATGGTCAAATCATTTTAGTCCCATTTCACATCATGACCTGCAGCTCCAGTAATGATACCAGTCCTGTTCTCCAGCCCCGCCCCTCTGACTGGATTCTCCCATTTCGGCTGTGGGTGGAGTCAGCCTCCACCTGTCCTGCTTGGTTACCCTTTAATGTTACCCGTATCCACCCGTATGGACAGCTGGGACTTAAATTAGGCTTTAAACATCTGTGGAAAAACTGACTTTCAAAGTGTCTCCAGTTTCACGTCCAACATTAATACAAACGTTGGAGCCAAATGTGGTTTCAACATTTCCTGCAGTCGTTTCTCTCCACGTCATTTCCAGACTGACCGTCATGTAAACTTTAGTTCAAATGCGTTTCACAAGCTTAAATCTGACGGTCATTAATGGTAAATCTATGTTTGTTTTTGAACTTTTTCCACTGAATTTCACAAAGTCAAACAAAACCACGACCAGCTGACTGAGCTGAACCGAACCGCATGATTACCGAACCGCCACAATGGGAGTGAGTTATTACTGAGAACAGCAGAGGCCAAAAGGTCACACCCTCCGCTCTGATTGGTCGGCTCCACTGGGCTCCAATGAGCTCATCTAATGTGTAAAACGTCAATCCAATCACTGCAGGAACAGCTATTAGTGGTTTGAATCATTTAAGGATCAATACGACTTACTGACATGACGGACAGGAAGAACTGCTGTTGGGAGGTTTTTCAGAATATTCTTTACAGGAATCTTTTTTTTTATCAGAGCATATTTAGACTTTATTGTTTCATTTACTAATAAAATATTCATAGGATTTTGTTAATTTCATTCTTTTCTAACAACTTCAAATAGTTTATTTACAAATTCCAGAAGAAGAATTAAAAACCCACAACTATGAAAATTGTGTGTTTGGTGTTTTTGTCATGTTGTATTTATTAAATCGTTAGACAAAAACATGCTGTTTGAAAGAGACTGTATCTGTGACATCGAACAGATGGGCGGGGCCACGAGCTCCACTAGCTTCTATTGATCAGATTTGAACCGACTCACCTTTAAATGTTCTGGTCGGTGTTCGGTGTCGTCACCAACATAACCTGCCAAACATTAGAGGAGCGAAGGTCAAACTCTGAGCGTGAAGCTCCACAGATGCTGAAGTGGGAGGGGCTACCGTACCGTAGGATTTGCCGTTGATGGAGCACTTGTTGAAGACCATGATGTTCTGGGTGAGAGTTCCCGTCTTGTCACTGAAGACGTACTTGATCTGGCCCAGCTCCTCGTTCAGGGTGGTGGTGCGGGCCTCGGCGGGGGTGTCGCTGTGGGCGTGGTACATCTTCCTGTCCCAGTCGATGTAGAAGCTGTTCCCCAGACGGATGATCTCCACGCTGAAGACGAGACGGACCAGCATCACTGAGTGGATTCCCCGCAGCTCCTGGGCTAAGAACGGGAAGAACTCCCACCTGACGTAGAGCGAGATGGGCACCACGGTGTTGAGGATGATGATGTACGACCAGAAGGTGAGGAAGGTGGAGAAACCGGCGCTGATGCCGTCGTCCCTCGGCAGGAAGGCGGTGAAGCCGGATCCTTCCTTGGTTTCCCAGA
Organism: Oryzias melastigma; assembly: GCF_002922805.2. Classification (NCBI taxonomy): domain Eukaryota; kingdom Metazoa; phylum Chordata; class Actinopteri; order Beloniformes; family Adrianichthyidae; genus Oryzias; species Oryzias melastigma. The sequence goes on from NC_050520.1 coordinate 3,577,126, forward strand.
TGTAGTTCCCGATGGCCAGAACGACGCACATGACGGCCAGGAAGCCGAAGATCTGCAGGAGGACAGGAACGTCACGGAGCCGTCAAAACGTCATCACGGGGTCCTGAACGCGGCGAGGGGCGGAGCTCCAACAGGAGGACTGCTGCTTCAAAGACCGAATTTATGGAGTGGTTTTATGTTGCAAACAAAAGTCACAGTTTTGAGATCAAAATGTCCTAAATAAAAAATGTAAAGTGTTAAGAAAAAAAAACATAATTTGTAAATAAAAATATTTAATATTTACTTAAAAAAATGTTTCTCGCTTAGCAAACTTTTTTTTGCTTGCAAAAAAAGATTAGGCACTACGCATCTAAAAACTTTTTTTTTTTAAAGAAAAGAAAAGTTTGCCAACGCAAAAATACTTTTTGCAAGCAAAAAAAAGTTTGCAAAGCGAAAAAAAAAAAAGTTTTTCAAAGCCAATGTTAAATATTTCATTTGCAACACTTTGCATTTATTTGACAACTTAGAAAATTTGGATCTCAAAACCGTGACTTATGCTTGCAACATAGTGGCACAAAAATCACTCCATACGTATTTGCCGGAGTATAAGTCTCAGTTTTTACATGGTTTTTCTAGGGGTGTGACTTAAACTCAGGAGCGACGTATTTGTGATTGGTTTTTTAGGCTCATATATTTGATATTTTTCCACTAGCAACAGGTTTCCCTTTAACAGTTGTTTCCACTAACAACCACTAGAGGGCGCTGTGGTTTCTTCTGATAGAGCCAGAAGAAGAAGTGTCGTCCAAAACGAACGGAGGAGATTCTGATTGTTTTCCTCGTACATTTTGATGTTCTTCTGAACCTATCATCACGATCAGCATTTATTTAGCTCTTCTTTGCCGCTGCAGTCGAGCCTCGGCAACGCTTGTTGTGTTAGCATGACAACGCTCCGGACCATGAGTCAAATAAAAAAGATTTTTTCTTTTAAATTAAAATAGCGTTTCCGCTTCATCACAGTCACTAAAACATTTTGACTGATTTTTCAGAGACTTTTACCACCAAAAATCAGAGGTTAGTGCACAGTCAGAATTTATACTTAAGGAACTTCAGATTAAAAAGCAAATTTCCTTTTGTTAAGAATTAAAGGGTTTTAAATGTTCCTCATGGTCTAAAAATACAGTATGGGTCACTTTGTTCTGATTTGGCCGAGATGCAGTAACAATGATGGTAAAATAAAATGTTTTGCTGCATAAACATCATCAAATATGGGACAGGATGTCTTTTATTTTGAAAAGATGTCATGCAAACCTCTGACTAAAGTTCTTAACTATTTCATTTTCATAAACTGCTATTTTTTTCTTTATATTTACATTTAAGTTATACCAAAAAAGTGTGTTTATCACAACAGCTGCAGTAGCTTAAACATAAATTAGCGTCTTAGAGAGTTTGTGGTTCCTTCTGGATCATAGTCGGTAAGAACCGGACCTGAACGTGAGTGTTGAAGGTTACTGACTCCTGATCTAGACTCTTGGGTTTATTCCCTGAGTTTGTTCAACCACCACAGATCCTGGACCTGGATCACAGGATCACATGAAACTCTTCACACGTTTGACTCGTTTCTCAGACAGAATTTTCTCTCAAAGTTCAAACCTTCATAGAAAAATCAGTCCAGATTTATAGGATGAAAACAAAAATCTGATCAGGATTGAAGGTTTATGTAGATGATCTGATGACCTCCATTAGCAAATTCATTTATGGATGCAGTTTCGGAGCAGCAGAACCAGAACCAGAACTCACACAGAGAACCAGGACGTTCATGAGGCGGTCGATGCTGGTCCGCTTGAACGTGCTCTTCCCGCAGTTCTGCATCAGTTTGGTTTCTGGACCTGAGGGGGAGGAGCACAGACAGGAAGGAGTTGGGAGGTCCGGCTCACAGGACGTGACCCGAACCCCCACGGCGCCGACCTGCGAACAGCACCAGGCCGAAGCACCACTCGGTGTTCCTCAGGGTGCAGCCGCGCAGCAGGATCTTCTCGTTGTCCAGAGAGTACTTCTGGCCGCCGAAGACCAGCGTCCCCGTGAAGCGGTCAAGACGGTTGTTGGGGGGTTCGCAGCGCACCTCACCTGTGGAGAAGATGGGAGGAGCTTCAGGAGGGAGGAGCTTCCTCTGCCACGCCTGTTGGGTTTGTGTGTTCCAGGAGGGAATCTCCTCTGAAGAAAGCTTGAACCACCGCAGGTCTGTTCTCACGCAGATGCACTGATGCATCCTGGGACTTCACCAGAGTCTCACCTTTCATGTCCTCTCACAGGACCACACCCCCTTTCCTGTTCTGCACCTTCAGGCTGGAATCATTTAGAAAATGATCCTAAGATGTTCAGTCTAAAGATGAGTTCAAGTACGGCAGGAAAAAAGGAAACTTTAGAAGTTCTCTGTGCAGAAGAGACGAAACTATTTGGTTTCTACTGCTGTATATTCGCTTTAACATTATAGTTCTTGTGAAGAAAATAATTATATTGAACAATTAGATCCATACAGATTGTAAATGCTGTCAATTAAAGCATAATTGCTCATTTTGATGTTACTATATTAAAAAACAGAGAAAAAAAAACAATAAAAGCCCCTCGTGTCAATATTCCTGAAGAAATAAATAAATAAAATAAATTAAATGTTAGCCTTTCTGTTGGTTTATCTCCATAGCAACCATTACATTTTTGTCGTCTGGGGTTATGAACACATCGATGTCGTTTTTAGAAGAATCAGCAGAATTGTATTTCCTTAGCAACAGAGGTTTTTTGTTAGCCACGCCCACATTCCTAATCCATTCGTTTCATATATCGTAGTGTGTCGTTCAGCCCAAACGTTCAATTTTTCTTTCAGGCCCGGACGGCGGCGGCGGATGGGATGAATGAGGCCGTCTGGTTCTGTTTAGAAACTTTCTTGGAGGAATTAAAAGTATTTTCCTGTTTGCTGGCAGAGAGTTCTGCAGCAGACCTCCTGCCTGACAGAACCGTTTGTCCATGTGTGGTTCACTGAGCGTTTTGTGTTCTGGTTCCGGTTCTACCGTTGAAGTCTGCCAGCTTTTCCATGTCCTCTCCCAGCTCCCCGGTCACCGGCAGCGCCTGGCGCACCTTCAGATTGGTCTCCCTGAGGAGGACACGGGGAGACACTCAGCAGATGTGACTTTAAAACACAAAATCCTCATTTTTGAGACATAAATCCACAAACCCGTCCAGCTCGGCCGTCTCCACGTAAACCAGGTTGAGCGGTTCACTGCTGGAGAGCAGCAGCAGGTCAGCCTGAAAGTCCAAAGACAAGCATGGAGACGACGGCTCATAAACCCGGAAAGACTGTCGGAATGAGGAGCGGCTCGAGTTTCCTTCAGCAGAGATAAACGCTCAGACACGTTTAAACACAAACGTTTGGACAGTCTTCACTCACGGTGACAAACTGGTTGTTCTCCAGCCTGATGATGTCTCCCACCTGGACGTTCATCCATTTGTCGCTGCAGAGCCTGAGAGCGGGAGTAAGTAAAGTAAGTAAATCTTTATTTATATATAACAGTTCTCTCAGAGAGCGACTCACAAAGTGTTTCACAACGTTATCAGGAATCAGAGAAACAAAAAAAAAACCACATGGTGCTTAAAGCAGGTAAAACCCAGAAAGTATACTCAGGTATACAAGTAAAGGAAACGTGAACTGGAGCTCCCACTGATGATTATTTTAATAGTCCACTAATCACAGATTCATTAATCGACTAATCAGGTCATGTTTAAAGTAGATGTAAAACACAGATCTTAACCATCATTAACTTTAAACTATCTAAAATCTAGATATATAGCATTAGCTGTGATAATACTAGTGTGAATGATGTAAGATGAATTTAGCTACTGAAGATGCTGAAGCTGATAGCCAGCTAAAATATTAGTTAAATGCCAAAACAGCTTAAAAAATAAAAAAAAAGCCAAAGTTAGTCAAAACAGTTAGCATGTAGCTGAAATATTAGCTAAACTCCAAAATAGTTACAACCTGCAGCTCCAGATCCACATGTGGATCTTTGATCAAACAGAGAATAAATCATGGAGACTCCTGACCAGCATGTCGACCGTCAGAGTCAGCAGCTCCATCTAAACAAAACTACCTAAAGAAACAAATAAACAAAGCCTGAAAACTAAGACTACCAAACCACAAACTAAAATAACAAAACCCAGCAGTGTAAGACTGCTGAGGACACAGAGGAAAAAAGAACAAAAAAAGGAATAAATAAATGAAAGAAAATAAAATAGCAATTTGTTAAAGTAGGATTACTTAATTAGCACTGATTTAATTTAGATGAGTTAAATGTATAAATTGAAGTCTGAGGTGTAAATAAATGATAAACTCTGTAGGTTTTTAGATCCTGTTGACCTGAAGATGTCTTGTTTGATCAACTCTACCTCCAAGATGATCAGATTTTATATGCAAAGCAAAACTTTGGGAAATAGTTTGATCTTTGAGTTAAAAGCATAGATTATCTTATGCTGCACAACATTAGTTACTAGCTGTTCCAATCTACACTGAGATGATCCTGTTTGGAACAGAGCAGCTTTTATTTTGAAAAAGAATAAATAAATCACATTTTGAGAGATGCTAACTTCTTTTTATATTGTTGCTTTTGTTTGTGCCAAAAAAATACATAAAATTCATATTTATTATTAAAAAATAAGAAAGTCATGAATCCAAATCCAAATTTCTCAAAGGCTAAAGTACGACATGCGGCTCCTTCTAGGATTAGATCAGTAGAAAACGAGCCCAAAAGCTCTTTTACCGTCAGAGGTTACCGACTCCTGATCTAGTGGATAAGAAGGAATCAGGTTAGCGTGTTTGGACCAGTCTGGACCGGTCTGAGGAACCAGCCGGTGAAAGTCAATTTCCTGCTGTTTCCTGCATCATTGCTCTTTGAATGCGTCTGAAAAAGGCGGCGAGTCTTCCTGAGCTCGGCTGGCGTGGTGGTGGTGGGGGGGGTCAGCAGTGACTGATGGGTAGATCAGGAGGTTTAACCTCATTAGTTCTCTGCTGCCGCCCAAGATCCCGTCCGGCCTTCCTGCTGCTGAAGGAGCCACGGCTGCAGACACGGTTCGGCATCATAACGACAACAGCTGATGAGTAATGTCAGACATATTTTAAAGTAAAGAAAATCTGTTTAAATAAGAAGAATGTCTTCTGTGACGGCTGGAGTTTAAGTGTGAGTTTTGGGACTTAAAGCAGCGTTTGGAACGTTCACGTGTCACCTTCACGTCTAGACGGGTTCAGTTTGGAACTTTAATTCACGAATGTTGAAAAAGTTTCAGTTATTTACAAACAGGAAGTTCCTGCAGACTTCTTTCCAGAATTAATCAACCGTTATCAGTCATTCTATTGGTCAGAATAACCATCCTGGTTCTGATATCTTTTTAACGTCTTCTCCATAATAATCCTCTTTATTTGTACTTTTTCTATAGTTCATGTTATAAACTGACCAATCAGAGGCCTCAATAAAAGTAGGTGGAGCCTGCTGACCCCCATGTTCAAGGTTCAAAACCTTTGACAGGTGTAGCCTGCTTTATTGTGGTAGGGGGTGTGGCCTTCCAGCATGCTCGCTCCTGATTGGCCAGAACCATAGAAACGATGACTCACCAAAAAACATGGCGGCTGAATTAGTTTGATTTGGTTGAAGAAGGAAGTAAACTGTTTTCTATGCATGACGTCACACTCACTCGGTCCAGTTCTCATATACAGTCTATGGTTTGTTGGTTTGTTGTTGTGGGTAGGTCACAATGAGTTTAAACAGATGAAAATGAATCTTTTTGGAGCTTTTGTGGTAAATTCCTAGAGGGCCCAGAGGGGTTCCTTGAGGAACGCCTAACAGTGAGGAAAACAACCCAGAAATAACAAGCTCTAAAAACATGAAACCAAACGTACTTTCTGTCTATAAGAACCTGGACTTTACGGTTGTTGACTCGGTTGTCGCTCCGATGGCGATTCTGGAAAAGAGACAAACGAGAAAACAAGGACAGCTTTGAGTCGGAGGACGAACACGGACGGAAGGTTCTTCACTTTGTCGTTCAGCAACATGTTCTAAAGGAGGTGGAGCTTCTGGAGTCTCCAAAAGAGACAGAAAACCTTTAAGAGATGCTGGAGATTTCCTCTCACAGAAAAGAAAACATCAGAAAAGCAGAGTTAATATTTGACTTTATGTGGTCGCTTTCAAACAGAGAGCGGGCCGTCCTAATTACTGATTAACGGGTCAAACTAACCGCCAGAAGGTTGTTGGGGAAACAGGGAAAGGACCAAAACCCGGCAGAGAAAGTTTGGAGTTTTACTAAAAAAAAGAGAAAAAAAAACAAACCTGGTTCTTCCCTTCATTAAAACCAAACATTTCGTCAGTAATCTCCTTCTCTCATGATGTACGGTCACTGTCTAATCTCTGGGATTATTCTTGTCCTGCTCGTCAGCTGTGACTGTCTCCATGACACAGAAATATGAAAGAGGAGGTTTAATGAATCACACAGTCTGATAAAGTCACACAAAAGAAAAACTCCAAAAAGGAAAGTTTAAAGCTGTAGAAAAGAATTGAACTTGTCTCTCTGGTTTTAACGACAACAATCTGATCTACAATACTTTGAATCCTCGTCAAAAATAATATCATGACGAACAAATCTTGTTTTTTTCAGAAGTTTTGAAACCAAACATTTGGTAGTTTTGGATGTTTTGATTTCAAAACGGACTTTTGTTTTTACTTTACATGACATCATCATGGCTCCATCGGTGGATGGAGGCTGAAAGGTCATCATAACCTGAGGCTCCTCCCCTCTTTTGAGGGGTTAATAACATGTTTCTGTGACTCCTCTTTCCAACCATCACGTTTGGTTTTCGAATGAGTCCTTTGGAGGAGCAGCTTCCAGCTCAGCAGCTCCACGAAGGACTCTTGTTTCTGCTCGTGGAGGTGAGGTTGGACCCATAACTCCAGCCGTTTGACATGAAATCCTCTCTCTGGTAGCTGAAGTGAAAAGCCACTTCCTCCTCATTGTTTGCAGGGAATTCCCTGTTCTCTTTCAGCTTCCGAAAAGCGACAGATGAAGAAAAATCCCTGAACTTCTGCTCAGATCGTCGAGGCTTTTGTAAGAAAAGAAAGAGGAACTTTGTGACTTATTGCCCCTCATGAACAGGATCTGAAAGAGGGACTGACATCGACCAATGAGGACCATAGAGGTCCATTAGAAACTAGAAAGTCACTATTTAAACCTCAAACTCGTCCTTCATCCCGTTATCAGGCGCTGACGGATCCTGCTAGCGGAGGAGACGACCAGAATAAACAATGATTACAGCAAAGACCCGATAAGAGGAGGAACGTTCTGGATGTGCGGCGGCCACATCAACCAGCAGATTACACAGTAACAGTGATATTTAGATATTCAAAGTTACACATTCAACGGAAACGGAAAACATTCGTCCTTCACTCGTGTGGAACCGAGTCGCTAACAGCTACTGGAAAAGAATTTAACCAGAAGGAAAGTAATCGTTCGCTGTTTTAACGATTACTAGCTATTATATTCTGTTATGGGTTTTGTTTTTAATTTAACTGTGATGTGATGTATGGAGCAAGGACAGTGACATCATCTCTGTAAGGATTAATAAAGTCTATCTATCTGTCTATCTGTCTATCTATCTGTCTGTCTGTCTGTCTGTCTGTCTGTCTGTCTGTCTGTCTGTCTGTCTGTCTGTCTGTCTGTCTGTCTGTCTGTCTGTCTGTCTTCATGAAAGTTTCAGTTTTTAAAAGTATAAACACTTATTTCTATTTTCCATGAAAAAAATACATCTTTGATGAACTTCAATGTTAGAAAACTGGAAAACCTTTTTCCTTTTGTCTTAATCGTTTCTGTATCCGATAAACGATCTAGAGCTAAATGTTTTCCCAGATGAAAAGCTGACTCTGCGTTTGCGTCTGAGCGTCTGAGCGACTGTACGTACGATGTCATCGGTCGCGTCTTTGGCCGCGGTGACGGACAGCACCAGGATGAGAGGAACCACGGTGGTGAACCAGGACAGAGAGGAGATCTGAGGAATCACCTGAACAACAGGAACACAAACGTCACACCTCCACATTTATGTCACCTACGTTTGTTCAATGTTTAAATCAAAGTTTGAAAGTGTTGGTCATACAAAAATAAAACATTTTCTATCACGAAAACAAGAGATCAAGGTGCAAAAAAAAAAAATCCTACTTTAGAAAACGTAGATCTTCGTGACTTTGACTGAACTGTTGTGTTGCCAAACTGTCAGTAATTCATATATAGAAACCATGAATTGTATATGAGAACTGGACTGAGTGAGTGTGACATCATCCATAGAAAACAACTAACTTCCGGCTCCAACCAACTCAAGTCAATTCAGTTGCTATTTTTTTTATACGGACGCCGCCATCTTGGAGCCAGAAGTTATCAGTGAGCAGTGATTGATCCATTTAGTCGGAGTCATCGTTTCTATGGCAACCACTCTGGCCAATCAGGAGGGAGCTTGTTGGAAGGCCACACCCCTACTACTGAGACTGGTCATTCACAAAATCTACCAAACGTTTTGAACGTCGGGTGTTGGTGTCAGCAGGCTCCACCTACTTTTAGTGAGGCATATGATTGGTCATTTTATAACTTAAACTACAGAAAAAATACATACAAAATCGGATTATGAGACAGATGTTAAAAAATATCAGATCCAGAATGTTTATTCTGACCAATAGAGTGACTGATAACAGCTGATTATTTCTACATAGAAGTTTATGGGATTTTGGCTTCTTGGAGCCACTTCCTGTTTGGAACGCCACAGTCCAGTTCTCGGTACAGAGTCGATGGTCTAAACTGACGAATAATAAAATGTCTTTTTTAATGAGTGTGACTCTATCTGTTGTTTCAGCAGCGGCAGGTTCTTGTGTAATGTGCTGGTTTTGCACACAGTGAGGTCATTTCCTGCGCTGGAGAAGAAACTTCCTCCTTTCTGCTCACATGTGACTCAACAGTTTCCTGTTGGGCTGACACGGCTGTAACGTGACGAAGGTGGACGCGATGTTGTGACTCTTCAAATGTCAGAACCACATGATCCACAGATCGTTTCTAAATGATTTCCATCATTCCAAAGGACATAACTGAGCCTCCGTTTGGAGGAGCAGGAGCCTCCATCAGGAATATGGACCTGCAGTGACCTCAGGTTCTCCTGAGTTCCTTCACTGTATAGAGCATTGGCCATCCTGCAGTGCTCTCTGAAGCTACTGTTACAAAAGCCAGCGTCCTAGAAATTTCCCAGAAGTCTTTGCATAAAACCAGTGTTGATGCTCACTGCATTAGCGAACGGAGGTTGTTTGAACAATTTTTGTAAAAAAAAAAAAGTTGAAATGTATTTTTTTTAATTAAACTATCAACATTTTCATCATCAAAACACAGTAGAGTCACAAATAGATATTTTAAAATGTTTGTATTCATTTGATTTTCACTCCATGAAATCGCTGACGTCAAATGAGCTGTTAAAAAAAAAAGTAGTGAGCGTTTTCTAAATTATCTTTAAGATCCAGAACAATAGATAGTTTTTATTAGTTAGGGTTAGAGTATGGACACAGTCTCAGACGTTAAACTAACAAGTAAGACGAACGCAGAAATATAAGGAACAAAACCAAATGTGTCATTTTTGTCCTTTTCACAAAAACACATAAAAGCATTTTAACAGAACAACTTCAGAGCATAAATTCTTTTTTCTCCATAAACTGTTAATCCTCCTGTAATTCCAAAAAGATGGAGAATTCACTGCAGCAAGTTTTCTTTTGTTTTTATCTTCCAAATTGGATTATTTTTGATCAATTAAAAAATAAAAAGTTGTTGATTGCTGCCACTTGAAATAAACAATCAAACAAACAAAAAAGTCAAATTAAAATGGTTTCTAGGTTAAATGTACAAACAAAAGACCAAGAATTCCAAAATATTTTAAAAGAATTAAAATTGTTTTAATTCCAGCTTATTGAGCTGCAAAAATCTGTATGTAGTTTGCATTTGAATTTCCAAAATAAATTCATTTTTTAATATGAATAAAAACAAGTTGAAAAGTAGACAAAAGCAGGTAGAGTAATCCGACCAGAAATAAAAACTACATCTTCCAAATTCAGCGTTAGTCTGCTGCAGAAACAAACTGATGCTGTTTAGATTATTAGATTATTCTGATCTAAAACCTTCAACATCTTTAAAAATGATTTTAAATGAAAGGAAACACAAACAGACGCGGTTTTAAGTTTTTTTCATTGATTTTTTAAAAGTGTCCAACCTGTTTCTCTCTTTACCTGAAGCACCAGCAGAACCAGGAAGTAGGCGTTAGCGATCCTCTGGAACTGTTCAAACAGGTTCAGGGGTAGGAAGCTGAAGAGGTTGTACTTGGACGTCTTGATTGCATTTGTCTAGAGAATAAAACGGACAGAATCACGAGTCTTTACATCAGATTAGATTTCTTTAAGCTGCTTTGAAGCGTTTAATTAAAAAAATACTTCTGACAATTTAAAGATGTTTTTCTCTCACATTTATACAAAAGTCAGAAAAACGCCCCGATAAACCCCTGAATGAAAAACCCCCATAAGCCTCCTCTGGTGGCTGGATTACCCAGAAGCCTCTTCTTCTCAGAACTGACGGGTATCTCTCACATCTGTACAGACTGCTGTGAATCTCTTCTTCTGCTGCACTCAGTCAAATGTTATCTTTCAGTGGCTGGTTCTCGTTGGTGCTGGCGGTCCTCAGGGCTCCGTCCTGACACCACTTCCTCTCCGGTCTGATCTCTTAGTTCTTTTCTTAGACCAACATTAATATTAGCATTTATTTCATCCTCCTTAATTCATCATTTTTGATTGAAAATTTCCTTGAATAAAATAAAATATTTATATTTTTCTTTTATTTCTTTTTAACATATTCTAACGAATGTCTTATCTCATAAATATTTCTCCATATCGATCAGGAGTCTCCAACCTTTAACACTTAAAGAGTCTTTGATCGATTTCGCACCAACAACAGCCCATCTGGAGTCACTAAGTCTGACTTCAGCTTTAGAAAATAAGACGTTACTTTGTGTTTAAGTTATGATAAATATAAAATAACCAGGTTTTCTTTGATCATAACTGTAGGTTATTTTAGGCATAAATTTAACAAAGACAAAATAGCACCTATTTGAAATATAAAAACGTTTATAATTTCTGACAGAGAGTCACATGACTTCCTTTCAAAATAAAAGACCCTTGTGTCACACAGGATCATCTCAATGCAGTAACTGTTGAAGAGAGGAGTTTAATGTCAGCATTGACTTAAAAAATATTATACACAGTTTATTATACCATTTATGTGCATCTCCACCAGAAATTAATTAATCTGACAAACTAAAGTTATGTGTTTATGTGGGTTAACATGTAAATATTAGAATGGTCCAATAAAGGGCATTTTAAAATCAAAAATCAAGTTTAAATCTTGTGAGATAATCTGAGAAACATCCAGTTTTCACTTTTTTATTTTACATAAATTCAATTAAAATTCTTTTTTTGTGTTTTTCAACATTAGTAGCATCACTTCCTTTTCTCCCAAAGGCTCAAAGGCCAATAATCCATGTCTCAATTGTATTATTAAAAAATAATAATAATAATTTTTTGGTTATTTCTGGTTATTTTTTTAGGTTATTTCCTCATTTTTGCTGAAAAAGTCAAATGCATTTAACAAATTATGTGTTTTTCAGTCCTAAAGCATGTTTACTAGTTTGTATTATGTAAATTACTGTTATTTTTAATATCACAAAGCTAAATCAGATCTTTTATAGGTGAACTTTATCATATTTTTGGACTACAGGTCAAATAGAAAATCAATCTTAACTATTTTAACCCTTTAGTATGAATTCTGGTTGTGCTCACTGAGCTCCAAGTGATTCTCTGTTAGTCCATTTAATCTGGCCCCCAAACTGGAATAAACAAGCTCGATTACCCACATTAATGCCTTTTCTATGTAGTTCAGGTGTCTCCTTATCGACGCATGAATTCACTTTTGTTCAGATGCAGACTCATTCTGCATTCATGTCCCAGTTGGACAGTCATTTTTCCAACTATTCCAACACCACATGAACGCAGCGTTTCCCTGAGTTTCTGAGGGACTTCAACCCGTTGGTGAAAATGGCACCAAAATGAGAACAAAAACCACCGTTTGAAGTAAAAACTCCAAAATGTTCTGCTGTAAAGTCATTTTATATCAAGATTACGGCATGTTTTCGTCCACATTCTGACTTATTCCTAATTTTGACGAGTTGAATCATCAAATCTGCCCCCGGTCCGGCTTCTCTGTGCCCGTTCCTGCCCGGAGCCTCCGGTTCTGGTACGGACAGAAAATAAAAGCTTCCTGCTTTTCTCCTTTATGCACGCTGAGCTCATGGCGAGCTCTGTGAACGTGTATCAGGTGGATCTTGTAGTGAAGCCAAAGTCCTCCAGACTGGGCCTGAGCGTCATGTTATCACTGGATCTTTTCACTAACAACACCGCCCACACCAGCATTTTTGTTCTCCCTGTAAAAGCCTGAATAGGGACAGGAAAGAGAGTGTTTACACGCCGCAGACTTCTGCTTCCAGCGCATGACGAGAAACATCTACAGTCACCAGGATCGCTCTTCCCACCTGGGGATTCAGGTTCAACTACAGGAGTTTAGTTTAACACTGGAGCTCCAGTGTTTATGCTCTTTGATTTACTGTAAGTTTTCAACCGTTAACATGATCATTCCAGCAGGTTTTGAATCTGCAGGAATGATCCTTTTAACGGTTGAGAACTTACACCTACGTTAAAGATTTTTGTGTGTAAGCGTGACCGGCGACACCTCAGGTGTTAAAGGGTTAATGAACTTTGGAGAACATTTTTCTTTCCTGCTTTCTGCAGTTCTGCTCTTTGTTTTCTGTAAATTGATCTTGTGTTTCTAGGAGCTCCTAAATCAGAGTGAAAACTTCATCTATTTTTAGCTGAAGTTTCAGCAGCAGCTTCAGCTCCTTCAGCTGACTTCCTGTCTCCTGATAACAGACACTCACGAACGACGGCCCGCCCCAGGAGAGCCTCTCTTCTGTAAATACCAGCTCAGAAAAGTGTTTTGTCTCAGCGGCGCGGCCGGCATCCGCTCGCATCTCCTCCGTTGATGTGAGAGGACGTGGAGAAAGAGCCGCTGCTGCCGACGAACACTCACCGCGTATCTGAAGGACAGGTTGAAGTCGCGGTCGTTGGCGCGGAGTTTCCTCTCCAGCTCTGATTCAGAGACAATAAAGGTCGAAGTTAGTCTTAGAGGAGGACTTGAGTCTTTGTTTCTGTGTGAGAATGAACATCAGAGCTTCACTTCCTGTTGGCTTTCATTTCACATTTTGATCATTGAAAACATTAAAAGCACAAACTTTCGTACATGTTGTTTTTCATTAAACTGCTGTTCTTGAAGAAAATGAAGAAGTGGATCGACGGAGGAAGTTAGAGGGTGAAAGGTCACGTCGGGGTCACAAAGGGACACTTTGGGGTCACCCTTTTGTGAGGGGGAACCTCCACTCACAGAATCGATAGAACCAGGACCTTCCTGCCGAGAGGCTGTGGACCCCCCAGCAGCCACAACCCCCGTATCTCAGACATCTGCTGGCTGCAGCGTCTGCTGACTCGTCACGTCGTCTGTGTTTTTGTGTCCAGAACACTTAGTTTGATTCTAAAGATCTCACTAGTTTTTGTCTTAACTTTTGATTCTCCTCCTGTCAGAGCGGAATGACACACCAGCTACAGCTACAACAAGCTCTGACCCCCCCCCACACACACCCACACACACACACACCCCCCCGACGGTTCGGTTTGTCTTTGTGGTTATTCTGAGAAGATCTCTGAAGTCGAGTCGTCTTCCTCCCAGTTTGAACCGCATGACCAGGAGCACGTCAAAGCTACGCCGACCCCCACAACAACAGGTCGTACGCATCACGTGCACACTCGGTACGTGCACCATTTGTGTGCGGTCAGTAAGGACTCACAACTGTCTAAAGACTAGAGAGTGGCGTAAGGACTCGTAGGACGACATCACACGTACGAGTTTGTAACTTCCAGTATCCTCGAGAATACTTCACACCTCACACAACACACACCACACACACACACCTCACACACACACACACAACACACACACACACCTCACAATGCTACGGTCCATTCTCATGACGTCCCGTAAGGTGCTCGTACGATACGGTGGCTGACACGGATCAAAACAATAACAAAAGCGGAAAGACAACGACAACATTGTTGTTGTTCTTCGGCTATTGTTGTCTTGTTTCTGCTTTTGTCATCGTGTTGTGGCTTTTGTTGTCATGTTGTTCAATTTCCATTCAATTACATTTTATTTATATAGCCCCATATCACAAATCACCTCATTGGGTTTTGTTGAGGCTTTTGTCGTTGTGTTGAGGCTTTTGTCGTTGTGTTGAGGCTTTTGTCGTCTTCCTCTAGTCTCTGTTGCCGTGTGGAGGATCGTTGGCGCTCACACATTTATTTATGACACACTTGTGACTCAAACAGAATCTCTACACAAAAGATCTTCACCAGGAAACAGTTCATCTCTGTTTATCGGGGGAACGTAGAATGAAGAAAAGAAGAAAATGATGAAGACTTTTGATGTATACAATCCAAAATCCTTCATGGACTTTCATCTGCTCCATTGAGGGGATATATCTAGAGCCGGGCCTCTTCTTGGTCCGGGCTGTGCCTGTTCTGGACCGTCGGTTCTGTTTCTGGGATCAGTGGGACGGGAACTCAGTTCAGCCGAAAGAAGATTTAGACGTTTAGGGAAAGTTTGTTGGACAGTGTGAGATGTTTGGCTTCAAATGAATCATTTTACCTCGATATTAAACTATCTGGACAATCTTCATTTTACCATAAATGTTGCTAACGAGTCAAGAGACAGACTTCTCCTCCTTTTCTGAAGTTAACATCCTGATCAACTTTATGACTTGACTGAAACTTTTGGAAAACTTCCTTCACTTCTTCAGCATTCGAGTGTTTCAACACATTTAAACGCCACGTAGAAACCTGGTGGAAGCAGGTTCTGCGTGCTCACCTCTCTCTCTGGGCTTCACACAGTCCAGGCCGAAGAACGACATCTTCTCCTCTTCCTGCTACCCGTCCATCACACTCATCTGTGGAGCAGAGACGGACGTTAGGGAGGGGCGTCGCTAAAAAAACCTCAAACTCCAGGAAACTGATGCTTTAAACAGCAGGGGGGGGGGGTACATCTGACACATGACTTTTTAAATATCTCCTTATTGATATAGAATGTCAAGTAAAACATGACAAATACATTCTCCTTTACAAATATGATTCTGAGTTTAATGTTACAATTAAGTGTTCATATGAGTAGATAAACAGAACCTTAATATAAACCTTAATATCATGTAAACATCCAAGAGGCTCCAAACAGAAGATCAAGTGAAGGACAAACAAACATAAAACTCTTCCCCCAAACCGCTCTAGATTAATAAATAATCTAAATACATTTCCATTTATTTTTAAATGTAGCCGTGGATCCTCTGGAAGTTTATTTCTTTTCTCTAGTTGTAGAGAGATCATCATCTCTCTGAGCTGCTGGGAGGAAGTTGGACATTCAGACATTGAACGAATAAGACGTCTAACTATTATTGATGCTTAAGCTGTAATATCCTTTTGACGCAGTGGGGGGGGGGGGTCAAAGTCAGTCGCACAGGGGCCAAAATCCAAAACACACCGTAGGTCGAACAGGATAAACGTTTATTGAACACTCTAAAAGTACATTTTAAAACTTTAAAACCGTAACTTTTTAACTTAATTATGAACTAGACGTATAACATTACCTGTGATGATGCTAGTGTGAATGCTGGAAGCTGAATTTGACTACTAAGGAAGTTGATAGCTGAAAACGCTGAAGCTGATAGCCAGCTAAAATACTAGCTAAATGCCAAATTTGCCTAAAAAAACGAAAAAAAACTTAGATTAACCAAAACAGCTAGCAAGTGGCTGGAAAAATATAGCTGCAATTCAAAATGACCTAAAAAACTGAAAAAAGCCTTAATTAGAACAAACAGCTAGCATGTAAATATTAGCTAAACTCCAAAATAGCCTAAAAAACCTTAGTAAATGCAAAATAGTCCAAAAAGCTGCAGAATATCAATTTTTAAAACTTGAAATAGTAACTTTTTACCATAATTATGAATAATAAAAATGCAAGAATATTATTCCAGAATAAATAAACTTAAACCTTAAATAACTTTCAATGTTTTACTCTCCATAAAAATATATTTTGTCAAAATTATTCAAGTTAGAAATGAGCTCAAGATAACATCGGGTCATTAATAACAATAAGATAAAATGATCTGGAGGGCCGGATCCGGCCCCCGGGCCGTGACTTTGACATATAACGTAGAGGAAGTGAGGGTCAGGAATACCAAATATGACTAAAATAGTGAAACAATGAGTGAAAAATTCTCTACATTAACTCATCTGTTTATCTGGAAATGATTATCTCATGCTGGGGAGAGAGCCCCCCCCATCTCAGTGAAGGACTCCTCCCTGCACCTCCTGCAGATGAAGACATCTACATCCTGAGGACTCAGAGGGAGGATCCCTCCTTCAGACACTTGAGAGAGTCATCGTCTGCTCCTCCTCTGCAGACTGACAGTGATGCATGTGGGGGGTGCACCTCCAGGAAGAGCCTTCAGTCACCTGAGCGGCTTCAAAATCTGCATTTGGACCAAAAGGAAGTGATGAAAGCAGCAGCAACAGCAGTGAACGTTGGATGAAGAAGCAAAAAGCAGAAGAGCAGAAACAGGAAGAGTCAAAGAAAGGAAACGTGACCTACAAACTGAAATCTGGAATAAAACCTGCAGCAACGAGAACAAAAGGTGAACTTCACCTTTACCAGAAGACCACAACCTCCATGAACACAAGAGAGAAACCTGAGGTGACTGACAGAACCAGAACCAGAACCAGAACCAGAGAGCTCATAAAAACCCTCCCACATAATGATGATGATGATGATGAGGGTGGAGCTTCTGGTCATGAAGCGATGGGATCAGCTCCATCCATCCTCTGTTCTGGATGAACAAACACACACAAACGGAGGGCAGTTCTATGGAGCTACATTGGGGCCAATATTATTTGAAACTCAAATAGAAACAAATTTTAAAAAATACTGGCTCAAAAAAAAAGTAAAATGTTGAAAAACGTTTTTCTATTCAGCTTCAAATGTTCCATTATTTTAGGTTTTAAAACTCAAAATATCATTTTCAAAACTTGTTTTTCAGTTTCAAACATTTTCCCACTTCCAACTCTTTTTTTGTTTTAGAATCTGAAAATTTTAAAATATGTTTTTAAAAAGAGTTAAAAGTGAAAAAAAGATTTGAAACTGAAAAAAAAAGTTTTGAAAAGGACATTTTAAGTTTTTGAAACCTAAAAACACATTTGAAGCTTGAAATAATTACGTTTATTTTAGCCAAAAGTTTTAGTTTTTTTTGGCCAAACACCAATATTTTTTTAATTGGTTTTATTTGGGTTTCAAATAATATTGGCCACAATTTAGCTCCATACAGTTTCTCCTCTAACAGCAGAAATTTCACTTTCTGTTGGTAAAGTTTGGAGCAGAACAACGAGGACACGCCCCTCGAACAGGAAGCTGAAGTGATGCTGGATCTAAAAATATCTCCACACGGGTTGGTAGTGAGTTTTCCCAGGAATGCCAGAGCTCGGAAAACCCTCAAAGAGGGAGGAGTGTGGAGCACGTGTGCTGAACCCCGACAGACGGAAACACTGCTGCTGGAGAAACTCTTCCCTTATTTCCCCTAAACTCCTATGGAAGCCTTTGGGACCCGTAATTCAAAATAAAAGTCAGACGCTTTTTCATTTTCACAATGTAACTGCATTACTTGTATGGGACTAAATTAGGGCCAATATTATTGGGAATCCAAATAAAACAAATTGAAAAAAATACTTGTTTGGCCAAAAAAAAAAAAAAAAAAGTAAATGTCCGAAACTTTTTGCTATTTAAAAAATAATCTTAGTTATTTTTCAGCTTCAAATTTTCGTTTTTTCAGGTTTCAAAACTCAAAATGTGAGTTTCAAATCTTTTTTTCCCTCTCAAATAAAAAGACTTCAAAGTGAAAATAAGATTTGAAACTGAAAAAAAAGTTTGGAAATTGACATTTTGAATTTGATTTTTTTTTTTAATTTAACATTTGAAGATAAGAATAATTAAGTTCATTTTAGAATAGCAAAAAGTTTTGAACATTTCCTTTTTTTGGGCCCAAACACCATATTTTTTTTTGTTTTATTTGGGTTTCAAATAATATTGGCCTCAATTTAGCTCCATATAGTTGTCCCTTGAAAAAGCAATTCTCCGAACAGCTTTTTCTTTTTCTGCTTCAACACCTCTCATTCTGTAACTTAATTAAAATCATAAAGAAAATGGCATTCTTAATGACCTACAGAGAGGAAAACTCTGTTTTTAGCATGTTCTCGTGGTATTTTTCTGATGATGGAGGTCGTATTTAAAGAAAATTAAACTTAAAACTACATTTCTGGAGGATTTATTCAAATTATTGTGAATCAGGAGATGAAAAAACTCTGTTTGAAAAAGATCAGATTTTTGACGTACAAAATCTACTGGGCGGGGCCACAAGCTCCCAGCTCCGCCCCATTTAAAACCATCCACCTGCAGACAAATAGATCCATGAACGTCTTGTTTTCCTCATCTGGAATCTGGATCTAAACTGTACGAGATTTTCCTGCTAACATTTTTGTTGCACCGCTAACGTTAGTGTGTAAACAGAGAGCTCTCAGTAACAGAGGGGAAGTGGGGGCAGGGTTGCTCAGAGGTGAATTTCTAATGAACTCTTGCCGCTCTGCAGAAACTATGTCCTAGAAAACAACACAGGATTTTAGATTTGGGCTAAAACGTCATCATAACTGTTTGAAAACAGATGAGAAAATGATTGGAACTTTCTGGAATAAACTGTCTCCAGAGTTTATACGATACAGAGGAAGAGGAGCCTGAAAGAGAACGAGACACCAACAGAACCAGAATTCTACATAAAAACAGAAACAAAGACGATTTGGTTTCACTTCAGATTCAGATTTGAATACAGAATCTGGAGTTTCCTGTTTTCCTTCCACACTAACCGTCTCTGCGCTCCGTCCGACTGTTTGATCCCAACAGTTCAGTTAACTATTACAAGCGTGACTGTTATTTCATGGAAACAAAGTGCGTAACAGTATCTGGCGGTCCGAGTCACCTTCGGCGGGTCAGGGGTCGCACACATGAATCGGTTTCTTGTCCCATCAGTGGTTTCTGGTTTCAGTTCAGAACACTGGTCCATTATGGAAACTCAGCGCCTGTTTGCTGCTGACAGAAGAAAGCTTCTGCGTCCTGAAACCACGGAGGGAAAGGGAGTGAACCGCCTCCGTGGTGATGTTTGACTGTCGTCCACTGACCATTCAAAACACTGTCTGCTAAAGCCTCCATCACACCTGTCGGCTGTCTATGGTCGTACCTGCACAGGTGACAGGTACGAAACATCATAGAGCGCTCAGTGAAGTGTAGAAAGAAATGTTTTTATCTACAGGCGTGCTGCGGGCGACAGGTCGTACTGAACACTCCCACAACACTTTTTGACCTGCAGACTCTACCAGGGCCTGTAATAGCCGTGAGAAGTGTGCGGTTGTCACAAGCCACGCCCAGGTCTCCAGTTTTTCACCCTCAGACAACAAGTGCACAACCTGTGCGTGAGGTCAGTAACCACCTTACTAACCACTAGAGCAGGGGGGTCAAAGTCAATCACACAGGGGGACAAAATCCAAAACACACCTGAGGTCACGGGCCGAACAGGAAAAACATTTATTAAACACTCTAAAACTACATTTTTAAAATCAAAACTGTAACTTTTTAACATAATTATGAACTAGAGATATAGCATCACCTGTGATAATACTAGTGTGAATGCTGGGAGCTGAATTTGGCTGATGAAGATGCTAGTGCTGATAGCTGAAGATGCTGAAATTGATAGCTAAAAATGGTGATGCTGGTAGCCAGCTAACATATTAGCTAAATGCCAAGTTAGCTTAAAAAAACAAACAAAAAAAGGTTAGGTTAGCCAAAACACATAGCTGGAAAAAATAGCTAAACTTTAAAATATCATGAAAAACAGAAAAAAACCTAAATTAGCAAAAACAGTTAGCATGTAAATATCTGCTAAATTCCAAAACAGCCTAAAAAAATTAAAACAAAATCTAAATTAGCCAGAAGAGCTAGTATGTAGCTGAAAAAATAGCAAACCCTTAAAATAGTCTAAAATGAAAAAAGCCTTAATTAGCCAAAACGGCTAGCATGTTGTTGAATTATTAGGCTAACTCCAAAACAGCCTAAACAACAAAAACTAAAAAACCCATATTAGCCCAAACAGCTAGCATGTACCTCAAACATTTGATTGACAGATTCTCCCTGACCCGCTCTCATCGGAAGGGGTGTGGCCTTCCAACAAGCCCACTCCTGATTATTGACAGTGCTCGTCATAAAAACGCTGACTCAGACCAATCACTGTCAACTGGTTCCAATTTGGCAGCGTCCGTATTTTCAATGGCTGCTCTGTCCAGTTCTCTACATACAGTCAATGGTCCGAGGACTAAAGGAGCGTACCGGTGATCTGATTGGCTACCTCTTCCTCCGACTGAGCAGCTCAGCTGGGAGAGTTTAAGGATCAAGCCAGCAAAGAGCAGCTGTGGTTTCACTTTGTTCTGCCCCCCCCACTTCCCGATGTCCGTTCACACTGCTCCCTGCAGGGCTGACTATTACTGTTCGTGTGTGAAGGACTGAAAGCTCATGGAGGTTTGAAGGCAGCCAGACTCCTCGAGGTTCAGAGACGCATCGTAGAACCAATAAACCCGTCTGAGCTGCTGTTCGTTCTCTTGGCTCAGATGGAGATCAGATGTTGGTTTTTAATTAGAAAAACTGTTTCCTGCTGGTTTGCAGCTTCAGCTGAAATGATCTGAATGATGATGGTGACGATGGAGCTGCTACAGCTGTGAGGGCTGTTCAGTTTGGTTTTACACTGATTGTTTGAGCTGTCTCCTGTCAGTGGCTTCAGGTTCGTGTTAATGATGATCCTGTTTTCATTTCTGTTTACTGTCCTCAGACTATTGAAGTCTCTGGTTTGAAAGTGAAAGTCACTTAGTGACATGAAACCCAGATCCTGTTGGGGAGGGTCAGAACTCCCAATCCTAGTGGAGGAAAGTTTCCCGTCTTTAGAATCTGAAACTGCTGAGAAGAGTGGACAGACTGATGCTGTTTCTGAAGGTGAGCCTGCGGTGAAATAATAACCCGGCGAGCGCAGCAGCGACTTCCATGTCTTCCTGATTTGTTTACAGCAAAGAAATAAGGGAAACTTGAAAAAGTGTTTTTTTAATCTGAAGTGGTCTAGAGATTTTCATGGCTTCTTTCTTTCTTTCAGAACCCGTTGAATCCATTTCAGGGTTGCTGGAGCCTATCCCTGCTACTAACTTAAGTTCATCACACCTAAGAGATCATTTAAAATCCTGTTTTTGAACTGAGTGAGGAGAAAGTCCACACAAGACTGAGGAGAACATCTGAACTCCACACTGGGGTTTGAACCAGGACATTCTCACTGTGACGTCAAAGTGCTAACCGCTACACCCTTGTGCAGTCCCATCTGCAGAACTCTACAAAATCTTTAGATTTTTTTGCTATCTCGTTATCATGAGAAAACATGTTTTTTTGCGATAACAGACCAGGTCCGGAGTCAGACGCAGTCCTTCATCCTGCAGCATCATTCTGTAACCATGGAGACGGCCGGATCCCCTCATCTGCTCACTGATGAGAATCACAACAACTGCAGTATCACTGACCCTTCGCCTCAAACGACTGGTTTGGATTATGTGTAAGACTGAGAGCATCAGCTAGAGCTGCCACAAACGATTATTTTAATAGTCGAATAATCGGGTCATTCTCAAAGTGGATGTAAAGCACACATCTCAACCATCCTTAGCTTTAAATTAAATAAAAACTAGATATATGGCATTAGCTGTGATAATGCTAGTGTGAATGCTGGAAGCTGGATTTGGCTGCTGAAGATGCTGAAGCTGATAGCTGAAATCACTGAAGCTGATAGCAGCTAAAATACAAGCTAAATGCCAAATTAGCCTAAAACACACAAAAAAATAGATTAGCCAAAACAGCTAGCATGCAGCTGAAAAAAATAGCTACACTTTAAAATGGCCTTAAAAAATGGAAAAAACTTACAAAAATAATAAATTAGCCAAAAAATAGCTAGCATGTAGCTGAAATATTAGCCAAACTGGTCTAATCGTTGATTATTTTAATAGTTGATTAGTCGAGGAATTGTTGCAGCCCAAAACAAAGCAGAACTCATTTGTTTTGCTGTGGATTGTGGGTAAAGGATTCGAACGTCCGGCTGGACGTTCAAGATTCAGAGATGGACGTTTAGAACACAACATGACGACGGTCTTCACCCGTCTCAGTCATCTCAGTCACCAATCATGTCGCGGTCACGACATAAAACACGTCAGGTTACTCATTAAGGGTTAAAGTTGACATTTACGATCTCGTTATCACCAAAAGAATTATTTTCTCACAAAAACAAGAGAGTAAAAGTCATTGTCACGAGGTAAAACACTCAGCTTCAGGAGGTTCACAACTTTAACAATAAAACTTGTTTTCTGTTATTCTGTGTTCCTTTTTTATTGTAACAAATCTCAGCAGAAACCTTCATGAACTTCTGATTTGATGTTTTTAGCCTCAGAAAAAGTTGTAAATATTTAAGTTTTTATTTTTTCTACTGAAAATGTTTTTTTTTCCATAACTTTAACAAATGTAATCAGAATAAAAACGTTTAGTATTTCAGACACATTTGTTTTTTTATTTTATTTTCTGTTTTTTCATGGGCTGATGTTTGATGATGATTGTTGTTTTTCTGTAAGTTTCAATAAAGTTTTTATTTCAGATTTTTCTACATTTTGTTTTTAGAATTCTTCTAGTTTCTTTTCTTTCATCATCTTCTCTTCGGTTGTTTTACACTTCTTCAAATTATTTCCATTGTAAACATGGAATCTAATTTTATTTTACATTTTCTCAACATTAATCATCTTTTAGCTTCATAAAACGACGGTATAATTATTTCATCTTTATAGTCGTTTACGTTTCAGTTCATTCAAATAAATGATACTTTAATTAAAGACTTTTTATATTTATTTATGTGCAATTCTACAAATATTTGAATGTATTTTTTACACTAAACATTTATTGTTAACCTTTTCCTTAAACCTTATTTTTAGGTTATTTTATACATTTTCATTTTTCATTACTTTAATTTGAACCTTTATGTGATTTTTTTTGTTTTAATTTATAATAATTCATTTATAATATAATTCATTTAACTTTAATTTAATTTAATCATTTTATTTATTTAGATTAATCCTAATTTTATTGTACTAAATTAATATTTTTTATTTATAAGCATTAAACTTCGTAAATTAGTTTTAAATGTGACGTATATTTCCAATGATTACTGGCCTTCTCAAACGTTTTCTTTACTGTTTCTATTCTTTCATCTTTAACTGTAAAGTGAGTTTATTCATGTTTTAAGGTTTAAACTGTCCTCTCCTTCAGGCTGTTCGGAGTTCATGTTGTTTTTTTCTCCTTTGATCTGTTGTCTGAATCCGTTTCATCTCATTTTTCTGTTAATTTTGGACATTCGAAGCAAAATTTGCTTCTTTATCCTGTAAAAACAAGTCAATTTGTCCAAGTCTGGAGTCTGAAATGAAGTAAAACTGAAGATTTGATATTATCATGAGCGTCTAGCGGTCTAAAATCTCTCATTTCTGTTTCTACCCACAAACTCTCGTCTTATCAGCGGCGCTAAGAATAACCGCATCCTTGCTCCAGAGCATCAGTCAGCCTGCAGAAGTCAGAAAACCTGTTGATCGGACAGAAACTGGACGGGGATCTGCTCTGACGGTGACGTAAGCCTCTTGGTCTGGATCAGGTCAAGCTGGAGGTCATGTGGTCCTCTGACCAATAGGAAGAGAGCAAACAAACCGCCCGGGTCAGTGAGAACGGCACCTGCAGCACCTGCTTCTGCAAACAGCCGGAGGCGTTCGGTCGGTTTAAACAAACTAGTAAACAGCAGAAAGTCTGGACGGAGTTTACCGTTTCAAGGACAAAATCAGGGGTTTCTCTCAGATATACTCAGATATTTATCATAAATAATAACAATATGTTTTTGGCTCATGAAGGATGTCTGTTTGTAAGCAAAAAGGGTGAAAAATCAAACATTATTTTCACTTTTTCATATATTTTGCTCCTTTTTTTTATCTCCATTAAGATCAAAATCTGCATTTTTGAGCAGCAGGTATTTCAAGAAGAGTTTTCTGGTCCTATAAAGTCAAATCCAAACGTCAGACAGTTCACTTTTTAACCAGGGCCAGCCTGGACAGGGGTCTGCAACCTTTCACAATAAAAGACCCAACTCAGCCTTTTTAGGAAAATCTGATACAGCTTTGCTTTGTTACTTTTATAAATTTTTTTTGGATTGAATAAAACAAAAATGTAAAGCGAAACAGGAATTTTCTAAAAATTAGAAAATGTTTTTTCTTTTTTTTTTTTTTACTTTTGAAAGAAGTTCGTATGAAGTCCTTTCAAAATAAAAGACATGTGCCAGATAGGATCACCCAGTGGAGCTAATGCACTCCTATTAAAGGTTTCTAAAACTTTCTCAGGCTTTTGGTGACTTGTGCTTGAAATCTCAGCATTTTGAGTAAAGTGGTGAGAAAACAGGCCGTGTGACGTCAGCGGGAGGTAAAAACCTGCTTTACCTTCTAGGTGCAGCTCAGCCATAAATGTAACTTAGCTCATCTAAATCAAATCAATGCTGATTTAGTACTTTTAAAAGGTACTATTATCGTATTTTTCTTCAACCAGGGAGGCACTATAGTTGGGTAAAAGAGCCGGTCCTG
Organism: Oryzias melastigma; assembly: GCF_002922805.2. Classification (NCBI taxonomy): domain Eukaryota; kingdom Metazoa; phylum Chordata; class Actinopteri; order Beloniformes; family Adrianichthyidae; genus Oryzias; species Oryzias melastigma. The sequence goes on from NC_050520.1 coordinate 3,602,181, forward strand.
GCTCTGGAGCTGCAGGCTGCAGACCTGCCCTCAGCAAAACGGGATTTCTGCACAAAACGAGAAATATCACTACAACTTTTTAACATATTTATGAATATTAAAAAGGCAGAAAAATTGTTACAGAATAAATCAACTTTAACCTTAAATATCTTTCAATATTTTACTCTCAATAAAAATATATTTTGTCAAAATTATACAAGTTAGAAATGAGCGCAAGATAACATCGGGTCATTAATAACAATAAAATAAAATGATTTGGAGGGCCGGATCCGGCCCCCAGGCCTAGACTTTGACACATGTGCATTAACAGATAACACAGCATGCCCCTCCCCCCCACCTAGCGGGGACAGGGGCTGCATCAGCCAAGGAGGGGTTCAGTACCGGGTCAAACTTTTGAGTTATTTTATTCATAGTTTTAATTATTACCTTTTTAAAAACTTCTTTTTACACAAAATGAATGGTGTGTTGAAGTGTAAAAAACAAAAAAAAAATCATTGCAATTTGGCGCCCTGTCCAGCTGATGGCCACCTGGGCGGCCGCCTAGCTCGCCTGTGCTCAGGGCCAGCCCTGCCTTTAACCCTGGAGCTCAAGTGTTTATGTTCTTTTGATTGACTGTCATTTTCCAACTGTTAACACAATAATTCCAGCCGATTGTGAAGGAGAAAAGCGGCTCATCGAGACGCTTTTCTCCTTCACAATCGGCTGGAATTATTGTGTTAATGAATGAAAAATTACCATATGTTAAAAAATTTGTGTTTAAGCCTCAAAAGATTTTCTGTGGCGTTAAGAGGACAGGATGCTGTCTTACCCCCCCCCCCGACTCTTTGCAGGAAGCATGCAGACTTTCTTTTTTCTCACTAACCGTCACTCGAGCGGTGAAGGAATGAGTAAAACTTTTACCTGCAGGTCGCTCCGGATTTCCCTCCACCACAGCTCAGCCACAGAAAGAATCAGTGTTTGAACTTCAGCGCGTCTGAAGCTCCCCAGCAGAAGAAAAGCGTCTGTCAGTCGGCTTCAGCCGAAACGCCAAATCGATTCGACGTTACGGCGAGGCTGAGCAAACAGAAACCACGCCACTTTTTGTTTGCTCTGATTTTTTTAGGGTTTCTGTGGTTTTTGACTTTATTGAAATGAATCAAAACTCCTCAGACTGGGACAGAGTTCAGGGGTCAGAACCCATCCGGACCGGACCTGGACCCCTGGGACCTCTGTGAAGATCCTCCAAACGACCAATCACATCAGAGCTCAGGGGTTGGGGGGTTATCTTTGGCATGCTGCCGGCGTGGGGGGGCTCTCATGACATAAACGCATCATGAATTCTGAGCAGCAAACAATCACGCTCTGAATTATTCACCTGACCTCTCAGGCCGCAAAGCCACGCCTCCTCTCATCTTACCTGACATTTGGACTGACCTTTACAGCTTTATAGCCCCTGATTGGTCTGAACTATCAGGTATGTGACACGAACAGAGTCGATGACGTCCTCACCTGTCTGCTGAAAAGAGACCAGGTAGCTGCTGAGGTCATGACCTCTAAGACGGTCGTCGGTTTGATCCAGCGGGAACTCAAAAACAAAATCCAACTTTTTCACAGATGAACAGAGTCTGATATGAAGGAATTCACAGATGAGGAGGTGAAGATGGAGAAGATTCACGAAGATTCTGATGAAAGTAAGTCGTGTTTCTCCATTTCAATAGAGCTGCCACAAACGATTATTTTAATAGTCGACTAATCGGGTCATACGCGAACTGGATGTAAAACACAGATCTAAACCAACATTAGCTTTAAACTACCTAAAAACTAGATATATAGCATTAGCTGCTCCTGGTCTGAATGCTGGAAGCTGAATTTGGCTGCTGAAGATGCTGAAGCTGAAAACGCTGAAGCTGATAGCTAAAATATTAGCTAGACTCCAAATTAGCCTAAAAAACTGGAAAAAGCCCAAGTTAGCAAAAACAGCAGAAATATTAGTTTCACTCAAAATTAGCCTAAAAACTTTTTAAAAATCCTAAATTTGCCAACATAGCTAGCATGTAGCTGAAATATTAGCTAAACTCCAAAATAGAACCTTTATAAATGCCAAAGTCGTCCAACAAGCCACCCGGAGGCCATTATAACGTTCAACTTTACCACACTCGGACTCCATATAATACAAAATAACGACTAATCATGACAGCCTTAAATTCAACCTTTTTTTCAAAATGTCCTGAAGATCTTCTCCCAACTTAAAGTCTCCAAACTCCATCCATCAAGACTTCACTAAAACCCATGGTGCAGCTTTCACCTTTCAACGGTTCACCAACCTGTCCGAGCTTCAACGATCCAGCAGACTTCAGACTCAAGTGTACTCGAGTACAGATTACATGCTGCCAGTATGTTGGCGTCTGTGGACAAGCAGTAACTGGAGTGATCATCTGAGGTGGAGCGGCGCAGTACTTAAATTAGACCGCAGCAACACGCCGATAAAGGGCGACTGGAACAAAGTAAAGAGTTTTGTTGGCTCCACCCACCAACCAATCAAAAACCTCTAATTTTACACAAAATTTATATTAACACACAAATGTTGTAGATGACAAATAAACTGAAAGAAAGAATAAAAAATGTAAAAGTTTCTGTAAAGTAAGGCATCTATTAGCTTAAAAGTTCTGAGTGAAGAAAGGAAGCAGCTTTTGAAACCAGCCTCTAGTGGTCAGTAGAGGAACTGCACGGATGGAACGTGGTGGGGCTCTCAAACAGAGGAGGACAAATCTCTTTGCTTTGGAAGAAGTCGGGACATCAACTGTATACGGGGTTCCTACAAATATCTTCAAGTTATATTTAAAACTTTTTAAGGAAATACATATAAAAAAAGGGGTGGAGTCACTCAGTCCAGTTCTCATATACAGCCAGTGGTTCCCACCATGTGCAGCCTCCCTGAACTTTTAGTCCTCATCACAGTGAGGTCTGATACATATGGGAAACTTTCAAAATAAAGTGACAGAACAATCATGGATGTTGCGTCAGGACCTGCTGTGTTCAGCTTTGGTGACTTCATCTAAAGAATTCTGGCTTTGGAGCAGAACACGTTCAAACCTGTCCGGGTTTGGTGTTCTCTTCAACACTCATCGTTTATAAGAAGCTCAGGATGTTCAGCTCTCTGGAACATCTGTCCTCAGACCTTCTGCTGGTCTCATCTCCGCTCAGCTGCAGGTTTGGATCTCGAAATTCAGCTTTTACACTTTTTCGTTTCACACAAGAATCAGAGTTTTACTGCTCCGCGGAGAGTTTCCCCGAAGACAATTTCCTTAGAAGCAGAACTTTTTTTTTCTCTCTTCCAGCTGCTTCTTTTCTCCCCGAAAGGCGGAGAACTGAGCTCTTCCTCCTCATTCTGTTCCTCCTAATCCATCCCAGACCGGGACCCCCTCCCCGCCTCACCTTGACCCGTGACGCGCGTGCTCTTACCGTGGGTCGGGTCGGGTCGGGTGGAGCCGCGCGTGGCCTGCGTCTTTCCACGTCTGGAGAACAAAGTTTCCTCACGGCCAGACCCGAGTTCGTCCTCCTGCCGCGCTCCTCCTCCTCTTCTCCTCCTCCTCCTCTTCCTCCTCCCTCCTCCTCCGCATCGCTTTCTTCTGCCAGACAGCGGAACACTCGTGAAAGCTGAAGGTGAAAACAAGAAAGGAGGAGAAGTAACGGGGCGGGACCGTTACTCCAAACTTCAGTTTATGACCCAACGCTGACCTCTAGCGGCGGAAGAGGAAATCACACTCAACCATAATTTGACTTTACAACAACTAATTCTATGGAGCTAAGTTGGGCCCAATGTTATTTGAAATCCCCTAAAAAACATATTTAAAAAATATATTGGTCTCTTGCCCCCCCCCTCCAAAAATTGTTTCTATTCTAAAATAAACTTAATTATTTTCAGCTTCAAATGTTCATTTTTTTAAGTTTCAAAACTAAAAATGTCAATTATTTTTTTTAAACTTTCAACTCTTTTTTTTTCATTTTTGATTTTGAAATTTCTAGATTCTAAAATAAAAAAGTAAAGTAAAAAAAAAAGATTTGAAATCGAAATTTTGGGTTTTGAAACCTGAGAAAAGAGAACATTTGAAGCTGAAAATAATTAAGTTTATTTTAGAACAGCAAAAGCTTTAAGACATTTTTATTTTATATTATTTTATTTCTGGTCAAACACCAATATATTTCCTTAATTTGTTTTATTTCAACTTCAGATAATATTGGCCCCAATTTAACTACAGATAAATAGTCACTTAGACGTCTTTTGATGGTATTAAATGAATAAAATCTAATTTAGATATAAATTAAATTACAACTGAACAAAATGAAAAATTGAATTGTCATATAAACACAACTTTTCTACAAAAGGAGATGATCAAACTGTAGATTAAAACAATTTACTATATTTTTTTCTCAACAGAAATTTAAATAAGTGATTACTTCTGAAAATGTAACATAACTGATCATGTTTTCGCTCCCTAGTGTCTCCTGTCCTCTGTCACACCTCCAGAACATCTCACCTCACATATCCTGAACATCTCCAACGTTCTCCTCTGCTCCTCCAAACCTCAGCCCCTGTCATAGACTGTAGACCGAAAAGACAATCAGCTCTAGTGCTGCCAAAAATCTATTATTTAATAGTCGAGTAATTATCGCTTATTTTTTCCAATTAGCCGACTAATCGGATCACGTGTAATTAGATGTGGAGCACAAATCTTATTCATCATTAGCGTTAAACTAACTAAAAACTAGAAATATAGCATGAACTGTGATAATGTTAGTGTGAATACTGTAAGTTGAATATGGCTGCTGAAGATGCTGAAATTGATGGTTAAAAACACTGAAGCTGGTAACCAGCTAAAATATTAGTTAAATGCCAAATCAGCCTAAAAAACAGAAAAAACTAAGTTAGCCAAAGAAAATAGCATGTAGCTGAAATATTAGCTAAACTCCAAATTAGCCTAATAAAGAGAAAAAGCCTAAATTAGCCAAACTAGCTAACATGTAGCTGAAAAATTAGCCAATATCCAAAATAGCCTAAAAAACTTAATGAATGCCAAAATAGTCCTAAAATCTATCAGAATGCCATCATAACTTTCATCTTTATTACACTCTGACTCCATATAATTTAAAGTGACGAGTAATTGACCACTACTTTAGTCGACGACTTTTTTAATAGTCGATTAGTCGTCAATTAGTCGACTCATCGTGGCAGCTCTAATCAGCTCTTCTGACCCTCTCAGTTCTCCAGAAACATCTGTGGTTTTCTTTCTCAGCATGAAACCAAACTGTTTCCCACAAATGTTCACCTCTGACCTCATCCAGGTTTTTCCACTCATTCCCATAACTTCTCCGTGACTCATCCGCTCTTTTTCTCTACATTTTCTGAGCATCACTTTTCTTCCTAAATATGGAACACTTGTCTTCTATTCCTCAAACAAGTTTCCTTCAAAAAAAAAACTCTAATACAACTTTTGTTTGACCTTTGACACCTCCACCTTGTGCATCTGTCTTCGATCCTCTAACTTTTTCTCAGCTAATCTTTTCCTCTTCGCTCCTGAGCTTCTTCATTCCACCTCGTTTCAGATGACACTCCAGCTTCCCTCCTCCTCCTCGTTTCCTCATTTCTCTGCCGTTGTTCATTCATCTAGAAGAACCTCCTGATCTCACAAAGCCTGTTTCACCTCCTCCCTGAAAGCCTCACAGCACTGCTCCTTTTTCAGCTTCCACCACCGGATCCTCTGCTCTGCTCTCTTCATCTTCTTCACCACCAGAGTCGTCCTCACACCACCATCCTCTGCTGTCTTGCCACCTTCTCCTCAATCACAACTTTACAGTTTCTGCTCTCTTTCAGATTACAGATGATGTCATCTGTTCTCCTCCCTCCCTTTTTTCTTCCAACTCAAGTTTTTATTGAGTTTTAACATCAAATAACATTAAACAGGTTATATATGCAGCAGGATGGAACAGAACAAAACAGGGTCCTATTGTAGAGCAGATTAATATATAAAAGGAAAAAAATAAAGTTAATTTCATGACAAGTTAGAAATAAGTAGCCAATTGTTGGAACCATTCACTTTGCTGATCATTTACAGTGATATGGGACCAGAAGTATCCCAGGTTAACAGTCTGTTGGGGTCTCTGTTTTTTATTTGTTTAACATGCGTTCATATGATGCCAATTTGTCATCATATTTATCCATACTTTGATTTGTGGAATTTGTGGGGTTTGCCAGTGTCTGAGGATAACTGTAACTGCCACGTAGACCCCAACCATCAGAACTGAAAATGTCCCATTTGGTATACCCGGTTCTCCTCCTCCCTACGCTTCTCTTTTTTCTGGAAAAATGTCTTCTCCTCCAGTTCACATCCTAAAACCTGACAACATTCACCACCACCAAGTCTCGGCTTCAGACTCCGACCAAGGACCGCTTTGGTTCTATTTGGGATTCTCAGGATTGATTTCTCTTTGGTTTCATGTTGGACACTCTTCCTGGATGTGGGACACCAAGGTGCTGATTTGTGCTCTTTTTAATGATGCCAATACAAGTTTAATTACCAGATTAAATGATCATGTTTAGTCTTAACACTGACTGCTGAAAATGTTAATTTGTGTTCAAGTGGAATTCTCTTTAAACATTAAACAGAATGTTTTCAGTTAGTTTGATGGACGAATGTTTCACATTAAAATCTTCTTCTCATAACTTGCATCTTTCAATGCAACAGAACTGTAAAGGCTTGAATTCTAAACTACTCAGACTGACAGGCGTTGACATTTTTATTTGATGCCGTTGAAATATTTCTCTCAAATAAATGTGTTAATAGAAAATTATCAGTTATTATTATTGTTCTGTTTAGTTTTAGGCTTAAATCAATGACAATAAAAGATCCAACGTGTAACAGAATAAAGTTTTAAGCTTTTTGGGTCTCCATGAGGGCTGCACGGTGGCGCAAGTGGTTAGCGCTCTCGCCTCACAGCGAGAAGGCCCCGGTTCGACTCCCGGCTGGGACCTTTCTGTGTGGAGTTTGCATGTTCTCCCCGTGCATGCGTGGGTTTTCACCGGGGACTCCGGCTTCCTCCCACCATCCAAAAACATGCTTCATAGGTTAATTGGTGACTCTAAATTGCCCCTAGGTGTGAATGTGAGAGTGAATGTGTGTGTGATTGAGGCCCTGCGACAGACTGGCGACCTGTCCAGGGTGTACCCCGCCTTCGCCCTTCAGTAGCCGGGATAGGCTCCGGCGCCCCCGCGACCCCGAAAGGGAAGAAGCGGTCAAGAAGATGGATGGATGGGTCTCCATGAAAATCATGTGATATTGCAGTTCATCCTTTCACCACAAGGTGACGCTGTATCCATTCAACAACTGGTCTATTGTGAATATTTAAAAAGAGGGTTTTCAAACACGTGCTGCAGATTGAGCAATATCAAATTTCCGGATAAATTAGTATAAAAGTATAAAGATATATTTTTTATTTTTGCTGAAATTTTCACCGTGTAAAAGTCCACCAGTTATTTGTATAAAATAAAGTTCATTTTTTTTTCTAGAATTTATTCATATTTCAGTGAAAAATTATTAAAAATGTAAAGTTTTGTTGGTATAAAATAAGACATAATAACTGTTGAAGAATGTTCCAACATTCCCGGTTCACCTTAAAAATGAAAAACAAGAGGACCACCTTAAAAAACTGAAGGCAGAGGGGGCTCGGTCCGAGGATCCCAGTGGCGTCCTCTCCTCTGATTGGCTGAGTTCAGTCCAAGCGCTGAGTGGGCGGGACTTTAGAAAGGAGTACTTGACGTCAGTTCCCCTATTGGCAGAGAAGGAAACAAACATGGCGACAGAGTGGAGCAGACCGGGACGGACTCTGACTTTCTTGGTGTTTTTGTGGATCTTTTCGGGCCGGGAGGCCGAAGCCGCGGCGGCACCGCCACGGGACGAACCCCGGATAATCGGTATGAGGCTGGAGAGGAGCGACAGGCCGGCCGAGACCACCGACGCGGGGGACATTCAGGTGACCGAGGGCAGCCAGATCTCCCTCCGGTTCTACGGGTTCCACTTGTTGCCGAACAGCTCCGAACTCATTAAGTTCGGCGAACTGGACGAAGAGGATGAAAGCACTGACACGGCCTCGGTTCCGTTCAATAGAACTTGTCCCGAACACACTAAGGACATCATAGTGAGCGGGCTCATGCAGGTAAGTAACCTGAACACGTCCGGGGTTCTGGCCATCAGAATCAAGGAGCTCCGGAAGAGCGAGGTGCTGAAGACGTTCGGCCTGTGCGTCCTGGACACGCGGCAGCAGAAGTGGTTCCTGCTGGACGAGCGGGACGGGCGCCTGCGCGTGGTGGAGGAGGCCAAGTCGCTGCTGCCCATCTGGCTGCAGGTCATCCTCATCTCGCTGCTGCTGGTTCTGTCCGGCATGTTCAGCGGGCTGAACCTGGGCCTGATGGCGCTGGACCCCATGGAGCTGCGCATCGTGCAGAGCTGCGGCACCGACAAGGAGAAGCGCTACGCGCGCAAGATCGAGCCCATCCGCCGGAAGGGCAACTACCTGCTGTGCTCGCTGCTGCTGGGCAACGTGCTGGTCAACACCACGCTCACCATCCTGCTGGACGACCTGATCGGATCCGGGCTGGGCGCCGTGGTCGCCTCCACCATCGGCATCGTCATCTTCGGGGAGATCGTCCCGCAGGCGCTGTGCTCCCGCCACGGGCTGGCCGTGGGCGCCAACACCATCCTGCTCACCAAGCTCTTCATGCTGCTGACCTTCCCGCTGTCCTGGCCCATCAGCAAGCTGCTGGACTGCGTGCTGGGCCAGGAGATCGGAACCGTGTACAACCGGGAGAAGCTGGTGGAGATGCTGAAGGTGACGGAGCCCTACAACGACCTGGTCAAGGAGGAGCTCAACATGATCCAGGGCGCGCTGGAGCTGCGGACCAAGACCGTGGAGGACGTCATGACGCCGCTGAACGATTGCTTCATGATCCACAGCGACGCCGTGCTGGACTTCAACACCATGTCCGAGATCATGGAGAGCGGCTACACCCGGATCCCGGTGTACGAGGGCGAGCGCTCCAACATCGTGGACATCCTCTACGTCAAGGACCTGGCCTTCGTGGACCCGGACGACTGCACCACCCTGAAGACCATCACCAAGTTCTACAACCACCCGGTCCACTTCGTCTTCCACGACACCAAGCTGGACTCCATGCTGGAGGAGTTCAAGAAAGGTCAGTGGAAGCCTCTTCTCCTCAGGGTGGAAGGGTCTCTTACTGTTGGCTTTGGGGTTAGGGGTGTAGAAACAAACATCGGTTTGTCATATGTCACGATACTTTATTTGGTGACACTTGGATGTAACGTTTTACAGCCTCTTCAAATGAAAATTTAAGATCGATATTTGGTGAGAACCACCGGGAATCAACCACAGGGCTAAACATCACCACATATCGCAATATCGACATTTTGGCACACCCCTAGTTAGCGTTGAGCAGTTTTAGACGCTGAGTTGAGTAGAACCAGAAATAATTATTTTAATAATCGACAAATGGCCAATTATTTTTGCACAAAGGGAACAAACTCAAAACTAGTTATACAGCATTACCTGCAATAACACTATTGTGAATTCTTTAAGCTGAATTTGGCTGCCGAAGATACTAGTGATGATAGCTGAAGAAGCTGAAATTGATGGCTGAAGTTACTGATTCTAGTAGGTGAAAATGCTGAAGCTGATAGCCAGCTAAAATATTTGTTAAATGCCAAATTAACCTAAAAACAAAAAAAGGCTAAGTTAGCCAAAACAGCTAACATGTAGCTGAAAATTAGCTAAACTCCAAATTATCCTAAAAAAACCTTAATAAACGCCAAAATAGTCCAAAAAGCTGCAGAATGTTATTATAACTTTAATCTTTACTACACTCTGACTCTATAATATAAAGTAACAACTAATTGACTATTTTAATAGCCGATTAGTCAACTGATTGTGGCAGCCCTAAAGTTGAGACAGATGAGTTCCTTTGTCTCCTCAGATGAAAACATTTCCCAGGTTCTTGACTGCAGTTGTAGATATTCTAGTTCTTCATCTGCTGCAGATGTCATGTTGTCCTCAGCGTGTCCTCAGCGACGCCGTTCAGGTCTGCGCTCTGCTGTCGAGGGTTGGTGAACCAAAAGAAAACATCCTGTTTCTTTTGAAGATCTCCTGATACGGAGCCATTGGAATTCCTGAGCTGCAGGTGTGAAAACCCAGAGCTCACCTGCAGCTGATGAAGCTGATGCAGACGTTTGTGTTAGAACTTTCCAGAGAAAACACATGAAACATCTAATAAATCGGAAATATCTTTTAGGATTTTGAATAATTTGGAACACAACAACAAGTGACATACGCATGATGCTGTCATACAGAGTCCTTACGCCACACACAGGAGCGCGCACGTATCACATGAACAGAACTCATGGGATCCTTTTTCAGTCTGCAGGTTTGGGGGGTTTGAAAAAATGAAAATCTGTACGACACGCCTTACATGTTGTAGAAGTGTTCACTATGACCTGTCGCCCGCAGCATACCCATAGATAAAAATGAACATTTTGTCTGTACGGTCCCTGAGTGACCTTCATGTTTCTGCGTTTGACCTTTTTTACCTGTAGACGCCCGTATTCACCTGTGAGGACAGCTAGGACTGAGATGGTAGTAAAAACTTGATTTTTGTTTGAGAAAAGCAGAAATAAATCAGTATATTTTAAACTTTTGAACAATACATGGGTTATTGATCAATAAGGAGTTTAAAAGTTTATTTTTTTATTGATAATTCTCACTAAAACCTGTTTCATGACCGTTTCCTGCAGAAACTCATCCTGACTTATTGGATCCAAAACTGACCAATCAGAGAAAGGACAGTAACTTTTCCATTAACAGTCAGGACGGTTTGGGACTCAAATTCATTAAAAATACCAGTTATTACGTAATAATCACTTTCTTAGTGAAGTTGGTTCATTAATGAAAACTGTCTTTATGATCTGAATCCTTTCGTGCACTAAGCTGCAGTTGCATGCACGTCAACGTGCGCATGGAAATCACATGGAAGAACAGAGTCATGCTGCAGGTCTTCACCTTTGGTCAGAAGAAAACACATTTTTGGAGAAGTCATGTTGAAAGTCTAACTCATGAAATGATGTAGAATCAAAGCTTTGCATTAGTTTTCAGTTATTATCTCATTTATTTTATGACAGTTTTATATTTATTTTGAAATATTTAGGCATTAAATCATTTTTTTCCTAAACTATATTTTGATTTTTCAATTAGACTTTAATCTTATCAACATTTATTCAGATAACTTAACATTTACTGTTACAATGTTTGTAGAAACTTAATGTTTGAAGCCGACTCAGATTAACAACATAGAAAACTGTATGTTAAACCTTATTATAGGAATTAATAATTAATCTTTGATTATTTATTTGTATTAAGGCCATAAAGGTCTTTTAATACACTCTAGTATTTTAGAGTTAAAAAGTGAATTCAGTGTTGGGAAATTTTTAATAAATTTTACTTTATTCAAAGATACATTTGCTTTGCTCCCATAAGCTGTTAATTTTTAAAGCGAATACACAATGATGGTGTGTGTTAGTCATAGAAACACAACTGTGAGAATCTCACTTTCACGTTGAAGCTGCAGAACAGAATCAGAGGATGTTCCTCTGAGATCAGATTGATTCACTTCCTGTCACCTGATGGTGGTTTTAGAAGCCTTTGTTTCTACGCTGATGACACCCTCATGAACAGAATCACACACACTGCTCAGGTCTTTCAGGATTTACTGCTTCAGGGTTTGAGAAGAACGGCTTTAAATGGTCAAAGTGCACACAGAGCAGAACCTGGGTTTTTCCACTTCAGAATCTGAGACCATCTGAACAAGGAAGGAGCGGAATGGACCGGGTTTATGCTCAGTTTGACCCAAAACGACGACTCTTGTTCTGAAGGAATCACTCATATGTTTGATTGTCTCTTTTTCACTAAAGCACATTTATCAAACTAATTTTAAAGTTATGAACTAAGAAAAAATATGAAATGGACTTAACAGTAAAATCTAGGATTAAAAAGGGAAATTTAATGTTATTTACAGTTATATTATATATAACTCATTGGGAGAAGAGAACTAAACTAAAAACAAGATCAAATAAGTAATCACTAAAAGGTTGAAATGAAATCCAGTTTGTGAGTCGACTTTCACTTTAGTTGATCCTGGTTTAATGTAAATTGCTGCTTTGACTGATCACGTCTCTCTGGTCACAGAACTGGGTAAATGGAGGCTAAATAAAAACGCTCTAGAAACGTCGGTACCGACGTGGGAAAGTTAACGCTTCCCGGAGGCGTCTGCTTTCCCACGTCGGGCTGGTACCGTTCAGACGGCGGTCAAGTCCTAGCAGGTCGCCTTAACGCCATCACGCGGTGTCTTCATTTCCTGCCGACCCCCCGCCTCCGCTCTGACCCGACTCCCCGCCTGCATCCCGAGTTCCTCTGCCGGGCTGCTCGGCATCAGTTTCCATGGCGACGGCATCCAGCGGTGTCGCTGCTGGCGCTCTGATGAACTCTGCAGTGAGTTTCGTCCTCGCCGCCGTAGACGTCTTCACCCCCACTCCCCAGGACTTCCAGTTTGACCTTTCAGTCAGGCACAGAGCTGCCCCCCCCGAAGGGATAAATAATAAATGATGCTGGAAATAGTCAGAGAGCATTAAGAGGATCAGATTATCTGTGATAGTCATCAGTGTTTCACAATAAACGACTAAATATGACCATAAATTATTTCTAATCGGTAAAATTCCTCCGTCGTAATACTTCGTATATGCTAACAACTAGTAACACTTAGTATTACTACTTAACTCTTTATCGTCTGTACTGTTGTTTCTGTCGGGAAATTCTTTTTGCTGGATTTCACTTCTTAACATGACCTGCTGACTGCAATGCCCCGCCCACATTAAGGTCACGCATCTTCTGTTCGCTTTCAGGACAGCAGCTGAACCGCTGACTTTAGCCGTAGTCACCTGATGCACCTGAACGGGGGTGTTGGATAAGTGTTCTCTGCGACCTCTCGCCCGCAGCATGCCCATAGATAAAAATGTACGCGAACCTTGATGTTTCCTGCAGGTCACCTACAGGTTTGACCTTTTTTCACCCCGCAGGCAGCCATATCCACCTTTAGGGACAGTTGGGACTAAAATGTTTTGGCTGGTCGTGTCTTGACTTGCAGTTCAGCAGGAGGAGGTCGTGTCCTGCCAGCACAGAAACACAGATGTTCAGGGGAAGCGTAAAAACTTACGTGGGAGACTGTTGTGCATCCTGTTATCTCTGGTTCACACCGGGCCGGGGGCCGCTTCCATTCGACGCCAATGGTCCAAAGTTAATCTAGAACAACAATAAAAATGTCACACTTATCCCACTAAATATACTTTTACTACACTGATGGAGACAGAGCGACAAGGTGCAGACTCAGCAGGTTTTAGAATGTTCTTTGATACGGAGGTCATTCTGATTTCAGGAAACGTTTTGTGGAAATTCAGCTTGTATGTATATTTATATATATATATATATGTGTGTGTGTGTTTATGGTACAGTCCAGGTTTTAGCCTCAGCTTTCATTTGGTGACATTCATAAATGTGTCTGCTGTGCTGCAACTATAATAATAATGTAAGACTATAATAAAAGTAATAATTATAATTATTGTAATTATATAATAACAATTATAATAAGTGTCATTTTTCCTTTTTTAATGTGAAGAACCTTCATGTCATGCTGGACATCATCATGCAGAACTCAGGCGGTTCTGTTAACAGAACTCGGGCGGTTCTGTTAACAGAACTCGGGCGGTTCTGTTAACAGAACTCGGGCGGTTCTGTTAACGTGAGGTTCCTGTCGGCGGACTCAGTCAGCAGACGCTCACATGTTCCTGTGTTCCTTCTGCACACGTTTCTGCCTGCAGGGCCTCCTTTCATCAAACCAACATATAAACATATTCATTGATTTTTAGAGGAAAAGTGTGAGAGTTTGGTTCAAAGATGTTTACTTTGGTTTAGAATTCATGGAGAAAGAACTTCTCTGCAGCCGCTCACCCGTCCTGCTAACAGAGACTCTGGATGTTTGTTGGATTTAATCTGTAGATCATCTCACAGTTGTTAAGAATAT